>NC_092710.1:79206067-79527583 GCF_047496885.1 Scyliorhinus torazame | reverse complement strand
TTCCCCCTTTTTCTCCCGTTTTTCTCCCCCTCCTTCCCTCCACCCTCTCCCCCCCTCTCCCCCCCTTCGTCCTTCTCCCCCTCTCTCCCACTCCCTCCTTCCCCCCTCTTCCCCCTCCCTTCCCCCTCACACCCTCTCCCCCTCCCCCCTCCTTGCCCCACCTCCTTCCCCCCACTCGTCCTCCCCGCTCCTCCTCCTCCTCCTCCCCCCCACTCCCTTCCCCTCCACTCCTCCCCCTCCCCTCCCTCCCCCCCTCCACCCCTCCTTCCCTCCCTCTCCCCCTCCTTCCCCCCTCCTTCCCCCCTCCCCTCCTTCCCCCCTCATCCCACTCCCCCTCCCCCCCCACCCCTCACCCCTCCCCCCCCACCCCTCTCCCCCCTCCTTGCCCCACTTCCTTCCATCCTCTCCCCTCCCCGCTCCTCCCTCCTCCTCCCCCACACCCCTCCCCCTCTCCCCTCCCCCTCCCCTCCTCCCCCTCCCTTCCCCCTCCCCCTCCCTTCCCCCTCCTTCCCCCCTCCCCCTCCTTCCCCCCTCCCCTCTCCCTCCTTCCCCTCCCCTCTCCCTCCATCCCCCTCCCCTCTCCCTCCTTCCCCCCTCCCCTCTCCCTCCTTCCCCCCTCCCCTCTCCCTCCTTCCCCCCCTCCCCTCCCCCTCCTTCCCCCTCCCCTCTCGCTCCTTCCCCCTCCCCTCTCCCTCCTTCCCCCTCCCCTCTCCCTCCTTCCCCCTCTCCCTCCTTCCCCCCTCCCCTTCCCCCCTCCCCCTCCCCTCCCCCTCCCTTCGCCCTTCCCTCCCCCTCCCCTCCCCTTCCCTCCCCCTCCTTCCCCCCCCCTCCTTCCCCCCCCCCTCCCCCCTCCTTCCCCCTCCCCTCCCCTCCCCTCCCTTCCCCCTCCCCTCCCCCTCCCCTCCCGCTCGCCCCCTCCTTCCCCCCTACCCTCCCCCTCCTTCCCCCCTCCCCTCCCCCTCCTTCCCCCCTCCCCTCCCCCTCCTTCCCCCTTCCCCCCTCCTTCCCCCTTCCCTCCCTCTTTCTTCCCCCATCCCTCCCCCTTCCCTCCCCCTCCTTCCCCCCTCTCCCCCTCCTTCCCCCCTCTCCCCCTCCTTCTCCCCCTCTCCTCCTCCTTCCCCCCCTCTTCCCCTCCTTCCCCCCTCACCCCTTTCCCCCTCCACCCTCCTTGCACACCTCCTGCCCCCCTCTCCCCTCCCCGCTCCTCCCTCCTCCTCCTCCCCCACTCCCTTCCCCCTCCACTCCTCCCCCTCCCCTCCCCTCCCCCTCCCCTCCCCTCCTTCCTCCCCTCTCCCCCTCCTTCCCCCCTCCTTCCCCCCTCCCCTCCTCCCCCCTCACCCCTCTCCCCCTCCCCCCTCTCCCCTCCCCCCACCCCTCTCCCCCCCCACCCCTCTCCCCCCTCCTTGCCCCACCTCCTTCCCCCCTCTCCCCTCCCGCTCCTCCTCCCCCACTCCCCTCCCCACTCCCCTCCCCCTCCCCTCCCCCTCCCCTCCTCCTCCCCTCCCCCTCCCCTCCTCCCCCTCCCCTCCCCCTCCTCATCCTCCCTCCCCTCCCCCTCCCCTCCTCCCCCTCCCCTCCCCCTCCTCTCCTCCCCCTCCCCTCCCCTCCCCCACCCCCTCCTGCCCCCCACCCCCACCTCCTTCCCCCTCCCCTCCCTCCCTCCACCTCCCTTCCCCCTACCCCCCTTCCCCCTACCCCCTCCCCCCCTCCCCCTCCCTCCCGCTCCCCCTCCCCTCCCCTCCCTCCCGCTCCCCCTCCTCCTCCCGCTCCCCCTCCTCCCCACCTGCTCCCCCTCCTCCCCTCCCCCTCCTCCCCTCCCCCTCCTCCCCCTCCCCACTCCCCCCTCCTCCCCTCCCCCCTCCTCCCCTCCCCTCCCCCCTCCCCCTCCCCCCACCTCCCTCCCCTCCCTCCCCCTTCCCCTCCTCCCCACTTCCCTCCCTCCCCCTCCTCCCCACTTCCCCTCCCCTCCCTTCCCTCCTCCCCACTTCCCCTCCCCTCCCCCTCCTCCCCTCCCCCTCCCCTCCCCCTCCTCCCCCTCCCCTCCTCCCCTCCCCCTCCCCCCCTCCTCCCCTCCCCTCCCTCCCCTCCTCCCCTTCACCTCCCCCTCCCCCTCCTCCCCCTCCTCCTCCTCCCTTCCCCCTCCCCTTCTTCCCCCTCCCCTCCCCCTCCTTCCCCCTCCCCCTCCTTACCCCCTCCCTCTCCTTCCCCCCTCCCCCTCCTTCCCCCCTCCCCCTCCCTTCGCCCTCCCTTCCCCCTCCCTCCCCCTCCCTTCCCCCTCCCCCTCCTTCCCCCCTCCCCTCCCCCTCCTTCCCCCTCCCCCTCCCCTCCCTTCCCCCTCCTTCCCCCCCTCCCCCTCCTTCCCCCTCCCCTCTCCCTCCTTCCCCCTCCCCTCTCCCTCCTTCCCCCCTCCCCTCTCCCTCCTTCCCCCCTCCCCTCTCCCTCCTTCCCCCTCCCCTCCCCCTCCTTCCCCCCTCCCCTCTCGCTCCTTCCCCCTCCCCTCTACCTCCTTCCCCCTCCCCTCTCCCTCCTTCCCCCCTCCCTCTCCCTCCTTCCCCCTCCCCTCTCCCTCCTTCCCCCCTCCCCTTCCCCCCTCCCCTTCCCCCCTCCCCTCCCCCTCACCCTACCTTCCCCCTTCCCTCCCCCTCCTCCCCCCCCTCCTTCCCCCTCCCCTCCCCTTCTTCCCCCTCCCCTCCCCCTCCCCTCCCCCTCCCCTCCCTTCCCCCTCCCCTCCCCCTCCCCTCCCGCTCGCCCCCTCCTTCCCCCCTCCCCCTCCTTCCCCCCTCCCCTCCCCTACTTCCCTCCCTCCCCTCCCCCTCCTTCCCCCCTCCCCCTCCTTCCCCCCCTCCCCTCCTCCTCCTTCCTCCCTCCCCTCCCCCTCCTTCCCCCCTCCTCTCCCCCTCCTTCCCCCTCCCCTCCCCCCTCCCCTCCCCTCCCCCTCCTCCCCCCTCCCCTCCCCTCCTTCCCCCTCCCCTCCCCCACCTTCCCCCCTCCCCTCCCCCTCCTTCCCCCCCTCCCCTCCCCCTCCTTCCCGCTCCCCCTCCTTCCCCCCTCCCCTCCGCCTCCTTCCCCCCTCCCCTCCCCCTCCTTCCCCACTCCCCTCCCCCTCCTTCTCCCCACCCCCTCCCCCTCCTTCCCCCCCTCCCCTCCCCCTCCTTCCCCCCTCCCCTCCCCCTCCTTCACCCCTCCCCTCCCCTCCCCCTCCTTCCCCCCTCCCCTTCTTCCCCTCCCCCCTACTTCCCCCTCCCCTCCCCCTCCTTCCCCCCTCCCCTCCTTCCCCTCCCCCTCCCCTCCCCCTCCTTCCCCCTCCCCTCCCCCTCCTTCCCCCTTCCCACCCCCTTCCCTCCCCCTTCTCCCCTCCCCCTCCTCCCCCTTCCCCCCCTCTCCCTTCCCCCCTCCCCCCTTCCCTCCCCCCTTCCCTCCCCTCCCTTTTCCCTTCCCCGCTCCTTCCACCCTTCCCTCCCTCTCCCCTCCCCCTCCTCCCCTTCCCCCCCCTCACCCCCCTCCCCCTTCCCCTCCCTTTTCCCTTCCCCCTCCTTCCCCCTTCCCTCCCCCTCCTTCCCCCCCTCCTTCCCCCCCTTCCCTCCCCCTCCTTCCCTCCCCCTCCCTCCCCCTCCTTCCCTCCCCCTCCCTCCCTCCCCCTCCCTCCCCCTCCCTCCCCCTCCTCCCCCTCCCTCCCTCCCCCCTCCTTCCCTTGCCCTCCCTCCCCCTCCCTCCCCCTCCTTCACTCGCCCTCCTTCCCCCTCCCTCCCCCCTTCCCCTCCTTCCCCCTCCCTCCCCCCCTTTCCCCTCCCATCCCCTCCCCTCGCCCTCCTTCCCTCGCCCCTCCTTCCCTCGGCCTCCTTCCCTCGGCCTCCCTCCCCCTCCCTCCCCCTCCTTCCCTCCCCCTCCCTACCCCTCCTTTCCCCTTCCCTCCTTCCCCCTTCCATCCCCCTCCTTCCCCCTTCCTCCCCCTTCCCTCCCCCTCTTCCCCCCTTCCATCCCTCCCCCTTCCATCCCCCTCCTTCCCCCTTCCCTCCCCTCACCTCCCCCTCCTTCCCCCTTCCCTCCCCCTCCTTACCCCCTATCCCCCTCCTTCCCCATTTCTCCCTATCCTTCCCCATTTCTCCCTATCCTTCCCCCCTCACCCCTCCTTCCCCCCTCTCCCCCTCCTTACCCCCTCTCCCCTTCCTTCCCCCCTCTCCCCCTCCTTCCTCCCCCCTCTCCCCTCCTTCCCCCTCCTTCCCCCCCTCTCCCTCCCCCTCCTTCCACCCCTTCCCTCCCCCTCCTTCCCCCTCTCCCCCTCCTTCCCCCTTCCCTCCCCCTCCTTCCCTCCCCCTCCTTCCCGCTCTCCCCCTCCCCCTCCCCCTCCCCCCTCCCCCCTCTCCCCCCTCCCCTTCCCCCCTCTTACCTTCCCCCCTCCCCTCCCCCTTCCCCCCTACCCCCCCCCTCCCCTCCCCCCCTCCCCCCCTCACCCCCTCTCGCCCTCCCCCCTTTCCCCCTCCCCCCCTTCCACCCTCCCCTTCCCCCTCCCCCTCCCCTTCCCCCTCCACCCTCCCCTTCCCCTCCCCTTCCCCCCTCCACCCTCCTCCCCTTCCCCCCTCCACCCTCCTCCCCTTCCCCCCTCCCCCTCCCCCTCCCCTTCCCCCTCCCCTTCCCCCTCCCCCTCCCCTTCCCCCTCCCCTTCCCCCTCCCCCTCCCCCTCCCCCTACCCCCCTCCCCTTCCCCCCTCCCCTTCCCCCTCCCCTTCCCCCCTCCCCTTCTCCCCCTCCCCCCTCCCCTTCCCCCCTCCCCCTCCCCCTCCCTCCCCCTCCCCCTCCCTCCCCCTACCCCCTCTTCCCCCCCTCCCTCCCCCTCCCCCCTCTTCCCCCCTCCCCCTCTTCCCCCCCTCCTCCCTCCCCTCTCTTCCCCCCTCCCCCCTCTTCCCCCCTCCTCCCCCCTCCCCCCTCCCACCCCCTCCTCCCCTCCCCCCCTCCCCCTCCCACCCCCTCCTCCCCCCTCCACTCTCTTCCCCCCTCCCTCTCCCCCTCTTCCCCCCCTCTTTCCCCCCTCCTCCCCCTCCCCTCTCTTCCCCCCTCCCTCTCCCCCCTATTCCCCCCCTCCCCTATTCCCCCCTCCTCCCCCTCCCCTCTCTTCCCCCCTCCCTCCTCCTGCCCCTCTCTCTCCCCCTCCCCGTCCTCACCCCCTCTCTCTCTCCCCCTCCCCCTCCTCCCCCCTCCCCCTCCTCACCCCCCTCTCTCTCCCCCTCCCCCCCTCCCCTCCCCCCACCCCCCCCCTCACCCCTCCCCCCTCACCCTCACCCCCATCCTTCCCCCCTCCCTCCCCCTCACCCCCCCTCACCCCCCCTCCCCCCTCCCTCCCCCTCACCCCCCCCCTCCCCTCACCCCCCCTCCCCCTCACCCTCCCTCCTTCCCCCCCCCTCACCCTCACCCCCCCTCCCCCTCACTCCCCCCTCCCCCTCACCCCCCCCTCCCCCTCACTCCCCCCTCCCCTTACCCCCCTTCCAACCTCCCCCTCACCCCCCTCCCCCTCACTTCCCCCTCCCCCTCACACCCCTCCCCTCCCCCTCTCTCCTCCTCCCCCCTCACCCCCCTCCCCCCCCCCCTCCTTCCCCCCTGCCCTTCCCCCCTCCCCCTCCTTCCCCCTCCCCCTCCCTTCCCCCTCCACCTTCCCCCCTCCTCCCCCCCTTCCCCCCTTCCCCCTCCCCCTCCCCCCTCCCCCCCGTCCTTCCCCCTCCCCCCCTCCCCCTCCCCCCTTCCCCCCTCCCCCTTCCCCCCTCCCCCTTCCCCCCTCCCCCTCCCCCCCTCCCCCCTTCCCCCCCCCCTTCCCCCTTCCCCCCCCTCCCCCCTTCCCCCCCCTTCCCCCTTCCCCCCCCCTTCCCCCCCCCTTCCCCCCCCCTTCCCCCCTCCCCCCTTCCCCTTCCCCCCTCCCCCCTTCCCCCCTCCCCCTCCCCCCCTCCCCCCTTCCCCCCTTCCCCCCCTCCTTCCCCTTCCCCCCCCTCCCCCCCTTCCCCCTCCCCCCCTTCCCCCCCTTCCCCTTCCCCCCTTCCCCTTCCCCCCCCCTTCCCCTTCCCCCCCTCTCCCCCCTCCCCCCCTTCCCTTCCCCCCCTCCCCCCCTTCCCCTCCTTCCCCTTCCCCCCCCTTCCCCCCTCCCCCCCTTCCCCCCCCCTCCCCCCCTTCCCCCTTCCCCCCCTTCCCCTCCCCCCCTCCCCTTCCCCCCCTTCCCCTTCCCCCCCCTCCCCCCCTTCCCCTTCCCCTCCCCCCCTTCCCCCCCTTCCCCTTCCCCCCCCTTCCCCTTCCCCCCCCTTCCCCCCCCTTCCCCTTCCCCCCCCCTCCCCCCCTTCCCCCTTCCCCCCCTCCCCCCTTCCCCCCCTCCCCCCTCCCCCTTCCCCTTCCCCCCCCTCCCCCTTCCCCTCCTTCCCCTCCCCCCCCCTCCCCCCTCCCCCCCCCTCCCCCCCTTCCCCTTCCCCCCCTTCCCCTTCCCCCCTTCCCCTTCCCCCCCCTCCCCTTCCCCCCCTTCCCCTTCCCCCCCTCCCCCCCCTCCCCCCCTTCCCCTTCCCCTCCCCCCCTTCCCCCCCTTCCCCTTCCCCCCTTCCCCTTCCCCCCCCTTCCCCTTCCCCCCCCTTCCCCCCCTTCCCCTTCCCCCCCCCTCCCCCCCTTCCCCTTCCCCCCCTCCCCCCTCCCCCCTTCCCCCCCTCCCCCTCTTCCCCTCCTTCCCCCCCTCCCCCCTCTTCCCCTCCTTCCCCTCCCCCCCTCCCCCCCTCCCCCCCTTCCCCTTCCCCCCCTTCCCCTTCCCCCCCCTTCCCCTTCCCCCCCCTTCCCCTTCCCCCCCTCCCCCCCTTCCCCCCAATCTCCTTCCCTTCTCTGCTGCTCTCAATCCATCTGGGACAGATATCGGTTTGTTGGGCCGAGCATTATTTTGCCGGAGGCGGGCATTCGGATCTGCCTCCCAGCTGACAGCATGTTTATGGTTGAATTGAGCGGCGAGCGGATTTCTCTCCCGCGATCAGCTCTGCCATTAAAGAAAAGGAGGTTAGATGGTTCTGTTGTTCACACTGGGGACTGAGGCTGCACTGGGGGGGGGGTTGGCAGTGCCTCTAATTGGGATCTTTCTGCTCTGGCCCACAGAGTGTCTTGGTTCGGACTCCGGGCACGATTCCCTCTGCCGCAGCCCCAGTTCAATAAATTGTTCAGGTGGAGGGTACAGCAGTGTGGACGGCTCGCAACCCCAGATCAAATTTGGGGTTCATAGTTTCTTGGAAGAGACCCCAGATTGCAGGCATCCCGCCCTTCAGGTATGTTCTTTGGGCTGGAGTGGACCTCCCACCCCCACCCCCACCCGTGGCCCGCAGAACCATCCCCAAACTAATCCCACTGCCCTGCTCTCTCCCCATAGACCTGTATCAATCTCCAAACTAAACCCACTGCCCTGCTCTCTCCCCATAGACCTGTATCAATCCCCAAACTAATCCCACTGCCCCACTCTCCACAGAGCGCTGTACCAATCCCCAAACTAATCCCACTGCCCCACTCTCTCCCCATAGCCCTGTATCAATCCCCAAACTAATCCCACTGCCCCACTCTCTCCCCATAGCCCTGTACCAATCCCCAAACTAATCCCACTGCCCCACTCTCTCCCCATAGCCCTGTATCAATCCCCAAATTAATCCCACGGCCCTGCTCTCTCCCCATAGCCCTGTATCAATCCCCAAATTAATCCCACTGCCCTGCTCTCTCCCCATCGCCCTGTATCAATCCCCAAACTAATCACACTGCCCCACTCTCTCCCCGTAGCCCTGTACCAATCCCCAAACTAATCCCACTGCCCCGCTCTCTCCCCATAGCCCTGTATCAATCCCCAAACTAATCCCACTGCCCCGCTCTCTCCCCATAGCCCTATATCAATCCCCAAACTAATCCCACTGCCCCACTCTCTCCCCATAGACCTGTATCAATCCCAAAACTAATCCCACTGCCCCGCTCTCTCCCCATAGCCCTGTATCAATCCCCAAACTAATTCCACTGCCCCACTCTCTCCCCATAGCCCTGTATCAATCACCAAATTAATCCCACTGCCCCACTCTCTCCCCATAGCCCTGTATCAATCACCAAACTAATCCCACTGCCCCACTCTCTCCCCATAGCCCTGTATCAATCCCAAAACTAATCCCACTGGCCCACTCTCTCCCCATTGCCCTGTATCAATCACCAAACTAAACCCACTGCCCTGCTCTCTCCCCATAGCCCTGTATCAATCCCAAAACTAATCCCACTGCCCCACTCTCTCCCCATAGCCCTGTATCAATCCCCAAATTAATCCCACTGCCCTGCTCTCTCCCCATAGCCCTGTATCAATCCCCAAACTAATCCCACTGCCCCACTCTCTCCCCGTAGCCCTGTACCAATCCCCAAACTAATCCCACTGCCCCACTCTCTCCCCATAGCCCTGGATCAATCCCCAAACTAATCCCATGGCCCCGCTCTCTCCCCATAGCCCTGGATCAATCCCCAAACTAATCCCACTGCCCCACTCTCTCCCCATAGCCCTGGATCAATCCCCAAACTAATCCCACTGCCCCACTCTCTCCCCATAGCCCCGGATCAATCCTCAAACTAATCCCACTGCCCCACTCTCTCCCCATAGCCCTGGATCAATCCCCAAACTAATCCCACTGCCCCACTCTCTCCCCATAGCCCTGGATCAATCCCCAAACTAACCCCACTGCCCCACTCTCTCCCCATAGCCCTCGATCAATCCCCAAACTAATCCCACTGCCCCACTCTCTCCCCATAGACCTGTATCAATCCCAAAACTAATCCCACTGCCCCACCCTCTCCCCATAGCCCTGTATCAATCCCCAAACTAATCCCACTGCCCCACTCTCTCCCCATAGACCTGTATCAATCCCAAAACTAATCCCACGGCCCCGCTCTCTTCCCAGAGCCCTGGATTAATCCCCAAACTCGTCCCACTGCCCCACTCTCTCTCCATAGCCCTGTATCAGTCCCCAAACTAATCCCATTGCCCCACTCTCTCCCCATAGACCTGTATCAATCCCCAAACTAATCCCACTGCCCCACTCTCTCCCCATAGCCCTGGATCAATCTCCAGACTAATCCCACGGCCCCGCTCTCTCTCCTCATATCAATTGTTATGGGCCCCAAAGTGTATCATGGAGTTCACCTGACCCACGACTTTTAATAGTTTGTGGTATGCGGAGCACACGGCCCACTCTACAGGTGTGGTACAGCAGAATCGAAAAGTATTCTTTTAAAGCAAAACAATGTTTATTCTATGAACTCAAGTTAACCTTTTTAAACATACAGTGAACATCTTAGCAACCCTCAATTCAAATACAACCCCAAAGAATACAACAGTAAGTAATCCTTAAACTTTCCCTTTAGGATCCATAAGACTTAAAAAAAACTGTTAGCAGAAGCACATCAGGTTTAAATTCACTACTGAGAACAGTTATCGCTCAGAATTCACCGGATCATAGATTATCATAGAATTTACAGTGCAGAAGGAGGCCATTCGGCCCATCGAGTCTGCACCGGCTCTTGGAAAGAGCACCCTAACCAAGGTCAACACCTCCACCCTATCCCCATAAACCAGTAACCCCACCCAACACGAAGGGCAATTTTGGACACTAAGGGCAATTTATCATGGCCAATCCACCTAACCTGCACATCTTTGGACTGTGGGAGGAAACCGGAGCACCCGGAGGAATCCCACGCACACACGGGGAGGATGTGCAGACTCCGCACAGACAGTAACCCAAGACGGAATCCAACCTGGGACCCTGGAGCTGTGAAGCAATTGTGCTAACCACAATGCTACCGTGCTGCCCAATAGCCCAATGATCAAGAGATAGTCTTTACATGACAGACAGAACAACATTACACCTGCTTTGGCTGGCTGCAGCTCCAACACTGAAACAAAACCAAAAAACACACCCACCCAAGCTTTTCTCAAAGTGAAACTAAAAAGCAGAGCGAGAGCTCAGCTCCTCCCACACTCTGACATCACTGCAGTAACTTGAGCAGAGAAACATTTCTTCAAGGGACATTCTCATGACACAATCCCCAAATTAATCCCACTGTCCGCTCTCACTTCATAGCTCTGTATCAATCCCCAAACTAATCTCACAGCCCCACTCTCACCCCACAGCCCTGTATCAATCCCCAAACTAATCCCACTGCCCCACTCTCTACCCATCACGCTGAATCAATCCCTAAACTAATCCCACTGCCCCACTCTCTCCCCAAATCCCTGTATCAAACCCCAAACTAATCCCACTGCCCCACTCTCTCCCCATAGCCCTGTATCAATCCCCAAACAAATCCCTCTGCACCACTCTCTCCCCGTAGCCCTGTCTCAATCCCCAAACTAATCCCACTGCCGTACTCTCTCCCCATATTCCTGTATCAATCCCCAAACGAATCCAACTGCCCTGCTCTCTCCTCATAGCCCTGTATAAATCCCAAAACTAATCCCACTGCCCCGCTCTCTCCCCGTATCCCTGTATCAATCCCCAAACTAATCCCACTGCCCCGCTCTCTCCCCATACCCGTGTATCAATCCCCAAACTAATCCCACTGCCCCACGATCTTCCCATAGCCCTGTATCCATCCCCAAACCAATCCCACTGCCCCACTCTCTCCACATATCCCTGTATCAATCCCCAAATTAATCCCACTGCCCCGCACTCTCCCCATATCCCTCTATCAATCCCCAAACTAATCCCACTGCCCTGCTCTCTCCCCATAGCCCTGTATCAATCCCCAAACTAATCCCACTGCCCTGCTCTCTCTCCATTGCCGTGTATCAATCCCCAAACTGATCCCACTGCCCTGCTCTCTCCCCATATCCCTGTCTCAATCACCAAACTAATCCCACTGCCCTGCTCTCTCCCCATAGCCATGTATCAATCACCAAACTAATCCCACTGCCCTGCTCTCTCCCCATAGCCCTTTATCAATCCTCAAACTAATCCCACTGCCCCGAGCTCTCCCCATATCTCTGCATCAATCCGCAAACTAATCCCACTGCCCTGCTCTCTCCTCATAGCTCTGAATCAAACCCAAACTAATCCCACTGCCTCACTCTCTCCCCATAGCCCTGAATCAATCCCCAAACAAATCCCACTGCCTCACTCTCTCCCCATAGCCCTGTACCCATCCCCATACTGATCCCACTGCTCCGCTATCTCCCGATAGCCCTATATCAATCTCCAAACTTATCCACTGCCCCATCCTCTCCCCAAATCCCTGTATTAAACCACAAACTAATCCCACTCTCCCCGTAGCCCTGTATCAATCCAAAAACTAATCCCACTGCCCCGCTCTCTCCCCATAGCCCTGTATCAATCCCCAAACTAATCCCACTGCCCCGCTCTCTCCCCATAGCCCTGTATCAATCCCTAAACAAATCCCACTGCCCCACTCTCTCCCCATAGCCCTGTATCAATCCCCAAATTAATCACACTGCCCCACTCTCTCCCCATAGCCCTGAATCAATCCCTAAACAAATCCCACTGCCCCGCTCTCTCCCCATAGCCCTGTATCAATCCGCAAATTAATCCCACTGCCCCACTCTCTCCCCATAGCCCTGTATCAATCCCTAAACTAATCCCACTGACCCACTCTCTCCATAGCCCTGTATCAATCCCCAAACTAATCCCACTGCCCCACTCTCTCTCCGTAGCCCTGTATCACTCCCCAAACTAATCCCACTGCCCTACTCTCCCCATAGCCCTGTATCAATCCCCAAACTAATCCCACTGCCCCACTCTCTCCCCTTAGCCATGTATCAATCCCTAAACAAATCCCACTGCCCCGCTCTCTCCCCATAGCCCTGTATCAATCCCCAAATTTATCCCACTGCCCCACTCTCTCCCCATAGCCCTGTATCAATCCCTAAACTAATCCCACTGACCCACTCTCTCCCCATAGCCATGTATCAATCACCAAACTAATCCCACTGGCTCACTCTCTCCCCATAGCCCTGTACCCATCCCCAAACTAATCCCACTGCCCCGCTATCTCCCGATAGCCCTATATCAATTCTCAAACTAATCCCACTGCCCCGAGCTCTCCCCATATCTCTGTATCAATCCCCAATCTAATCCCACTGCCCTGCTCTCTCCCCATAGCCCTGAATCAATCACCAAACAAATCCCACTGGCTCACTCTCTCCCCATAGCCCTGTACCCATCCCCAAACTAATCCCACTGCCCCGCTCTCTCCCTATAGCCCTGTATCAATCCCCAAACTTATCCACTGCCCCATCCTCTCCCCAAATCCCTTCATCAAACCACAAACTAATCCCACTCACCCCGTAGCCCTGTATCAATCCAAAAACTAATCCCACTCACCCCGTAGCCCTGTATCAATCCAAAAACTAATCCCACTGCCCCGCTCTCGCCCCATAGCCCTGTATCAATCCCTAAACAAATCCCACTGCCCCGCTCTCTCCCCATAGCCCTGTATCAATCCCCAAATTAATCCCACTGCCCCACTCTCTCCCCATCGCCCTGTATCAATCCTCAAACTCATCCCACTGCCCCACTCTCTCCCCTTAGCCCTGTATCAATCCCCAAACTAATCCCACTGTCCCACTCTCTCCATAGCCCTGTATCAATCCCCAAACTAATCCCACTGCCCCACTCTCTCCGCATATCTCTGTACCCATCCCCAAACTAATCCCACTGCCCTGCTGTCTCTCCACAGCCCTGTATCAATCCCCAAACTAATCCAACTGCCCCACTCCCCACAGCCCTGTATCAGTCCCCAAACTAATCCCACTGCCCTGCTCTCTCCCCATAGCCCTATATCAATCCCCAAACAAATCCCACTGCCTCACTCTTTCCCCATATCCCTCTATCAATCCCCAAACTAATCCCACTGCCCCACTCTCTACCCATCACGCTGAATCAATCCCTAAACTAATCCCACTGCCCCACTCTCTCCCCAAATCCCTGTATCAAACCCCAAACTAATCCCACTGCCCCACTCTCTCCCCATAGCCCTGTATCAATCCCCAAACAAATCCCTCTGCACCACTCTCTCCCCGTAGCCCTGTCTCAATCCCCAAACTAATCCCACTGCCGTACTCTCTCCCCATATTCCTGTATCAATCCCCAAACGAATCCAACTGCCCTGCTCTCTCCTCATAGCCCTGTATAAATCCCAAAACTAATCCCACTGCCCCGCTCTCTCCCCGTAGCCCTGTATCAATCCCCAAACTAATCCCACTGCCCCGCTCTCTCCCCATACCCGTGTATCAATCCCCAAACTAATCCCACTGCCCCACGATCTTCCCATAGCCCTGTATCCATCCCCAAACCAATCGCACTACCCCACTCTCTCCACATATCCCTGTATCAATCCCCAAATTAATCCCACTGCCCCGCACTCTCCCCATATCCCTCTATCAATCCCCAAACTAATCCCACTGCCCTGCTCTCTCCCCATAGCCATGTATCAATCACCAAACTAATCCCACTGCCCTGCTCTCTCCCCATAGCCCTTTATCAATCCTCAAACTAATCCCACTGCCCCGAGCTCTCCCCATATCTCTGCATCAATCCGCAAACTAATCCCACTGCCCTGCTCTCTCCTCATAGCTCTGAATCAAACCCAAACTAATCCCACTGCCCTGCTCTCTCCCCATAGCCCTGAATCAATCCCCAAACAAATCCCACTGCCTCACTCTCTCCCCATAGCCCTGTACCCATCCCCATACTGATCCCACTGCTCCGCTATCTCCCGATAGCCCGATATCAATCTCCAAACTTATCCACTGCCCCATCCTCTCCCCAAATCCCTGTATTAAACCACAAACTAATCCCACTCTCCCCGTAGCCATGTATCAATCCAAAAACTAATCCCACTGCCCCGCTCTCTCCCCATAGCCCTGTATCAATCCCTAAACAAATCCCACTGCCCCACTCTCTCCCCATAGCCCTGTATCAATCCCCAAATTAATCCCACGGCCCTGCTCTCTCCCCATAGCCCTGTATCAATCCCCAAACTAATCCCACTGCCCCACTCTCTCCCCATAGCCCTGTATCAATCCCCAAATTTATCCCACTGCCCCACTCTCTCCCCATAGCCCTGTATCAATCCCTAAACTAATCCCACTGACCCACTCTCTCCCCATAGCCATGTATCAATCACCAAACTAATCCCACTGGCTCACTCTCTCCCCATAGCCCTGTACCCATCCCCAAACTAATCCCACTGCCCCGCTATCTCCCCATAGCCCTATATCAATTCTCAAACTAATCCCACTGCCCCGAGCTCTCCCCATATCTCTGTATCAATCCCCAATCTAATCCCACTGCCCTGCTCTCTCCCCATAGCCCTGAATCAATCACCAAACAAATCCCACTGGCTCACTCTCTCCCCATAGCCCTGTACCCATCCCCAAACTAATCCCACTGCCCCGCTCTCTCCCTATAGCCCTGTATCAATCCCCAAACTTATCCACTGCCCCATCCTCTCCCCAAATCCCTGCATCAAACCACAAACTAATCCCACTCACCCCGTAGCCCTGTATCAATCCAAAAACTAATCCCACTGCCCCGCTCTCGCCCCATAGCCCTGTATCAATCCCTAAACAAATCCCACTGCCCCGCTCTCTCCCCATAGCCCTGTATCAATCCCCAAATTAATCCCACTGCCCCACTCTCTCCCCATCGCCCTGTATCAATCCTCAAACTCATCCCACTGCCCCACTCTCTCCCCTTAGCCCTGTATCAATCCCCAAACTAATCCCACTGTCCCAATCTCTCCATAGCCCTGTATCAATCCCCAAACTAATCCCACTGCCCCACTCTCTCCGCATATCTCTGTACCCATCCCCAAACTAATCCCACTGCCCTGCTCTCTCTCCACAGCCCTGTATCAATCCCCAAACTAATCCAACTGCCCCACTCCCCACAGCCCTGTATCAGTCCCCAAACTAATCCCACTGCCCTGCTCTCTCCCCATAGCCCTATATCAATCCCCAAACAAATCCCACTGCCTCACTCTTTCCCCATATCCCTCTATCAATCACCAAACTAATCCCACTGCCCTGCTCTCTCCCCATAGCCATGTATCAATCCTCAAACTAATCCCACTGCCCCGAGCTCTCCCCATATCTCTGTATCAATCCCCAAACTAATCCCACTGCCCTGCTCTCTCCCCATAGCCCTGAATCAATCCCCAGACTATTCCCACTGCCCTGCTCTCTCCCCATAGCCGTGTATCAATCCCCAAACTAATCCCACTGCCCTGCTCCCTCCCCATAGCCCTGAATCAATCCCCAAACTAATCCCACTGCTTCGCTCTCTCCCAATATCCCTGTATGAATCCCCAAACTAATCCGACTGCCGTACTCACTCCCCGTAGCCCTGTATGAATCCCCAAACTAATCCCACTGCCCTGCTCTCTCCCCATAGCCCTGAATCAATCCCCAAACTAATCCCACTGCCCTGCTCTCTCCCCATAGCCGTGTATCAATCCCCAAACTGATCCCACTGCCTCACTCTCTCCCCATATCCCTGTACCCATCCCCAAACTAATCCCACTGCTTCGCTCTCTCCCCATAGCCCTGTATCAATCCCCAAACTAATCCCACTGCCCTGCTCTCTCCCCATACCCCTGTATCAATCCCCAAACTAATCCCACTGCCCTGCTCTCTCCCCACAGCCCTGTATCAGTCCCCAAACTAATCCCACTGCCCTGCTCTCTCCCCATAGCCCTGTATCAATCCCCAAACTCATCCCACTGCCCTGCTCTCTCCCATAGCCCTATATCAACGCCCAAACATATCCCACGCCCCCACTCTCTCCCCATAGCCCTGTATAAATCCCCAAACTAATCCCACTGCCCCACTCTCTCCCCATATCCCTGTATCAATCCACAAACCTATCCCACTATCTCCCCGTAGTCCAGTATCAATCCACAAACTAATACCACTGCCCCGCTCTCTCCCCTCGCCCTGTATCAATCCCTTAACCAATCCAACTGCCCCACACTCTCCCCATATCCCTGTATCAATCCCCAAACTAATATCACTGCCCCGCTCTCTCCCCAGAGACCTGTATCAATCCCAAAACGAATCCCACTGCCCCACTCTCTCCCCATAGCCCTATATCAATCCCCAAAGTAATCCCACTGCCCCACTCTCCCCCATATCCCTGTATCAATCCACAAACTTATCCCACTATCTCCCCGTAGTCCAGTATCAATCCACAAACTAATACCACTGCCCCGCTCTCTCCCCTCGCCCTGTATCAATCCCTTAACTAATCCAACTGCCCCACTCTCTCCCCATATCCCTGTATCAATCCCCAAACTAATCCCACTTCCCCACTCTCTCCCCACAGACCTGTATCAATCCCAAAACGAATCCCACTGCCCCACTCTCTCCCCATAGCCCTATATCAATCCCCAAACTAATCCCACTGCTCCACTCTCTCCCCGTAGCCCTTTATCAATCCCCAAACTAATCCCACTGCCGTGCTCTCTCCGCATAGCCCTGTATCAATCCCCAAACTAATCCTACTGCCCTGCTCTCTCCCCATAACCCTGCATCAATCCCCAAACTAATCCCACTGCCCCACTCTCCCCATAGCCCTGTATCAACAAAAAGATAGGCCCACTGCTCTCTCCTCATAGCTCAGTATTAATCCCACTGTCCCGCTCTCTCCTCATAACTCTGTATTAATCCCACTGTCCCGCTCTCTCCCCATAGCTTTGTATTAATCCCACTGTCCCGCTCTCTCCCGATAGCTCTGTATTAATACCACTGTCCCGCTCTCTCCCGATAGCTCTGTATTAATCCCACTGTCCCGCTCTCTCCTCATAGATCTGTATTAATCCCACTGTCCCGCTCTCTCCCCATAGCGCTGTATTAATCCCACTGTCCCGCTCTCCCTGATAGCTCTGTATTAATCCCACTGTCCCGCTCTCCCTGATAGCTCTGTATTAATCCCACTGTCCCGCTCTCCCTGATAGCTCTGTATTAATCCCACTGTCCCGCTCTCTCCTCATAGATCTGTATTAATCCCACTGTCCCGCTCTCTCCCCATAGCGCTGTATGAATCCCATTGTCCCGCTCTCCCTGATAGCTCTGTATTAATCCCACTGTCCCACTCTCTCCCCATAGCCCTGTATTAATCCCACTGTCTCGCTCTCTCCCCATAGCGCTGTATTAATCCCACTGTCCTGCTCTCCCTGATATATCTGTATTAATCCCACTGTCCCGCCTTCTCCCCATAGCTCTGTATTAATCCTACTGTCCCGCTCTCCCTGATAGCTCTGTATTAATCCCACTGTCCCGCTCTCTCCCCATAGCTCTGTATTAATCCCACTGTCTGGCTCTCTCCCTGATAGCTCTGTATTAATCCCACTGTCTCGCTCTCTCCCCATAGCGCTGTATTAATCCCACTGTCCCGCTCTCCCTGGTAGCTCTGTATTAATCCCACTGTCCCACCTTCTCCTCATAGCTCTGCATTATTCCCACTGTCCCGCTGTCTCCCCATAGCTCTGTATTAATACCACTGTCCCGCTCTCCCGATAGCTCTGTATGAATCCCAGTGTCCCGCTCTCTCCCCATAGCTCTGTATTAATCCCACTGTCCCGCTCTCTCCCCATAGCTCTGTATCAATCCCACTGTGCCACTCTCTCCCCATAGCTCTGTATTAATCCCACTGTCCCGCTCTCTCCCCATAGTGCTGTATTAATCCCACTGTCCTGCTCTCCCTGATAGCTCTGTATTAATCCCACTGTCTTGCTCTCTCCCGATAGCTCTGTATTAATCCCACTGTCCCGCTCTCTCCTCATAGATCTGTATTAATCCCACTGTCTCGCTCTCTCCCCATAGCGCTGCATTAATCCCACTGTCCCGCTCTCCCTGATAGCTCTGTATTAATCCCACTGTCCCGCTCTCCCTGATAGCTCTGTATTAATCCCACTGTCCCGCTCTCCCTGATAGCTCTGTATTAATCCCACTGTCCCGCTCTCTCCTCATAGATCTGTATTAATCCCACTGTCCCGCTCTCTCCCCATAACGCTGTATTAATCCCACTGTCTCGCTCTCTCCCCATAGCGCTGTATTAATCCCACTGTCCCGCTCTCCCTGATAGCTCTGTATTAATCCCACTGTCCCGCTCTCTCCCCATAGCTCTGTATTAATCCCACTGTCTCGCTCTCTCCCCATAGTGCTGTATTAATCCCACTGTCCTGCTCTCCCTGATAGCTCTGTATTAATCCCACTGTCCCGCCTTCTCCCCATAGCTCTGTATTAATCCCACTGTCCCGCTCTCCCTGATAGCTCTGTATTAATCCCACTGTCCCGCTCTCTCCCCATTGCTCTGTATTAATCCCACTGCCTCGCTCTCTCCCAATAGCTCTGTATTAATCCCACTGTCCCGCTCTCTCCCGATAGCTCTGTATTAATCCCACTGTCCTGCTCTCTCCCGATAGCTCTGTATTAATCCCACTGTCCCACTGTCTCCCCATAGCTCTGTATTAATCCCACTGTCCTGCTCTCTCCCGATAGCTCTGTATTAATCCCACTGTCACGCTCTCACCCCATAGCTCTGTATTGATCCCACTGTCCCGCTGTCTCCCCATAGCTCTGTATTAATCCCACTGTCCCTCTCTCTCCCCATAGCTCTGTATTAATCCCACTGTCCCACTCTCTCCCGATAGCTCTGTGTTAATCCCACTGTCCCTCTCTCTCCCCAGAGCTCTGTATCAATCCCAAAACTAATCCTACTGCCCCACTCTCTCCCATTAGCCTGTATCAATCCAAACTAATCCCACTGCCCACTCTCTCCCCAAGCCCTGTATCAATCACCAAACTAATCCCACTGCCCCACTCTCTCCCCATTGCTCTGTATCAATCGCCAAACTAATCCCACTGCCCCACTCTCTCCCCATAGACCTGTATCAATCCCCAAACTAGTCCAACTGCCCCTTCTCTCCCCATATCCCTGTATCAATCCCCAAATTAATCCCAATGCCCCAATCTATCCCCATATTCCTGTATCAATCCCCAAACTAATCCCACTGCCCCACTCTCCCCATAGCCCTGTATCAACAAAAAGATAGGCCCACTGCTCTCTCCTCATAGCTCTGCATTAATCCCACTGTCCCGCTCTCTCCTCATAACTCTGTATTAATCCCACTGTCCCGCTCTCTCCCCATAGCTTTGTATTAATCCCACTGTCCCGCTCTCTCCCGATAGCTCTGTATTAATCCCACTGTCCCGCTCTCTCCCGATAGCTCTGTATTAATCCCACTGTCCCGCTCTCTCCTCATAGATCTGTATTAATCCCACTGTCCCGCTCTCTCCCCATAGCGCTGTATTAATCCCACTGTCCCGCTCTCCCTGATAGCTCTGTATTAATCCCACTGTCCCGCTCTCCCTGATAGCTCTGTATTAATCCCACTGTCCCGCTCTCCCTGATAGCTCTGTATTAATCCCACTGTCCCGCTCTCTCCTCATAGATCTGTATTAATCCCACTGTCCCGCTCTCTCCCCATAGCGCTGTATGAATCCCATTGTCCCGCTCTCCCTGATAGCTCTGTATTAATCCCACTGTCCCGCTCTCTCCCCATAGCCCTGTATTAATCCCACTGTCTCGCTCTCTCCCCATAGCGCTGTATTAATCCCACTGTCCTGCTCTCCCTGATATATCTGTATTAATCCCACTGTCCCGCCTTCTCCCCATAGCTCTGTATTAATCCTACTGTCCCGCTCTCCCTGATAGCTCTGTATTAATCCCACTGTCCCGCTCTCTCCCCATAGCTCTGTATTAATCCCACTGTCTGGCTCTCTCCCTGATAGCTCTGTATTATCATAGATTATCATAGAATTTACAGTGCAGAAGGAGGCCATTCGGCCCATCGAGTCTGCACCGGCTCTTGGAAAGAGCACCCTACCCAAGGTCAACACCTCCACCCTATCCCCATAACCCAGTAACCCCACCCAACACTAAGGGCAATTTTGGACACTAAGGGCAATTTATCATGGCCAATCCACCTAACCTGCACATCTTTGGACTGTGGGAGGAAACCGGAGCACCCGGAGGAAACCCACGCACACACAGGGAGGATATGCAGACTCCGCACAGACAGCGACCCAAGCCGGAATCGAACCTGGGACCCTGGAGCTGTGAAGCAATTGTGCTATCCACAATGCTACCGTGCTGCCCCACAATGCTACCGTGCTGCCCTCTCTGTATTAATCCCACTGTCCCACTCTCTCCCCATAGCTCTGTATTAATCCCACTGTCCCGCTTTCTCCCGATAGCTCTGTATTAATCCCACTGTCTCGCTCTCTCCCCATAGCGCTGTATTAATCCCACTGTCCCGCTCTCCCTGATAGCTCTGTATTAATCCCACTGTCCCACCTTCTCCTCATAGCTCTGCATTATTCCCACTGTCCCGCTGTCTCCCCATAGCTCTGTATTAATCCCACTGTCCCGCTCTCCCTGATAGCTCTGTATGAATCCCAGTGTCCCGCTCTCTCCCCATAGCTCTGTATTAATCCCACTGTCCCGCTCTCTCCCCATAGCTTTGTATCAATCCCACTGTGCCACTCTCTCCCCATAGCTCTGTATTAATCCCACTGTCCCGCTCTCTCCCCATAGCGCTGTATTAATCCCACTGTCCCGCTCTCCCTGATAGCTCTGTATTAATCCCACTGTCTTGCTCTCTCCCGATAGCTCTGTATTAATCCCACTGTCCCGCTCTCTCCTCATAGATCTGTATTAATCCCACTGTCTCGCTCTCTCCCCATAGCGCTGCATTAATCCCACTGTCCCGCTCTCCCTGATAGCTCTGTATTAATCCCACTGTCCCGCTCTCCCTGATAGCTCTGTATTAATCCCACTGTCCCGCTCTCCCTGATAGCTCTGTATTAATCCCACTGTCCCGCTCTCTCCTCATAGATCTGTATTAATCCCACTGTCCCGCTCTCTCCCCATAACGCTGTATTAATCCCACTGTCTCGCTCTCTCCCCATAGCGCTGTATTAATCCCACTGTCCCGCTCTCCCTGATAGCTCTGTATTAATCCCACTGTCCCGCTCTCTCCCCATAGCTCTGTATTAATCCCACTGTCTCGCTCTCTCCCCATAGTGCTGTATTAATCCCACTGTCCTGCTCTCCCTGATAGCTCTGTATTAATCCCACTGTTCCGCCTTCTCCCCATAGCTCTGTATTAATCCCACTGTCCCGCTCTCCCTGATGGCTCTGTATTAATCCCACTGTCCCGCTCTCTCCCCATTGCTCTGTATTAATCCCACTGCCTCGCTCTCTCCCGATAGCTCTGTATTAATCCCACTGTCCCGCTCTCTCCCGATAGCTCTGTATTAATCCCACTGTCCTGCTCTCTCCCGATAGCTCTGTATTAATCCCACTGTCCCACTCTCTCCCCATAGCTCTGTATTAATCCCACTGTCCCGCTTTCTCCCGATAGCTCTGTATTAATCCCACTGTCCCGCTTTCTCCCCATTGCTCTGTATTAATCCCACTGTCCTGCTTTCTCCCCATAGCTCTGTATTAATGCCACTGTCCCGCTCTCTCCCCATAGCTCTGTATTAATCCCACTGTCCCGCTCTCTCCTCATAGCTCTGTATTAATCCCACTGTCCCGCACTCTCCCCATAGCTCTGTATTAATCCCACTGTCCCACTCTCCTCATAGCTCTGTATTAATCCCACTGCCCCATTCTCCTCATAGCTCTGTATTAATCCCACTGTCCCGCCTTCTCCTCATAGATCTGTATCAATCCCACTGACTTGCTTTCTCCCCATAGTGCTGTATTAATCCCACTGTCCTGCTCTCCCTGATAGCTCTGTATTAATCCCACTGTCCCGCCTTCTCCCCATAGCTCTGTATTAATCCCACTCTCCCGCTCTCCCTGATAGCTCTGTATTAATCCCACTGTCCCGCTCTCTCCCCATTGCTCTGTATTAATCCCACTGCCTCGCTCTCTCCCAATAGCTCTGTATTAATCCCACTGTCCCGCTCTCTCCCGATAGCTCTGTATTAATCCCACTGTCCTGCTCTCTCCCGATAGCTCTGTATTAATCCCACTGTCCCACTGTCTCCCCATAGCTCTGTATTAATCCCACTGTCCTGCTCTCTCCCGATAGCTCTGTATTAATCCCAGTGTCACGCTCTCACCCCATAGCTCTGTATTGATCCCACTGTCCCGCTGTCTCCCCATAGCTCTGTATTAATCCCACTGTCCCTCTCTCTCCCCATAGCTCTGTATTAATCCCACTGTCCCACTCTCTCCCGATAGCTCTGTGTTAATCCCACTGTCCCTCTCTCTCCCCAGAGCTCTGTATCAATCCCAAAACTAATCCTACTGCCCCACTCTCTCCCATTAGCCTGTATCAATCCAAACTAATCCCACTGCCCACTCTCTCCCCAAGCCCTGTATCAATCACCAAACTAATCCCACTGCCCCACTCTCTCCCCATTGCTCTGTATCAATCGCCAAACTAATCCCACTGCCCCACTCTCTCCCCATAGACCTGTATCAATCCCCAAACTAGTCCAACTGCCCCTTCTCTCCCCATATCCCTGTATCAATCCCCAAATTAATCCCAATGCCCCAATCTATCCCCATATTCCTGTATCAATCCCCAAACTAATCCCACTGCCCCACTCTCCCCATAGCCCTGTATCAACAAAAAGATAGGCCCACTGCTCTCTCCTCATAGCTCTGCATTAATCCCACTGTCCCGCTCTCTCCTCATAACTCTGTATTAATCCCACTGTCCCGCTCTCTCCCCATAGCTTTGTATTAATCCCACTGTCCCGCTCTCTCCCGATAGCTCTGTATTAATCCCACTGTCCCGCTCTCTCCCGATAGCTCTGTATTAATCCCACTGTCCCGCTCTCTCCTCATAGATCTGTATTAATCCCACTGTCCCGCTCTCTCCCCATAGCGCTGTATTAATCCCACTGTCCCGCTCTCCCTGATAGCTCTGTATTAATCCCACTGTCCCGCTCTCCCTGATAGCTCTGTATTAATCCCACTGTCCCGCTCTCCCTGATAGCTCTGTATTAATCCCACTGTCCCGCTCTCTCCTCATAGATCTGTATTAATCCCACTGTCCCGCTCTCTCCCCATAGCGCTGTATGAATCCCATTGTCCCGCTCTCCCTGATAGCTCTGTATTAATCCCACTGTCCCGCTCTCTCCCCATAGCCCTGTATTAATCCCACTGTCTCGCTCTCTCCCCATAGCGCTGTATTAATCCCACTGTCCTGCTCTCCCTGATATATCTGTATTAATCCCACTGTCCCGCCTTCTCCCCATAGCTCTGTATTAATCCTACTGTCCCGCTCTCCCTGATAGCTCTGTATTAATCCCACTGTCCCGCTCTCTCCCCATAGCTCTGTATTAATCCCACTGTCTGGCTCTCTCCCTGATAGCTCTGTATTATCATAGATTATCATAGAATTTACAGTGCAGAAGGAGGCCATTCGGCCCATCGAGTCTGCACCGGCTCTTGGAAAGAGCACCCTACCCAAGGTCAACACCTCCACCCTATCCCCATAACCCAGTAACCCCACCCAACACTAAGGGCAATTTTGGACACTAAGGGCAATTTATCATGGCCAATCCACCTAACCTGCACATCTTTGGACTGTGGGAGGAAACCGGAGCACCCGGAGGAAACCCACGCACACACAGGGAGGATATGCAGACTCCGCACAGACAGCGACCCAAGCCGGAATCGAACCTGGGACCCTGGAGCTGTGAAGCAATTGTGCTATCCACAATGCTACCGTGCTGCCCCACAATGCTACCGTGCTGCCCTCTCTGTATTAATCCCACTGTCCCACTCTCTCCCCATAGCTCTGTATTAATCCCACTGTCCCGCTTTCTCCCGATAGCTCTGTATTAATCCCACTGTCTCGCTCTCTCCCCATAGCGCTGTATTAATCCCACTGTCCCGCTCTCCCTGATAGCTCTGTATTAATCCCACTGTCCCACCTTCTCCTCATAGCTCTGCATTATTCCCACTGTCCCGCTGTCTCCCCATAGCTCTGTATTAATCCCACTGTCCCGCTCTCCCTGATAGCTCTGTATGAATCCCAGTGTCCCGCTCTCTCCCCATAGCTCTGTATTAATCCCACTGTCCCGCTCTCTCCCCATAGCTTTGTATCAATCCCACTGTGCCACTCTCTCCCCATAGCTCTGTATTAATCCCACTGTCCCGCTCTCTCCCCATAGCGCTGTATTAATCCCACTGTCCCGCTCTCCCTGATAGCTCTGTATTAATCCCACTGTCTTGCTCTCTCCCGATAGCTCTGTATTAATCCCACTGTCCCGCTCTCTCCTCATAGATCTGTATTAATCCCACTGTCTCGCTCTCTCCCCATAGCACTGCATTAATCCCACTGTCCCGCTCTCCCTGATAGCTCTGTATTAATCCCACTGTCCCGCTCTCCCTGATAGCTCTGTATTAATCCCACTGTCCCGCTCTCCCTGATAGCTCTGTATTAATCCCACTGTCCCGCTCTCTCCTCATAGATCTGTATTAATCCCACTGTCCCGCTCTCTCCCCATAACGCTGTATTAATCCCACTGTCTCGCTCTCTCCCCATAGCGCTGTATTAATCCCACTGTCCCGCTCTCCCTGATAGCTCTGTATTAATCCCACTGTCCCGCTCTCTCCCCATAGCTCTGTATTAATCCCACTGTCTCGCTCTCTCCCCATAGTGCTGTATTAATCCCACTGTCCTGCTCTCCCTGATAGCTCTGTATTAATCCCACTGTTCCGCCTTCTCCCCATAGCTCTGTATTAATCCCACTGTCCCGCTCTCCCTGATGGCTCTGTATTAATCCCACTGTCCCGCTCTCTCCCCATTGCTCTGTATTAATCCCACTGCCTCGCTCTCTCCCGATAGCTCTGTATTAATCCCACTGTCCCGCTCTCTCCCGATAGCTCTGTATTAATCCCACTGTCCTGCTCTCTCCCGATAGCTCTGTATTAATCCCACTGTCCCACTCTCTCCCCATAGCTCTGTATTAATCCCACTGTCCCGCTTTCTCCCGATAGCTCTGTATTAATCCCACTGTCCCGCTTTCTCCCCATTGCTCTGTATTAATCCCACTGTCCTGCTTTCTCCCCATAGCTCTGTATTAATGCCACTGTCCCGCTCTCTCCCCATAGCTCTGTATTAATCCCACTGTCCCGCTCTCTCCTCATAGCTCTGTATTAATCCCACTGTCCCGCACTCTCCCCATAGCTCTGTATTAATCCCACTGTCCCACTCTCCTCATAGCTCTGTATTAATCCCACTGCCCCATTCTCCTCATAGCTCTGTATTAATCCCACTGTCCCGCCTTCTCCTCATAGATCTGTATCAATCCCACTGACTTGCTTTCTCCCCATAGCTCTGTATTAATCCCACTGTGCAGCTCTCTCCCAATAGCCCTGTATTAATCCCACTGTCCCGCTCTCTCCCGATAGCTCTGCATTAATCCCACTGTCCCACTCTCTCCCGATAGCTCCGTGTTAATCCCACTGTCCCTCTCTCTCCCCAGAGCTCTGTATCAATCCCAAAACTAATCCTACTGCCCCACTCTCTCCCATTAGCCCTGTATCAATCCAAACTAATCCCACTGCCCACTCTCTCCCCAAGCCCTGTATCAATCCCCAAACTAATCCCACTGCCCCACTCTCTCCCCATAGCCCTGTATCAATCGCCAAACTAATCCCACTGCCCCACTCTCCCCCCATAGCCCTGTATCAATCCCCAAACTAGTCCAACTGCCCCTTCTCTCCCCATATCCCTATATCAATCCCCAAATTAATCCCAATGCCCCAATCTATCCCCATATTCCTGTATCAATCCCCAAACTAATCCCACTGCCCTGCTCTCTCCCCATAACCCTGCATCAATCCCCAAACTAATCCCACTGCCCCACTCTCTCCCCATAGCCCTGTACCAATCCCCAAACTAATCCCACAGCCCCACTCTCTTCCCATAGCCCTGTAGCGATCCCCAAACTAATCCCACTTGCTCCCCATATCTCTGTATCAACGAACAAAGAAAGGTACAGCACAGGAACAGGTCCTTTGGCCCTCCAAGCCTGCGCCAACCATTCTGCCCATCTGAATTAAAACCTCCTACCCTTCTGAGGACCATATCCCTCTATTCCCATCCTATTCATGTATTTGTTAAGTCGCCCCCTCGCTCCCCCTAGCCTTGTTTTAATCTCTTCCTGTTGCTTCAACTCTCCCTATCTGTCACCTCCTCCAGCCCTTACAACCCTCTGAGATCTTAGCGTTCCTCTGATTCTGATATCCTGAGCATGTCCCAATTTCCATCGCTCTGCCATTGGCAGTCGGGACTTCAGCTGCTTGAGGCTCTAGGCTCCTCAATTCCCCCTCTAAACCTCTCCATCTCTCTTTCTCTCTCTTTCTGTCTCTCTCATTGACCAAGCTTTTAGTCACCTGTTCCTGATATGTCTTCACGTGGCTCAGTGATGAATTCTGTTTGATAACACTCATGTAGAGTTGCCCAGGGAATTTTCTAATAATAATCTTTTATTATCACAGTAGGCTTACATTAACACTGTACAAAGTCTTACAACACCAGGTTAAAGTCCAACAGGGTTGTTTCGATGTCACCAGCTTTCGGAGCGCTGCTCCTTCCTCAGGTGAATGAAGAGGTCTGTTCCAGAAACACATATATAGACAAATTCAAAGATGCCAAACAATGCTTGGAATGCGAGCATTAGCAGGTGATTAAATCTTTACAGATCCAGAGATGGGGTAACCCCAGGTTAAAGAGGTGTGAATTGTCTCAAGCCAGGACAGTTGGTAGGATTTTGCAGGCCAGATGGTGGGGGATTAATGTAATGTGACATGAATCCCAGGTCCCGGTTGAGGCCGCACTCATGTGTGCAGAACTTGGCTATAAGTTTCTGCTCGGCGATTCTGCGTTGTCGCGGGTCCTGAAGGCCGCCTTGGAGAACGCTTACCCGGAGATCAGAGGCTGAATGGCCTTGACTGCTGAAGTGTTCCCCGACTGGAAGGGAACATTCCTGCCTGGTGATTGTTGCGCGATGTCCGTTCATTCGTTGTCGCAGCGTCTGCATGGTCTCGCCAATGTACCACGCTTCGGGACATCCTTTCCTGCAGCGTATGAGGTAGACAACGTTGGCCGAGTCGCACGAGTATGTACCGCGTACCTGGTGGGTGGTGTTCTCACGTGTAATAGTGGTATCCATGTCGATGATCTGGCACGTCTTGCAGAGATTGCCATGACAGGGTTGTGTGGTGTCGTGGTCGCTGTTCTGAAGACTGGGTAGTTTGCTGCAAACAATGGTTCGTTTGAGGTTGCGCGGTTGTTTGAAGTTCTAGACTTCAAACAACCGCGCAACCTCAAACGAACCATTGTTTGCAGCAAACTACCCAGTCTTCAGAACAGTGACCACGACACCACACAACCCTGTCATGGCAATCTCTGCAAGACGTGCCAGATCATCGACATGGATACCACTATTACACGTGAGAACACCACCCACCAGGTACGCGGTACATACTCGTGCGACTCGGCCAACGTTGTCTACCTCATACGCTGCAGGAAAGGATGTCCCGAAGCGTGGTACATTGGCGAGACCATGCAGACGCTGCGACAACGAATGAACGGACATCGCGCAACAATCACCAGGCAGGAATATTCCCTTCCAGTCGGGGAACAGCTCAGCAGTCAAGGCCATTCAGCCTCTGATCTCCGGGTAAGCGTTCTCCAAGGCGGCCTTCAGGACCCGCGACAACGCAGAATCGC
The DNA here is from genome assembly GCF_047496885.1 of Scyliorhinus torazame. Taxonomy (NCBI): domain Eukaryota; kingdom Metazoa; phylum Chordata; class Chondrichthyes; order Carcharhiniformes; family Scyliorhinidae; genus Scyliorhinus; species Scyliorhinus torazame. Next base: position 79,499,780 of record NC_092710.1, on the reverse strand, counting down.
CGAGCAGAAACTTATAGCCAAGTTCCGCACACATGAGTGCGGCCTCAACCGGGACCTGGGATTCATGTCACATTACATTAATCCCCCACCATCTGGCCTGCGAAATCCTACCAACTGTCCTGGCTTGAGACAATTCACACCTCTTTAACCTGGGGTTACCCCATCTCTGGATCTGTAAAGATTTAATCACCTGCTAATGCTCGCATTCCAAGCATTGTTTGGCATCTTTGAATTTGTCTATATATGTGTTTCTGGAACAGATTTCTTCATTCACCTGAGGAAGGAGCAGCGCTCCGAAAGCTAGTGACATCAAAACAAACCTATTGGACTTTAACCTGGTGTTGTAAGACTTCGTACTGTGCTCACCCCAGTCCAACGCCGGCATCTCCACATCATGGCATACATTAACACTGCAATGAAGTTACTGTGAAAAGCCCCTAGTCGCCACATTCCGGCGCCTGTTCGGATCACAGAGGGAGAATTCAGAATCCTCAGCTGGTACGGGGATTGAACCCGCGCTGCTGGCCTTGTTCTGCATCACAAACCAGCTGTCTAGCCTACTAAGCTAAACCAGCCCCATTTTGCATTATTAATGGTGTTATGTAAATGTACATAACCGCAAGCTAGTTCTAACATAACGATGATAATACAGTTCACATCAATGTTGGCAGAAGATCACTGATTTATTGAAAGCAGGCTGTGCAGTCAAAACACTGACATTAACAGCGAAGCCTATTACGACTGTATTTGACTTTTGGAGGTGCCATCCTCCCCCAGTGCTCCAACTGTGGTCTAACTGAGGGATATGGAGACCAGAGGTCTAACTGAGGGATATGGGGACCAGAGGTCTAACTGAGGGATATGGGGACCAGAGGTCTAACTGAGGATTATGGAGACCAGAGGTCTAACTGAGGGATATGGAGTCCAGAGATCTAACTGAGGGATATGGAGACCAGAGGTTCAACTGAGGGATATGGAGAGCAGAGGTCTAACTGAGGGATATGGAGACAAGAACTGTGCAGTGTTTCAAGTGTGGTCTAACCGAGGGATATGGAGACCAGAACTGTACACAGTGCTCCCAGTGTGGTCTAACCGAGGGACATGGAGACCAGAACTGTACACAGTGCTCCCAGTGTGGTCTAACCGAGGGACATGGAGACCAGAACTGTACACAGTGCTCCCAGTGTGGTCTAACCGAGGGATATCGAGAGCAGAACTGTGCACAGTGCTCCCAGTGTGGTCTAACCGAGGGATATGGAGAGCAGAACTGTGCACAGTGCTCCCAGTGTTGTCTAACCGAGGGATATGGAGACCAGAACTGTGCACAGTGCTGCCAGTGTGGTCTAACCGAGGGATATGGAGACCAGAACTGTGCACAGTGCTCCCAGTGTGGTCTAACCGAGGGATATGGAGAGCAGAACTGTGCACAGTGCTTCCAGTGTGGTCTAACCGAGGGATATGGAGACCGGAACTGTGCACAGTGCTCCCAGTGTGGTCTAACCGAGGGATATGGAGAGCAGAACTGTGCACAGTGCTCCACATGTGGTCTAACAGAGGGATATAGAGACCAGAACTGTGCACAGTGCTCCACATGCGGTCTAACCGAGGGATATGGAGACCAGAACTGTGCACAGTGCTCCCAGTGTGGTCTAACCGAGGGATATGGAGACCGGAACTGTGCACAGTGCTCCCAGTGTGGTCTAACCGAGGGATATGGAGAGCAGAACTGTGCACAGTGCTCCACATGTGGTCTAACAGAGGGATATAGAGACCAGAACTGTGCACAGTGCTCCACATGTGGTCTAACCGAGGGATATGGAGACCAGAACTGTGCACAGTGCTCCCAGTGTGGTCTAACCGAGGGAAATGGAGACCAGAACTGTGCACAGTGCTCCACATGTGGTCTAACCGAGGGATATGGAGATTAGAACTGTGCACAGTGCTCCAAGTGTGGTCTAACCGAGGGATATGAGACCAGAACTGTGCACAGTGCTCCAAGTGTGGTCTGACCGACGGCTATGGAGACCAGAACTGTGCACAGTGCTCCCAGTGTGGTCTAACAGAGGGATATGGAGATTAGAACTGTGCACAGTGCTCCCAGTGTGGTCTAACCGAGAGATATGGAGAGCAGAACTGTGCACAGTGCTCCCAGTGTGGTCCAACTGAGGGATATGGAGAGCAGAACTGTGCACAGTGCTCCCAGTGTGGTCTAACAGAGGGATATGGAGACCAGAACTGTGCACAGTGCTCCCAGTGTGGTCTAACCGAGGGATATGGAGAGCAGAACTGTGCACAGTGCTCCAAGTGTGGTCTAACCGGGGAATATGGAGACCAGAACTGTGCACAGTGCTCCCAGTGTGGTCTAACCGGGGGATATGGTGAGCAGAACTGTGCACAGTGCTCCCAGTGTGGTCTAACCGATATGGAGACCAGAACTGTGCACAGTGCTCCCAGTGTGGTCTAACCGAGGGATATGGAGACCAGAACTGTACACAGTGCTCCCAGTGTGGTCTAACCGAGGGATATGGAGACCAGAACTGTGCTCAGTGCTCCCAGTGTGGTCTAACCAAGGGATATGGAGACCAGAACTGTGCACAGTGCTCACAGTGTGGTCTAACCGAGGGATATGGAGACCAGAACTGTGCACAGTGCTCCCAGTGTGGTCTAACCGAGGGACATGGAGAGCAGAACTGTGCACAGTGCTCCCAGTGTGGTCTAACCGAGGGATATGGAGACCGGAACTGTACACAGTGCTCCCAGTGTGGTCTAACCGAGTGGTATGGAGAGCAGAACTGTGCACAGTGCTCCACATGTGGTCTAACCGAGGGATATAGAGACCAGAACTGTGCACAGTGCTCCACATGTGGTCTAACCGAGGGATATGGAGACCAGAACTGTGCACAGTGCTCCCAGTGTGGTCTAACCGAGGAAAATGGAGACCAGAACTGTGCACAGTGCTCCACATGTGGTCTAACCGAGGGATATGGAGATTAGAACTGTGCACATTGCTCCAAGTGTGGTCTAACCGAGGGATATGAGACCAGAACTGTGCACAGTGCTCCAAGTGTGGTCTGACCGACGGCTATGGAGACCAGAACTGTGCACAGTGCTCCCAGTGTGGTCTAACCGAGGGATATGGAGAGCAGAACTATGCACAGTGCTCCCAGTGTGGTCTAACAGAGGGATATGGAGATTAGAACTGTGCACAGTGCTCCCAGTGTGGTCTAACCGAGAGATATGGAGAGCAGAACTGTGCACAGTGCTCCCAGTGTGGTCCAACTGAGGGATATGGAGAGCAGAACTGTGCACAGTGCTCCCAGTGTGGTCTAACCGATATGGAGACCAGAACTGTGCACAGTGCTCCCAGTGTGGTCTAACCGAGGGATATGGAGACCAGAACTGTACACAGTGGTCCCAGTGTGGTCTAACCGAGGGATATGGAGACCAGAACTGTGCTCAGTGCTCCCAGTGTGGTCTAACCGAGGGATATGGAGACCAGAACTGTGCACAGTGCTCCCAGTGTGGTCTGACCGAGGGACATGGAGAGCAGAACTGTGCACAGTGCTCCCAGTGTGGTCTAACCGAGGGATATGGAGACCGGAACTGTACACAGTGCTCCCCGTGTGGCCCAACCAAGGGATATGGAGACCAGAACTGTGCACAGTGCTCCCAGTGTGGTCTAACCAAGGGATATGGAGACCAGAACTGTGCACACTGCTCCACAGGGCATTGCGGATAGCACAATTGCTTCACAGCTCCAGGGACCCTGGTTCGATTCCAGCTTGGGTCACTGTCTGTGCGGAGTCTGCACGTCCTCCCCGTGTGTGCGTGGGTTTCCTCCGGGTGCTCCGGTTTCCTCCCATAGTCCAAAGCTGTGCATGTTAGGTGGATTGGCCGTGATAAATTGCCCTTAGTGCGAAAATTGCCCCTAGTGTTGGGTGGGGTTGCTGGGTTGTGGGGATAGGGTAGAGGTGTTGACCTTGGGTAGGGTGCTCTTTTCAGGAGCCGGTGCAGACTCGATGGGCCGGGTGGCCTCCTTCTGCACTGTATATTCTATGAAGTGTGGTCTAACTAAGGGATACGGAGACCAGAACTGTGCACAGTGCTCCCAGTGTGGTCTAACTGAGGGATATGGAGAGCAGAACTGTGCACAGTGCTCCCAGTGTGGTCTAACTGAGGGATATGGAGACTAACAAAGATTTATGAGTCTGCTCTCTGTTACCTTGTCGAAAAAGCTTTTGGATTTCTAAATATATTGGGTCAACCTCATTACCCTGAACTAACATTGCAATTCCTTCACAGTGTTCGGAAGGTTCGTCGGGCAAGACTGTCCTATTTGTGAGCAGTGATGGTCATCTTTTTACTGTAGCGTGATTTTGGATGAAGCCACACACAGTTTATTGTGTACAGTGCGGGCGGCATGTGGCGCAGTGCTCACTGCTGCCTCACGGCACCGAGGACTTGGGTTCGATCCCGGCCCTGGGTCACTGTCCGTGTGGAGTTCGCCCATTCTCCCCGTGCCTGCGTGGGTCTCACCCCACAACCCAAAAGATGCGCAGGGTAGGTGGATTGGCCACGCTAAATTGCCCCTCAATTGGGAAGAAAAATAATTGGGTACTCTAAATTTTGTACTCCTTGGCAAACAAAGGATATACTTCAGCGCGAGAGAATGCAAAGTTCACTGGGTTGATTTGTGGTATGAGAGGGATTGTCCAATGCGGTTCGATTGAGGCGATTGGGTCCATTTCCTCTGGCTGTTAGACGAATAAGAGGCAATCTCATTGGAATGTTTAATATGTTTTGCATGCACCTCTCAAATCCTCCGTGAACATGTTTGCCCCCTAGCTGGAAAACTGAGAGAAGGTTTGCAGCGTCAGGATGAGGAGGTGGCCCTTTGGACACTGCTCAGTCAGAGGGTTTTTGAACCTTTGTGAACCTCCGAGAGATGTGTGGACAGACACTCAAGACATGTTGGACATTGAGGGAATCGAAGGATATGAGGGGCAGGGGAGAGGGAGAGGAGGAAGACAATCAGCTACAGGCTCATTGAGTGGTCCCGAGGAAGCAAATGGTCCTCTTATTGTCTGGGCTGTGTCGACACGCTGTGATTTACGCGGGGAGTGGCGGGGGGGGGGGGGGGGGGGGGGGGGGGGGGTGGGGGGGGGTGGTAGTGGTGGTGGTGGAAACAGTGTGCTCAACGCAGACTTTGTTTTTGTGCCCTCAGGCGGAAGACGACGGTCGACCCTGGGAGGCGTCGCGCGGCCCTCGAGGATGGAGCCGGAGCGGGCGGAGGCTGAGGAGGAGGAGGAGGAGGACGATGAGGGGGTTCCCGTATTGGGAGCCGGCGGAGATGACGACGAGGACGGGGTGGGGGTGCCTTTTGGGTTGGTGGCGCCGCCCTGCCACTGTGCCGTGTGCGAGAAGGGCTTCAGCTGCCGCTCCCACCTGGAGCGCCACCTGCGGGTGCACACCGGGGAGAGACCTTTCGAGTGTGGCATCTGCGGGAACCGCTTCAACAGAGCCAGCAACCTGCGGCGCCACCAACAGCACCGTGCGGCGGCTGGAGGGCAGGGCCCCCTGGAGTGCAACATCTGCCACCGCCTCTTCTGCGTGACGGGCGACCTGGTACGGCACCGACGGGCGCACGCCGGCGAGCGGCCCTTCGAGTGCGGCGTCTGCGGCAAGCGCTTCTGCCGCCTGGCGGTGTTGGAAATCCACCAGCGTTACCACACCGGCGAGCGGCCATACCAGTGCCCGCTCTGCGCCAAGTGCTTCTACACGTCCAGCGAGCTGAACCGCCACTCGCGCACCCACACAGGCGAGCGGCCGTACGCGTGCCCGCTCTGCGCCAAGCGCTTCTACACGGCCAGCAAGCTGGCAGTCCACCGGCAGATCCACACAGGCGAGCGCCCCTTCCCCTGCCCCGACTGCCCCAAGCGCTTCTACACGGCGGGCAAGCTACGCCGGCACCAGCGTACCCACGGCACGGGCAGCCAGTTCATCTGCGGCGTCTGCGGCAAGACGTTCGCCCGCACCAGTCACCTCACCAATCACCAGCGCACCCATCGCTGAGGGGGGGTGGGGGTGGGGGCGAGCGGAGGGCGTCTCCGCCACGGGGAAAGAGCAAAGTCTGACTCTTGGTGCCCAGGAGCTGATGGAGGGACGCCGGGCGCCCAGACTCACTGGCACAGGGTAATGCGGACTGAGTGGAAGGGGCTGTGTTTCTCGGTGACGGGTGGACGCGAGGGGGGTTTGAAGGCCGGATGTGGTCTCTCTCTCTCTCTCACACTCTCACTTCTACACTCTGTTGCCCTGAATATCTCCCTCTCTCTGACTGTCTGCGTGCGCGGAACAGAATCTCAATATCTCAATAAACTATCAGGAAAGACACTATTCTGCTGACCTGTTACTGACTCGACACGCTTTCTGTCTCCCTCCCTCCCACACTCTCTCTCTCCCTCCCGTGCTCACTCTCCCTCCCTCCCACACTCTCTCTCTCCCTCCCGTGCTCACTCTCCCTCCAAACTCTCTCTCCCGTGCTCACTCTCCCTCCCTCCCACACTCTCTCTCCCTCCCGTGTTCACTCTCCCTCCCTCCCACACTCTCTCTCTCCCTCCCGTGCTCACTCTTTCTCCCTCCCACACTTTCTCTCCCGTGCTCACTCTCCCTCCCTCCCACACTCTCCCGTGCTCACTCTCCCTCCCTCCCGTGTTCACTCTCCCTCCCTCCCACACTCCCTCTCTCTCCCGTGTTCACTCTCCCTCCCACATTCCCTCCCGTGCCCACTCTCACTCCCTCCCTCCCACACTCCCTCCCTCCCGTGCGCCCTCTCCCTCCCTCCCACACTCCCTCCCGTGCTCACTCTTTCTCCCTCCCACACTCTCCCGTGCTCACTCTCCCTCCCTCCCACACTCTCTCTCCCTCCCGTGCCCACTCTCACTCCCTCCCTCCCACACTCCCTCCCTCCCGTGCGCCCTCTCCCTCCCTCCCACACACTCTCTCCCGTGTTCACTCTCTCTCCCCCCCACACTCTCTCTCCCTCCCGTGTTCACTCTCCCTCCCACACTCCCTCCCTCCCGTGCGCCCTCTCCCTCCCTCCCACACTCTCTCTCTCCCGTGCCCACTCTCACTCCCTCCCTCCCTCCCACACTCTCTCGTGTTCACTTTCCCTCCCTCCCACACTCTCTCTCCCGTGCTCACTCTCCCCCCCTCCCACACTCTCTCCCTCCCGTGCCCACACTCGCTCCCTCCCTCCCGTGTTCACTCTCCCTCCCTCCCACACTCTCTCCCTCCCTCCCACACTCTCTCCCTCCCGTGTTCACTCTCGCTCCCTCCCTCCCACACTCTCTCTCTCTCCCGTGCCCACTCTCACTCCCTCCCTCCCACACTCTCTCCCTCCCTCCCGTGTTCACTCTCCCTCCCTCCCTCCCGTGTTCACTCTCCCTCGCTCCCACACTCTCTCCCTCCCGTGCCCACTCTCACTCCCTCCCTCCCTCCCACACTCTCTCTCCCTCCTGTGTTCGCTCTCCCTCCCTCCCACACTCTCTCCCTCCCTCCCACACTCTCTCCCTCCCGTGTTCACTCTCGCTCCCTCCCTCCCACACTCTCTCTCTCTCCCGTGCCCACTCTCACTCCCTCCCTCCCACACTCTCCCTCCCTCCCGTGTTCACTCTCCCTCCCTCCCTCCCGTGTTCACTCTCCCTCGCTCCCACACTCTCTCCCTCCCGTGCCCACTCTCACTCCCTCCCTCCCTCCCACACTCTCTCTCCCTCCTGTGTTCGCTCTCCCTCCCTCCCACACTCTCTCTCTCTCCCGTGCCTACTCTCACTCCCTCCCACACTCTCTCTCCCTCCCTCCCACACTCTCTCTCTCCCGTGCCCACTCTCACTCCCTCCCACACTCTCTCCCTCCCTCCCATGTTCACTCTCCCCCCCCTCCCACACTCTCTGTCTCCCGTGTTCACTCTCCCTCCCTCCCACACTCTCTCCCTCCCGTGCTCGCTCTTTCTCCTCCCACACTCTCCCGTGCCCACTCTCACTCCCTCCCTCCCACACTCTCTCCCTCCTGTGCTCGCTCTTTCTCCCTCCCACACTCTCCCGTGCCCACTCTCACTCCCTCCCTCCCACACTCCCTCCCTCCCGTGCGCCCTCTCCCTCCCTCCCACACTCCCTCCCGTGCTCACTCTTTCTCCCTCCCACACTCTCTCTCCCGTGCTCACTCTCCCTCCCTCCCACACTCTCTCCCTCCCGTGCCCACTCTCACTCCCTCCCTCCCACACTCCCTCCCTCCCGTGCGCCCTCTCCCTCCCTCCCACACACTCTCTCTCTCCCGTGTTCACTCTCCCTCCCCCCCACACTCTCTCTCTCCCTCCCGTGTTCACTCTCCCTCCCACACTCCCTCCCTCCCGTGCGCCCTCTCCCTCCCACACTCCCTCCCTCCCGTGCGCCCTCTCCCTCCCTCCCACACTCTCTCTCTCCCGTGCCCACTCACTCCCTCCCTCCCTCCCACACTCTCTCGTGTTCACTTTCCCTCCCTCCCACACTCTCTCTCCCGTGCTCACTCTCCCCCCTCCCACACTCTCTCCCTCCCGTGCCCACACTCCCTCCCTCCCTCCTGTGTTCACTCTCCCTCCCTCCCACACTCTCTCTCTCCCTCCCACACTCTCTCCCTCCCTCCCACACTCTCTCCCTCCCGTGTTCACTCTCCCTCCCTCCCTCCCACACTCTCTCTCTCTCCCGTGCCCACTCTCACTCCCTCCCTCCCACACTCTATCCCTCCCTCCCGTGTTCACTCTCTCTCCCGTGTTCACTCTCCCTCGCTCCCACACTCTCTCCCTCCCGTGCCCACTCTCACTCCCTCCCTCCCTCCCACACTCTCTCTCCCTCCTGTGTTCGCTCTCCCTCCCTCCCACACTCTCTCTCTCTCCCGTGCCTACTCTCACTCCCTCCCACACTCTCTCCCTCCCTCCCGTGTTCACTCTCCCCCCCCCTCCCACACTCTCTGTCTCCCGTGTTCACTCTCCCTCCCTCCCACACTCTCTCCCTCCCGTGCTCGCTCTTTCTCCCTCCCACACTCTCCCGTGCCCACTCTCACTCCCTCCCTCCCACACTCCCTCCCTCCCGTGCGCCCTCTCCCTCCCACACTCTCCCTCCCGTGCTCACTCTCCCTCCCTCCCACACTCTCTCCCTCCCGTGCTCACTCTCCCTCCCTTCCACACTCCCTCCCTCCCACACTCTCCCTCCCGTGCTCTCTCTCCCTCCCGTGCTCAGTCTTTCTCCCTCCCACACTCTCTCCCTCCCGTGCTCACTCTTTCTCCCTCCCACACTCTCTTTCCCGTGCTCTCTCCCTCCCTCCCACACTCTCTCCCTCCCGTGTTCACGCTCCCTCCCTCCCACACTCTCTCCCTCCTGTGCTCACCCTCTTTCCCACACTCTCTCTCCCCCGTGCCCACTCTCACTCCCTCCCTCCCACACTCTCTCCCTCCCGTGCTCACTCCCCCTTCCTCCCTCCCGCCCACACTCTCACTCTCCCGTGCGCCCTCTCCCTCCCTCCCACACACTCTCTCTCCCTCCTGTGCTCCCTCCCTCCCTCCCACACACTCTCTCCCTCCCACCCACACTCTCTCTCTCCCTCCTGTGCTCACTCTCTCTCTCCCTCCCTTGGTCACTCTCTCCCTCCCTCCTTCCCACCCTCTCTCCCTCCCTTGCTCTCTCTCTCTCTCTCTCTGTTCTGTCTCACGCTCACTTTCCCCAACCTCTCTTTCCCCTGCTCTTTCTCTTTTTGCTCTCTCTCTCTCCCCCGCTCTCTCTCTTTCCCCTGTTCTCTCTTTTCCCTGCTCTCTTTCTCCTGCTCTTTCTCCGATCTCACTCTCCCGCTCTTTTTCACGCTCTATCCCCCAATCTCTCTATGCCGCTCCCTGCTCTTTCTCTGAACTCTCTCTCTCTACTTGCTTTCTCTTTCTCGCTCCCACCCCCGCCCTGCTTTTTCTCATTTCCTGCTTTTTCTCTCGCTTTCTCACTCCCTGCTCTTTCGCTCCTCCCCACTCATTCTCCCTCTTTTCCCAGCTCTTCCTCCCTCTTCCCCCTCTTTATGAGGATGCTCGCAGGACTTGATGGTCTGAGTTATAAGGAGAGGCTGGATAGGCTGGGACTTTTTTCCCTGGTGCGTAGGAGGCTTAAGGGTGATCTTAGAGAGGTCTATAAAATAATGAGGAGCATCGATAAGGTAGATAGTCAACATCTTTCCCCACAGGCAGAGGAGTCTGGAACTAGAGGGCGCAGGTTTAAGGTGAGAGGGGAGAGATACAAAAGAGACCAGAGGGGTAAATTCTTCACACAGAGGGTGTGAACATCTGGAACGAGCTGTCAGAGTCAGTGGTAGAGGCGGGTACGATTTTGTCCTTTAAAAAGCAGTTAGACAGTTATGTGGGCAGGGTGGGTATAGAGGGTGATGGGCCAAATGTGCCCTGCTCTTTCTCGCTCTCTCCCTGCACTTTCTCGCTCTAAACCTGCTCTTTCTCGCTCTCTCCCTGCTCTTTCACGCTCTCTCCCTGCTCATCTCGCTCTCTCCCTGCTCTTTCTCACTCTCTCTGCTCTTTCTCCCTCTCTCCCTGCTCATCTCACTCTTTCCCTGCTCTTTCTCGCTCTCTCTATCTGCTCTTTCTCGCTCTTGCCCTGCTCTTTCACAATCCCGCCCTGCTCTTTCTCGCTCTCTCGACCTGCTCTCTCCCTGCTCTTTCTCGCTCTCTCCCTGCTCTCTCGATCTCTCCCTGCTCTTTTTCGCTGTCGCCCTGCTCTCTCTCGCTCGCTCCCTGCTCTTTCTCGTTCTCTCACTGCTCTTTCACGCTCTCGCCCGGCTCTTTCTCGTTCTCTCCCCGCTCTTTCTCGCTCTCTCCCTTCTCTTTCCCGGTCTCGCCCTGCTCTTTCTCGCTCTCGCCCTGCTCTTTCTCGCTCTCTCCCTGCTCTTTCTCGCTCTCTCCCTGCTCTTTCTCGCTTTCTCCCTGCTCTTTCTCGCTCTCGCCCTGCTCTTTCACGCTCTCGCCCTGCTCTTTCACGCTCTCGCCCTGCTCTTTCTCGTTCTCGCCCTGCTCTTTCTCACTCGCTCCCTGCTCTTTCTCGCTCTTTCACGCTCTCTCCCTGCTCTTTCACGCTCTCGCCCTGCTCTTTCTCGCTCTCTCCCTGCTCTTTCTCACTCTCGCCGTGCTCTCTCGATCTCGCCCTGCTCTCTCGCTCTCGCCCTGCTCTTTCTCGCTCTCGCCCTGCTCTTTCTCGCTCTCGCCCTGCTCTTTCTCGCTCTCGCCCTGCTCTTTCTCGCTCTCGCCCTGCTCTTCCTCGCTCTCGCCCTGCTCTTTCTCGCTCTCGCCCTGCTCTTTCTCGCTCTTGCCCTGCTCTTTCTCGCTCTCGCCCTGCTCTTTCTCACTCGCTCCCTGCTCTTTCTCGCTCTCGCCCTGCTCTTTCTCGTTCTCTCCCCGCTCTTTCTCGCTCTCTCCCTTCTCTTTCCCGGTCTCACCCTGCTCTTTCTCGCTCTCGCCCTGCTCTTTCTCGCTCTCTCCCTGCTCTTTCTCGCTTTCTCCCTGCTCTTTCTCGCTCTCTCCCTGCTCTTTCTCGCTCTCGCCCTGCTCTTTCACGCTCTCGCCCTGCTCTTTCACGCTCTCGCCCTGCTCTTTCTCGTTCTCGCCCTGCTCTTTCTCACTCGCTCCCTGCTCTTTCTCGCTCTTTCACGCTCTCTCCCTGCTCTTTCACGCTCTCGCCCTGCTCTTTCTCGTTCTCGCCCTGCTCTTTCTTGCTCTCGCCCTGCTCTTTCTCGCTCTCGCCCTGCTCTTTCTCGCTCACGCCTTGCTCTTTCTCGCTCTCGCCTTGCTCTTTCACGCTCTCGCCCTGCTCTTTCACGCTCTCGCCCTGCTCTTTCTCGCGCTCTCCCTGCTCTTTCTCGCTCTCGCCCTGCTCTTTCTCGCTCTCGCCCTGCTCTCTCGCTCTCTCCCTGCTCTTTCTCGCTCTCTCCCTGCTCTTTCACGCTCTCGCCCTGCTCTTTCTCGCTCTTGCCCTGCTCTTTCTCGCTCACGCCTTGCTCTTTCTCGCTCTCGCCTTGCTCTTTCACGCTCTCGCCCTGCTCTTTCACGCTCTCGCCCTGCTCTTTCTCGCGCTCTCCCTGCTCTTTCTCGCTCTCGCCCTGCTCTCTCGCTCTCTCCCTGCTCTTTCTCGTTCTCGCCCTGCTCTTTCTTGCTCTCGCCCTGCTCTTTCTCGCTCTCGCCCTGCTCTTTCTCGCTCACGCCTTGCTCTTTCTCGCTCTCGCCTTGCTCTTTCACGCTCTCGCCCTGCTCTTTCACGCTCTCGCCCTGCTCTTTCTCGCGCTCTCCCTGCTCTTTCTCGCTCTCGCCCTGCTCTTTCTCGCTCTCGCCCTGCTCTCTCGCTCTCTCCCTGCTCTTTCTCGCTCTCTCCCTGCTCTTTCACGCTCTCGCCCTGCTCTTTCTCGCTCTTGCCCTGCTCTTTCTCGCTCTCTCCCTGCTCTCTCACTCTCTCCCTGCTCTCTCGTTCTCGCCCTGCTCTTTCTCGCTCTCGCCCTGCTCTTTCTCGCTCTCGCCCTGCTCTCTCGCTCTCTCCCTGCTCTTTCTCGCTCTCGCCCTGCTCTTTCTCGCTCTCGCCCTGCTCTTTCTCGCTCTCGCCCTGCTCTTTCTCGCTCTCGCCCTGCTCTCTCGCTCTCTCCCTGCTCTTTCTCGCTCTCGCCCTGCTCTTTCTCGCTCTCGCCCTGCTCTTTCTCGCTCTCGCCCTGCTCTTTCTCGCTCTCTCACTGCTGTTTCACGCTCTTGCCCTGCTCTTTCTCGCTCTCTCCCTGCTCTTTCTCACTCTCGCCCTGCTCTCTCGATCTCGCCCTGCTCTCTCGCTCTCTCCCTGCTCTTTCTCACTCTCCCCCTGCTCTTTCTTGTTCTCTCCCTGCTCTTTCTCACTCTCTCCCTGCTCTTTCCCGGTCTCCCCCTGCTCTTTCTCGCTCTCTCTGCTCTTTCTCCCTCTCTCCCTGTTCATCTCGATCTCTCCCTGCTCATCTCACTCTTTCCCTGCTCTTTCTCGCTCTCTATATCTGCTCTTTCTCGCTCACGCCTTGCTCTTTCTCGCTCTCTCCCTGCTCTTTCTCGTTCTCTCCCTGCCCTTCCTCGCTCTCTCCCTGCTCTTTCTCACTCTCTCCCTGCTCTTTCCCGGTCTCCCCCTGCTCTTTCTCGCTCTCTCTGCTCTTTCTCCCTCTCTCCCTGCTCATCTCGATCTCTCCCTGCTCATCTCACTCTTTCCCTGCTCTTTCTCGCTCTCTATATCTGCTCTTTCTCGCTCTCGCCCTGCTCTTTCACAATCCCGCCCTGCTCTTTCTCGCTCTCTCGACCTGCTCTTTCTCGCTCTCTCACTGCTCTTTCTCGTTCTCTCACTGCTCTTTCACGCTCTCGCCCTGCTCTTTCTAGTTCTCTCCCCACTCGTTCTCGCTCTCTCCCTGCTCTTTCTCACTCTCTCCCTGCTCTTTCCCGGTCTCCCCCTGCTCTTTCACGCTCTCGCCCTGCTCTTTCACGTTCTCGGCCTGCTCTTTCTCGCTCTCTCCCTGCTCTTTCTCGCTCTCTCCCTGCTCTTTCCCGCTCTCGCCCTGCTCTTTCACGCTCTCGCCCTGCTCTCTCGTTCTTTCCCTGCTCTTTCTCGCTCTTGCCCTGCTCTTTCTCGCTCTCGCCCTGCTCTTTCTCGCTCTCGCCCTGCTCTTTCTCGCTCTCGCCCTGCTCTTTCTCGCACTCGCCTTGCTCTTTCTCACTCGCTCCCAGCTCTTTCTCGCTCTCTCCCTGCTCTCACGCTGCTCTTTCTCACTCTCTCCCTGCTCTCGCACTGCTCTTTCTCGTTCTCTCCCTGCTCTTTCTCGCTCTCTCCCTGCTCTTTCTCGCTCGCTCCCTGCTCTTTCTCGCTCGCTCCCTGCTCTTTCTCGCTCTCTACCTGCTCTTTCACGCTCTCTACCTGCTCTTTCACGCTCTCTCCCTGCTCTTTCTCACTCTCCCCCTGCTCTTTCTCGTTCTCTCCCTGCTCTTTCTCTCTCCCTGCTCTTTCTCGTTCTCTCCCTGCTCTTCCTCGCTCTCTCCCTGCTCTTTCTCGCTCTCTCCCTGCTCTTTCTCGCTCTCGCCCTGCTCTCTCGCTCTCGCCCTGCTCTTTCACGCTCTCTCCCTTCTCTCTCTTGCTCTCTCACTGCTCTTTCTCATTCTCTCCCTGCTCTTTCACGCTCTCTCCCTGCTCTTTCACGCTCTCTCCCTGCTCTTTCTCGTTCTCTCCCTGCTCTTTCTCGCTCTCTCCCTCCTCTTTTACGCTCTCGCCCTGGTCTTTCACGCTCTCTCCCCGCTCTTTCACGCTCTCTCCCTGCTCTTTCTCGCTCTCTCCCTGCTCTTTCACGCTCTCGCCCTGCTCTTTCTCACTCTCGCCCTGCTCTTTCTCACTCGCTCCCTGCTCTTTCACGCTCTCTCCCTGCTCTTTCACGCTCTCTCCCTGCTCTCTCACGCTCTCTCCCTGCTCTTTCTCGCACTCGCCCAGCTCTTTCACGCTCTCTCCCTGCTCTTTCACGCTCTCTCCCTGCTCTTTCTCGCTCTCTCCCTGCTCTTTCACGCTCTCTCCCTGCTCTTTCTCGCTCTCTCCCTGCTCTTTCTCGCTCTCTCCCTGCTCTTTCACGCTCTCTCCCTGCTCTTTCACGCTCTCTCCCTGCTCTTTCTTGCTCTCTCCCTGCTCTTTCTCGCTCTCTCCCTGCTCTTTCTCGTTCTCTCCCTGCTCTTTCTCGTTCTCTCCCTGCTCTTTCTCGCTCTCTCCCTGCTCTTTCACGCTCTCGCCCTGGTCTTTCTCACTCGCTCCCTGCTCTTTCTCGCTCTCTCCATGCTCTTTCACGCTCTCGCCCTGGTCTTTCTCACTCTCGCCCTGCTCTTTCTCACTCGCTCCCTGCTCTTTCACGCTCTCTCCCTGCTCTTTCACGCTCTCTCCCTGCTCTTTCACGCTCTCTCCCTGCTCTTTCACGCTCTCTCCCTGCTCTTTCTCGCTCTCTCCCTGCTCTTTCACGCTCTCGCCCTGGTCTTTCTCACTCTCGCCCTGCTCTTTCACGCTCTCGCCCTGGTCTTTCTCACTCTCGCCCTGCTCTTTCTCACTCGCTCCCTGCTCTTTCACGCTCTCTCCCTGCTCTTTCACGCTCTCTCCCTGCTCTTTCACGCACTCGCCCAGCTCTTTCACGCTCTCTCCCTGCTCTTTCTCGCTCTCTCCCTGCTCTTTCTCGCTCTCTCCCTGCTCTTTCACGCTCTCTCCCTGCTCTTTCACGCTCTCTCCCTGCTCTTTCACGCTCTCTCCCTGCTCTTTCTTGCTCTCTCCCTGCTCTTTCTCGCTCTCTCCCTGCTCTTTCTCGTTCTCTCCCTGCTCTTTCTCGTTCTCTCCCTGCTCTTTCTCGCTCTCTCCCTGCTCTTTCACGCTCTCGCCCTGGTCTTTCTCACTCGCTCCCTGCTCTTTCTCGCTCTCGCCCTGCTCTTTCTCGTTCTCTCCCTGCTCTTTCTCGTTCGCTCCCTGATCTTTCTCGCTCTTTCCCAGCTCTTTCACGCTCTCGCCCTGCTCTTTCACGCTCTCGCCCTGCTCTTTCACGCTCTCGCCCTGCTCTTTCACGCTCTCGCCCTGCTCTTTCTCGTTCTCTCCCTGCTCTTTCTCGCTCCTGCCCTGCTCTTTCTCACTCTCTCCCTGAACTTTCTCGCTCTCGCACTGCTCTTTCTCACTCTCCCTGAACTTTCTCGCTCCTGCCCTGCTCTTTCTCGCTCACTTCCTGCTCTTTCTCGTTCTCTCCCTGCTCTTTCTCGCTCCCTCCCTGTACTTTCTCGCTCCCTCCCTGTACTTTTTCGCTCTCTCCCTGCTCTTTTTTGCTCTCTCACTGCTCTTTTTTGCTCTCTCCCAGCTCTTTTTTGCTCTCTCCCAGCTCTTTTTTGCTCTATCCCTGCTCCTTTTCGCTCTCTCCCTGCACTTTCTCGCTCTCTCCCTGCACTTTCTCGCTCTCTCCTAGCACTTTCTTGCTCTCTCCCTGCACTTTCTCGCTCTCTCCCCGAACTTTATCACTCTCTCCTAGCACTTTCTCGCTCTCTCCCTGCAGTTTCTCACTCTCTCCCTGCACTTTCTCACTCTCTCCCTGCTCTTTTTTGCTCTGTCCCTCTTCTTTTTCGCTCTCTCCCTGCTCTTTTTCCCCCTCTACCTGCTCTTTCTCGTTTCTCCCTGCTCTTTTTCGCTCTCTCCCTGCTCTTTCCCGTTTATCCCTGCTCTTTTTCGCTCTCTCCCTGCTCTTTTTCACTCTCTCTCCCTGCTCTTTTTCGCTCTCTCTCCCTGCTCATTCATTGTCTCTCAGTTTTCTCGTCACTTTCTCTGCTATTTCGCTCCCTTTCCCTACTCTGTTACTCTCTCTACCTGCGCCGCTCTCTCCCCTTTCGCTTCTCTCTCCCTGCTCTTCCACCCTCTCTCTCTCCCCTGCTCTTTTGCTCTCTCTCCCTGCTCTTCCTCTCTCTCCCCTGCACTTTTGCTCTCTCTCTGTTCTTTCGCTCTCTCTCGCTACTATTTTGCTCCCTCTCCCTGCTCTTTCGCTCTCTCCCTGCTCTTTCGCTCTCTCTCCCTGCTCTTTCGCTCTCTCTCCCTGCTCTTTCTCTTTCTCTATGCTCTTTCGCTCCCCCTCTCTGCTCTTTTGCTCTCTCTCTGCTCTTTCGCTCTCTCTCCCTACTCTTTTCCGCTTTCTCCCTGCTCTTTTCCGCTCTCTCCCTGCTCTTTCGCTCTCTCTCTCCCTGCTCTTTTCCGCTCTCTCCCTGCTCTTTTGCTCTCTCTCTCCCTGCTCTTTTCCGCTCTCTCCCTGCTCTTTTGCTCCCTCTTTCTCTCCATGCCCCTTCGCTCCTCCTCTCTGCACTTTCTCTCTCTTTCACTCTCTCTCTCTCTCTGCTCTTTCATAGAATCCCTAAAGTGCAGACAGATGCCATTCGGCCCATCGAGACTGCACCAATCCTTCAATGAGCCCTGTACCAATGGCCACCACTCCCTGTCCCTGTAACCCCATAACCTAACCTGCTCATCTCTGGACACTTAAGGGGCAATTTATCATGGCCAATCCACCAAACCCACACAGATTTGGACTGTGGGAGTAAACGGGAGCACCCGGAGGAAAAACACGCAGACACGGGGAGAACGTACAAACGCCAGGCAGTCACCAAAGGCGGGAATTGCACCTGGGAACGTGGCGCTGTGAGGCAGCGGTGCTAACCACTGTGCCGTCCATGCTCCCTATCTCTCCTTACTCGTTCTCTCCATCCGCGTATTCTCCCTCTTCCGCTCATTCTATCTCTCCCTGCTCATGCACTTTGTCGCTCTCCCCCTGCTCATTCGCTCTCCTGCTCATTCGCGCTCTCCCCCTGCTCTTTCGCTCTCTCCCCCTGCTCTTTCTCTCTCTCCCTGCTCTTTCGCTCTCTCTCCCTAGCTCTTTCTCTCCCTGCTCTTTCGTTCTCTCTCCCTAGCTCTTTCTCTCTCTCCCTAGCTCTTTCTCTCTCCCCCTGCTCTTCCGCGGGCTCCCCCTGCTCTTCCGCGGTCTCCCCCTGCTCTTTCACGGTCTCCCCCTGCTCTTTCGCGGTCTCCCCCTGCTCTTTCTTGCTCTCCCCCTGCTCTTTCTTGCTCTCCCCCTGCTCTTTCGCTCTCTCCCCCTACTCTTTCGCTCCCTCCCCCTGCTCTTTCGCGCCCTCCCCCTGCTCTTTCGCTCTCTCTCCCTGCTCTTTCGTTCTCTCTCCCTGCTCTTTCGCTCTCTCCCCCTGCTCTTTCACTCTTTCCCTACTCTTTCGTTCTCTCCCTGCTCTTTTTCACTCTCTCCCTATTCTTTTTTGCTCTCTCCCTGCTCTTTCTCAATCTCTCGCTGCTCTTTCTCGCTCTCCCTGCCCTCTCTTGCTCTCTCCCTGCACTTTCTTGCTCTCTCCTTGCTGGTTCCCACTCTCTCCCCGCTCTTTTACTCTCTCTCGCTGATCTTTTGCTCTCTCTCCATGCTCTCGCTCTCGCTACTGCTCCTTCGCTCCCTGCTCTTTCGCTCCCTCTCTCTCTCCCTGCACTTTCTCACTCTCTCCCTGTGATTTTTTGCTCTGTCCCTGCTCTCTTTCGCTCCCTCTCTGTTTTTTCGCTCTCTCTCTGCTTTTTCTCTCTCTCTCTGCTCTTTCGCTCCGTCTCCCTGCTCGTCCTCTTTCTCTCCGTCTCCCTGCTTGTCCTCTTTCTCTCTCTGCTCTTCCTCTCTCTCTTCCCTGCTCTTTCACTCTCTCACTACTCTTTTGCTCTCTCCCTGCTCCTTCACTCTCTCCCTGCTCCTTCGCTCTCTCTGTCTAGCTCTTTCTCTCCCTGCTCTTTCGCTCTCTCCCTGCTCTTCCGAGGTCTCCCCTGCTCTACCGCGGTCTCCCCCTGCTCTTTCACGGTCTCCCACTGCTCTTTCCCGGTCTCCCCCTGCTCTTTCTCGTTCTCTCCCTGCTCTTTCTCGCTCTCACCCTGCTCTTTCATGCTCTCACCCTGCTCTTTCTCGCTCTCGCCCTGCTCTTTCTCATTCTCTCCCTGCTCTTTCATGGTCTCCCCCTGCTCTTTCGCAGTCTCCCCCTGCTCTTTCTTGTTCTCTCCCTGCTCTTTCTCGCTCTCTCCCTGAACTTTCTCGCTCCTGCCCTGCTCTTTCTTGCTCTCTTATGCTCTTTCTCGCTCACTTCCTGCTCTCTCATTTTCTCTCTCTTCTTTCTCGCTCACTCCCTACTCATTATCACACTCTCGCCCTGCTCTTTCTCGCTCTCGCCCTGCTCTTTCTCGCGCTCTCCCTGCTCTTTCTCGCTCCTGCCCTGCTCTTTCTCGCTCTCTCCCTGAACTTTCTCGCTCCTGCCCTGCTCTTTCAGGCTCTCTTATGCTCTTTCTCGCTCTCTACCTGCTCTTTCTCGCACTCACCCCTGCTCTTTGTCGCTCACTTCCTGCTCTCTCATTTTCTCTGTTCTTTCTCGCTCACTACCTACTATTTATCACTCTCTCTCCCTGCTGTTTCTCGCACTCACCTTGCTCTCTCCCTGCTCTTCTCTCCCTGCTCTTTTTTGCTCTCTCCCAGCTCTTTTTTGCTCTCTCCCTGCTCTTTTTTGCTCTATCCCTGCTCCTTTTCGCTCTCTCCCTTCTCTTTCTCACTCTCTCCCTGCACTTTCTCGCTCTCGCCTAGCACTTTCTTGCTCTCTTCCTGCACTCTCGCTCTCTCCCTGAACTTTCTCGCTCTCTCCCTGCAGTTTCTCACTCTCTCCCTGCAGTCTCTCACTTTCTCCCTGCTCTTTTTAGCTCTGTCCCTCTTCTTTTTCGCTCTCTCCCTGCTCTTTTTCCTCCTCTCCCTGCTCTTTCCCGTTTCTCCCTGCTCTTTTTCGCTCTCTCCATGCTCTTTTTCACTCTCTCTCCCTGCTCTTTTTCACTCTCTCTCCCTGCTCATTCGTTGTCTCTCAGTTTTTTCGTCACTTTCTCTGCAATTTCACTCCCTTTCCCTACTCTGTCACTCTCTCTACCTGCTCCGCTCTCTCCCCTTTCGCTTCTCTCTCCCTGCTCTTCCACCCTCTCTCCCTCCCTGCTCTTTTGCTCTCTCTCCCTGATCTTCCTCTCTCTCACCCTGCTCTTTCGCTCTCTCTCCCTGCTCTTTCGCTCTCTCTCTGCACTTTCTCGATGCTCTTTCTCTCCCTCTGCTCTTTTGCTCTCTCTCTGCTCTTTCGCTCTCTCTCCCTGCTCTTTCGCTCATTCTCTCTGCTCTTTTCCTCTCTCTCCCTACTCTTTTCCGCTTTCTCCCTGCTCTTTTCCGCTCTCTCCCTGCTCTTTCGCTCTCTCTCTCCCTGCTCTTTTTCCTCCTCTCCCTGCTCTTTCCCGTTTCTCCCTGCTCTTTTTCGCTCTCTCCATGCTCTTTTTCACTCTCTCTCCCTGCTCTTTTTCACTCTCTCTCCCTGCTCATTCGTTGTCTCTCAGTTTTTTCGTCACTTTCTCTGCAATTTCACTCCCTTTCCCTACTCTGTCACTCTCTCTACCTGCTCCGCTCTCTCCCCTTTCGCTTCTCTCTCCCTGCTCTTCCACCCTCTCTCCCTCCCTGCTCTTTTGCTCTCTCTCCCTGATCTTCCTCTCTCTCACCCTGCTCTTTCGCTCTCTCTCCCTGCTCTTTCGCTCTCTCTCTGCACTTTCTCGATGCTCTTTCTCTCCCTCTGCTCTTTTGCTCTCTGCTCTTTCGCTCTCTCTCCCTGCTCTTTCGCTCATTCTCTCTGCTCTTTTCCTCTCTCTCCCTACTCTTTTCCGCTTTCTCCCTGCTCTTTTCCGCTCTCTCCCTGCTCTTTCGCTCTCTCTCTCCCTGCTCTTTTCCGCTCTCTCCCTGCTCTTTTGCTCTCTCTCTCCCTGCTCTCTTCCGCTCTCTCCCTGCTCTTTTGCTCCCTCTTTCTCTCCATGCCACTTCGCTCCTCCTCTGCACTTTCTCTCTCTTTCACTCTCTCTCTCTCTCTGCTCTTTCATAGAATCCCTTAAGTGCAGACAGAGGCCATTCGGCCCATCGAGACTGCACCAATCCTTCAATGAGCCCTGTACCAATGGCCACCACTCCCTGTCCCTGTAACCCCATAACCTAACCTGCTCATCTCTGGACACTTAAGGGGCAATTTATCATGGCCAATCCACCAAACCCACACAGCTTTGGACTGTGGGAGAAAACGGGAGCACCCGGAGGAAAAAAACGCAGACACGGGGAGAACGTACAAACGCCAGACAGTCAACAAAGGCAGAAATTGCACCTGGGCACGTGGAGCTGTGAGGAAGCAGTGCTAACCACTGTGCCGTCCATGCTCCCTGTCTCCTTACTCGTTCTCTCCATCTGCGTGTTCTCCCTCTCCCGCTCATTCTATCTCTCCCTGCTCATTCGCTCTCCCTGCTCTTTCACTCTTTCCCTGCTCTTTTCCGCTCTCTCCCTGCTCTTTCGCTCTCTCTCTCCCTGCTCTTTTCCGCTCTCCCCCTGCTCATTCGCTCTCCCTGCTCTTTTGCTCTCTCCCTCTGCTCTTTCGCTCTCTCCCCCTGCTCTTTCGCTCTCTCTCCCTGCTCTTTCGCTCTCTCTCCCTGCTCTTTCTCTCTCTCCCTGCTCTTTCGCTCTCTCTCCCTGCTCTTTCGCTCTCTCTCCCTAGCTCTTTCTCTCTCTCCCTGCTCTTTCGTTCTCTCTCCCTGCTCTTTTGCTCTCTCCCCCTGCTCTTCCGTGGGCTCCCCCTGCTCTTCCGCGGTCTCCCCCTACTCTTACACGTTCTCCCCCTGTTCTTTTGCGGTCTCCCCCTGCTCTTTCGTGCTCTTCCCCCTGCTCTTTCGCTCTCTGCCCCTACTCTTTTGCTCCCTCACCCTGCTCTTTCGCTCTCTTCCCCTGCTCTTTCGTTCTCTCTCCCTGCTCTTTCGCTCTCTCTCCCTGCTCTTTCACTCTCTCCCTGCTCTTTCACTCTCTCCCTGCTCTTTCACTCTCTCCCTGCTCTTTCTCAATCTCTCTCTGCTCTTTCTCGCTCTCCCTGCCCTCTCTTGCTCTCTCCCTGCACTTTCTTGCTCTCTCCTTGCTGTTTCCCACTCTTTTACTCTTGCTGCTCTTTTGCTCTCTCTCCCCATGGTCTCGCTCTCGCTCTCTCTACTGCTCCTTTGCTCCCTCTCTCCCTGCTCTTTCGCTCCCTCTCTCCCTGCACTTTCTCACTCTCTCCCTGTGATTTTTTGCTCTTTACCTGCTCTCTTTCGCTCTCTCTCTGCTCTTTTTCACTCTGTCCCTGATCTTTTTCGAGCCCTCGCTGCTCTTTTTCGCTCTCTCCCTGCTCTTTATCGCTCTGTCTCTCTGCTCTTTCGCTCCCTCTCTGTTTTTTCGCTCTGTCTGCTTTTTCTCTCTCTCTCTGCTCTTTCGCTCCGTCTCCCTGCTCGTCCTCTTTCTCTCCGTCTCCCTGCTTGTCCTCTTTCTCTCTCTGCTCTTCCTCTCTCTCTTCCCTGCTCTTTCACTCTCTCACTACTCTTTTGCTCTCTCCCTGCTCCTTCACTCTCTCCCTACACCTTCGATCTCTCTTCATACTCTTTCATTTCCTCTCCCTGCTCTTTCGTTCTCTCCCTGCTCTATCGCTCTCTCCCTGCTCTTTCGCTCTCTCTCTGCTCTTTCGCTCTCTCCCTCCTCTTTCGTTCTCTCCCTCCTCTTTCGTTCTCTCCCTCCTCTTTCGTTCTCTCCCTCCTCTTTCGTTCTCTCCCTCTGCCCTTTTGCTCCCTCTCTCTGCTCTTTTGCTCTGTGTCTCTGCTCTTTTGCACTCTCACTGCTTTTTCGCTCTCTCTTGCTGCTCTTTCTCTCTCTCTCTCCCTGCTCCTTCGCTCTCTCCCTGCTCCTTCACTCTCTCCCTACTCTTTCGCCCTCTCCCTGCTCTTTCGCTCTCTGCTCTTTCGCTCTCTCTCTGCTCTTTCGCTCTCTCCCTCCTCTTTCGTTCTCTCCCTCCTCTTTCGTTCTCTCCCTCTGCCCTTTTGCTCCCTCTCTCTGCTCTTTTGCTCTCTCTCTCTGCTCTTTTGCTCTCTCCCTGCTTTTTCGCTCTCTCTTGCTGCTCTTTCTCTCTCTCTCCCTGCTCCTTCACTCTCTCCTTGATCTCCCTGCTCCTTCACTCTCTCCTATCTCTGTCTAGCTCTTTCTCTCTCTGCCTGCTCTTTCGCTCTCTCCCCCTGCTCTTTTGCTCTCTCCCCCTGCTCTTCAGAGGTCTCCCCCTGCTCTACCGCGGTTCCCCCTGCTCTTTCACGGTCTCCCCCTGCTCTTTCCCGGTCTCCCCCTGCTCTTCCGCGCCCTCCCCCAGCTCTTTCCACTCTCCCCTTGTTCTTTCGCTCTCTCTCCCTGCTCTTTCGTTCTCTCTCCCTGCTCTTTTGCTCTCTCCCCCTGCTCTTCCGCGGGCTCCCCCTGCTCTTCCGCGGTCTCCCCCTACTCTTTCACGGTCTCCCCCTGCTCTTTCGTGCTCTGCCCCTGCTCTTTTGTGCTCTCCCCTGCTCTTTTGTTCTCTCTCCCTGCTCTTTCGCTCTCTCCCCCTGCTCTTTCGCGCTCTCCCCCTGCTCTTTCGCGCTCTCCCCCTGCTCTTTCGCTCACTCCCTGCTCTTTCACTCACTCCCTGCTCTTTATCGCCATCTCCCTGCTCTTTTTCGCTCACTCCCTGCTCTTTTCTGTGCTCCCCCCGCTCTTTCTCGCTTTCTCCCTGCTGCTTCACGCTCTCTTCCTGCTGTTTCTCACTCTCTTCTGCTCTTTCTCTCCCTCCTTGCCCTCTATGGCTCTCTCCTTGTTCTTTCCCGATCTCCCCCCGCTCTATTACTCTCTCCCTGCTCTTTTGCTCTCTCTTCATGCTCTCGCTCGCTCTACTGTTCCTTCGCTTCCTCTCTCTCGCTGCACTTTCTCACTCTCTCCCTGTGCTTTCTTGCTCTGTCCCTGCTCTCTTTCGCTCTCTCCCTGCTCTTTTTCACTCTGTCCTGCTCTTTTTCGCTCTCTCCCTGCTCTTTTTCACTCTGTCCCTGCTCTTTTTCACTCTGTCCCTGATCTTTTTCGCTCTCTCCCTGCTCTTTTTCACTCTGTCCCTGATATTTTTCGCTCCCTCCCTGCTCTTTTTCGCACTGTCTCCCTGCTCTTTCGCTCTCCCTCTGTTTTTTCGCTCTCTCTCTGCTCTTTTGCTCCATCTCCCTGCTCATCCACTCTTCCCTGCTCTTCCCGTACCAGCCTCCCCGAACAGGCGCCGGAATGTGGCGACTAGGGGATATTCATAGTAACTTAATTGAAGCCTAGAACATAGAACACAGAAAATACAGCACAGAACAGGCCCTTCGGGCCACAATGTTGTGCCGAAACTTTGTCCTAGATTAATCATAGATTATCATTGAATTTACAGTGCAGCAGGAGGCCATTCGGCCCTTTGAGTCTGCACCGGCTCTTGGAAAGAGCACCCTACCCAAACTCAACACCTCCACCCAACACCAAGGGCAATTTGGACATTAAGGGCAATTTATCATTGGCCAATTCACCTAACCCGCACATCTTTGGACTGTGGGAGGAAACCGGAGCACCCGGAGGAAACCCACGCAGACACGGGGAGGACGCGCAGACTCCGCACAGACAATGACCCAAGCCAGAATCGAACCTGGGACCATGGAGCTGTGAAGCAATTGTGCTATCCACAATGCTACCGTGCTGCCCTTAAGAACAAATAAATCCACACTATATCATTTTCCCGTAATCCATGTACCTATCCAATAGCTGCTTGAAGGTCCCTAATGTTTCTGACTCAACTATTTCCACAGGCAGTGCATTCCATGCCCCCACTACTCTCTGGGTAAAGAACCGACCTCTGATATCCCTCCTATATCTTCCACCTTTCACCTTAAATTTATGTCCCCTTGTAATGGTGTGTTCCACCCGGGGAAAAAGTCTCTGACTGTCTACTCTATCTATTCCCCTGATCATCTTATAAACCTCTATCAAGTCGCCCCTCATCCTTCTTCGCTCTCATGAGAAAAGGCCTAGCACCCTCAACCTTTCCTCATAAGACCTACTCTCCATTCCAGGCAACATCCTGGTAAATCTTCTTTGCACCTTTTCCAGAGCTTCCACATCCTTCCTAAAATGAGGCGACCAGAACTGTACACAGTACTCCAAATGTGGCCTTACCAAAGTTTTGTACAGCTGCATCATCACCTCACGGCTCTTAAATTCAATCCCTCTGTTAATGAACGCGAGCACACCATAGACCTTCTTCACAGCTCTATCCACTTGAGTGGCAACTTTCAAAGATGTATTAACATAGACCCCAAGATCTCTCTGCTCCTCCACATTGCCAAGAACTCTACCGTTAACCCTGTATTCCGCATTCATATTTGTCCCTCCAAAATGGACAACCTCACACTTTTCAGGGTTAAACTCCATCTGCCACTTCTCAGCCCAGCTCTACATCCTATCTATGTCTCTTTGCAGCCGACAACAGCCCTCCTTACTATCCACAACTCCACCAATCTTCGTATCGTCTGCAAATTTACTGACCCACCCTTCAACTCCCTCATCCAAGTCATTAATGAAAATCACAAACAGCAGAGGACCCAGAACTGATCCCTGCGGTACGCCACTGGTAACTGGGATCCAGGCTGAATATTTGCCATCCACCACCACTCTGACTTCTATCGGTTAGCCAGTTCGTTATCCAACTGGCCAAATTTCCCACTATCCCATGCCTCCTTACTTTGTGCAGAAGCCTACCATGGGGAACTTTATCAAATGCCTTACTAAAATCCGTGTACACTACATCCACTGCTTTACCTTCATCCACATGCTTGGTCACCTCCTCAAAGAATTCAATAAGATTTGTAAGGCAAGACCTACCCCTCACAAATCCGTGCTGACTATCCCTAATCAAGCAGTGTCTTTCCAGATGCTCAGAAATCCTATCCTTCAGAACCCTTTCCATTACTTTGTCTACCACCGAAGTAAGACTAACTGGCCTGTAATTCCCCGGGTTATCCCTAGTTCCTTTTTTGAACAGGGGCACGACATTCGCCACTCTCCAATCCCCTGGTACCACCCCTGTTGACAGTGAGGACGAAAAGATAATTGCCAATGGCTCTGCAATTTCATCTCTTGCTTCCCATAGAATCCTTGGATATATCCCGTCAGGCCCGGGGGACTTGTCACTTACTCGTGACAATAAGTGATTTTCATTTTCATTTCATTTCTTTCACTCTCTCTCCCTGCTCTTTCGCTCTCTCTCTCTCTGCTCTTTTGCTCCCACTCTCTGCTCTTTCGCTCTCTCTCTGCTCTTTTGCTCTCTCTCTGCTCTTTTGCTCTCTCTCTGCTCCTTTGCTCTCTCTCTCCCTGCTCCTTTGCTCTCTCTCCCTGCTCCTTTGCTCTCTCTCCCTGCTCTTTCGCTATTTTTCTCTGCTCTTTTGCTCCTACTCTCTGCTCTTTTGCTCTCTCCCTGCTCCTTCGCTCTCCCCTGCTGATCTTTCTCTCTCTCTCCCTGCACCTTCGCTCTCTCCTTGCTCTTACGCTCTCTCTCCCAGCTCCTTCCATCTCTCTCCCTGCTTCCTCGATCTCTCGCCGTACTCTTTCGTTTTCTGTCCCTCCTCTTTCGCTCTCTTTCTCTGCTCTTTCGCTCTCTATCTGCTCTTTCGCTACCTTACCCTGTTCTTTCGCTCTCCCTGCTCTTTTGCTCACTGCCTGCTCTATCGCTCTCTCTCCCTTCTCTTTTGATTTCTCTCCCAGCTCTTCTGCTCTCCCCCTGCTCTTTCTCTCTCTCTCTCTCTGCTCTTTCGCTCTCTCTCCCTGCTCTTTCGCTCTCTCCCCCTGCTCTTTGACTCTATCCCTGCTCTTTCGCTCTCTCCCTGCTCTTTCACTCTCTCTCCCTGCTCTTTTGCTCTCTCTCCCTGCTCTTTTGCTCTCTCTCCCTGCTCCTTCTCTCCCTCTCCCAGCTCCTTCTCTCCCTCCCTGCTTCTTTGTTCCCTCGCTCTGCTCTTTCGCTACCTCACCCTGTTCTTTCGCTTTCCCTGATCTTTTGCACTCTGCCTGCTCTATTGCTCTCTCCCTGCTCTTTCGCTCTCTCTCCCCGCTCTTTTGCTCTCTCCCCTGCTCTTTCGACCTCTCCCCCTGCTCTTTCGCCCTCTCCCCCTGTTCTTTTGCCCTCTCCCCCTGTTCTTTTGCCCTCTACCCTGCTCTTTCGCTCTCTCCCCCTGCTCTTTCGCTCTCTCCCCCTGCTCTTTCGCTCTGTCCCCCTGCTCTTTCGCTCTGTCCCCCTGCTCTTTCGCACTCTCCCCCTGCTCTTTCGTACTCTTCCCCTGCTCTTTCGCTCTCTCCCTGCTCTTTTGCTCTCTCCCTGCTCTTTCGCTCTCTCTCCCTGCCGATTTTCACTCTGTGCTCTTTCGCTCTCTCCCTGCAATTTTTCACTCCCTCCCTACTCTTTTTTGCTCCCTTTCTGTTCTTTCTTGCTCTCTCCCTGCACTTTCTCGCTCTCTCCCTGCACTCTTCTTCGCTCTCTCCCTGCTCTTTTTGGCTCTCTCTCTGCTTTTTTTTTCTCTCCCTGCTCTTTTTCGCTCACTCCCTGCTCTTTTCTGTGCTCATCCGCTCTTTCTCGCTTTCTCCCTGCTGCTTCACGCTCACTTCCTGCTGTTTCTCACTCTCCTCTGCTCTTTCTCTCCCTCCTTGCCCTCTATGGCTCTCTCCTTGTTCTTTCCCACTCTCCCCCCGCTCTATTACTCTCTCTCCCTGCTCTTTTGCTCTCTCTACTGTTCCTTCGCTTCCTCTCTCTCCCTGCACTTTCTCACTCTCTCCCTGTGCTTTTTCGCTCTATCCCTGATCTTTTTCGTTCTGTCCCTGCTCTTTTTCACTCTGTACCTGGTCTTTTTCGCTCTGTCCCTGATTTTTTTCCCTCTCTCCCTGCTCTTTTTCACTCTGTCCGTGCTCTCTTTCGCTCTCACCCTGCTCTTTTTCGCACTGTCTCCCTGCTCTTTCGCTCTCTCTCTGTTCTTTCGCTCCATCTCCCTGCTCATCCACTCTTCCCTGCTCTTCCCGTACCAGCCTCCCCGAACAGGCGCCGGAATGTGGCGACTAGGGTCTTTTCACAGTAACTTCATTGAAGCCTACTCGTGACAATAAGTGATTTTCATTTTCATTTCATTTCTATCACTCTCTCTCCCTGCTCTTTCGCTCTCTCTCTCTCTGCTCTTTTGCTCCCACTCTCTGCTCTTTCGCTCTCTCTCTGCTCTTTTGCTCTCTCTCCCTGCTCCTTTGCTCTCTCTCCGTGCTCTTTCGCTCTTTTTCTCTCCTCTTTCGCTCTCCCCCTGCTCTTTCTCTCTCTCTCTCTGCTCTTTCTCTCTCTCTCTCTGCTCTTTCGCTCTCTCCCCCTGCTCTTTCGCTCTCTCTCCCTGCTCTTTCGCTCTGTCTCCCTGCTCCTTCTCTCCCTCTCCCTGCTCCTTCTCTCCCTCCCTGCTTCATTGTTCCCTCGCTCTGCTCTTTCGCTACCTCACCCTGTTCTTTCGCTTTCCCTGACCTTTTGCACTCTGCCTGCTCTATTGCTCTCTCCCTTCTCTTTCGATTTCTCTCCCAGCTCGTCTGCTCTCTCCCCCTGCTCTTTCGCCCTCTCTCCCCGCTCTTTCGCTCTCTCCCCTGCTCTTTCGACCTCTCCCCCTGCTCTTTCGACCTCTCCCCCTGCTCTTTCGACCTCTACCCTGCTCTTTCGCTCTCTCCCTGCCCTTTTTCACTCCGTGCTCTTTCTCTCTCTCCCTGCACTTTTTCACTCCCTCCCTACTCTTTTTTGCTCCCTTCCTGTTCTTTCTTGCTCTCTCCCTGCACTTTCTCGCTCTCTCTCTGCTCTTCTTCGCTCTGTCCCTGCTCTTTTTGGCTCTCTCCCTGCTTTTTTTTTCTCTCCCTGCTCTTTTTCACTCTCTCCCTGCTCTTTATCGCCGTCTCCCTTCTCTTTTTCACTCACTCCCTGCTCTTTTCTGTGCTCCCCCGCTCTTTCTCGCTTTCTCCCTGCTGCTTCACGCTCTCCTCCTGCTGTTTCTCACTCTCTTCTGCTCTTTCTCTCCCTCCTTGCCTTCTATGGCTCTCTCCTTGTTCTTTCCCGCTCTCCCCCCGCTCTATTACTCTCTCTCCCTGCTCTTTTGCTCTCTCTCCATGCTCTCTCTCTCTACTCTTCCTTCGCTTCCTCTCTCTCCCTACTCTTTCGTTCCCTCTCTCCCTGCACTTTCTCACTCTCTCCCTGTGCTTTTTTGCTCTCTCCCTGCTCTTTTTCACTCTGTCCTGCTCTTTTTCGCTCTCTCCCTGCTCTTTTTCACTCTGTCCCTGATCTTTTTCGCTCTCTCCCTGCTCTTTTTCGTTCTGTCCCTGCTCTTTTTCACTCTGTCCCTGATCTTTTTCGCTCTCTCAGTGCTCTTTTTCACTCTGTACCTGATTTTTTCCCTCTCTCCCTGCTCTTTTTCACTCTGTCCCTGCTCTCTTTCGCTCTCACCCTGCTCTTTTTCACTCTGTCCCTGATCTTTTTCGCTCTCTCCCTGCTCTTTTTCGCTCTCTCTCTGCTCTTTCGCTACATCTCCCTGCTCATCCACTCTCTCTTCCCTGCTCTTCCCGTACCAGCCTCCCCGAACAGGCGCCGGAATGTGACGACTAGGGGCTTTTCACAGTAACTTCATTGAAGTCTACTCGTGACAATAAGTGATTTTCATTTTCATTTCATTTCTTTCACTCTCTCTCCCTGCTCTTTCGCTCTCTCTCTCTCTGCTCTTTTGCTCCCACTCTCTGCTCTTTCGCACTCTCTCTGCTCTTTTGCTCTCTCTCTGCTGTTTTGCTCTCTCTCTGCTGTTTTGCTCTCTCGCCCTGCTCCTTTGCTCTCTCCCTGCTCCTTCGCTCCCCCTGCTGATCTTTCTCTCTCCCTGCACCTTCGCTCTCTCCTTGCTCTTACGCTCTCTCTCCCAGCTCCTTTGATCTCTCTCCCTGCTTCTTCGATCTCTCTCCGGACTCTTTCGTTTTCTCTCCCTGCTCTTTCGCTCTCTTTCTCTGCTCTTTTGCTCTCTATCTGCTGTTTCGCTCTCTCTGCTCTTTTGCCACCTCACCCTGTTCTTTTGCTCTCCCTGATCTATCGCTCTCTCCCCTGCTCTTTCTCTGTCCCTGCTCGTACGCTCTCTCTCGCTGCTCTTTTGCTCTCTCCCCCTGCTCTTTCTCTCTCTCTCTCCCTGCTCTTTCGCTCTCTCCCTACTCTTTCGCTCTCTTTCCCTGCTCTTTCGCTCTGTCTCCCTGCTCTTTCTCTCCCTCTCCCTGCTCCTTCTCTCCCTCTCCCTGCTCCTTCTCTCCCTCTCCCTGCTCTTTCTCTCCCTCCCCCCGCTCCTTCTCTCCCTCTCCCTGCTCCTTCTCTCCCTCTCCCTGCTGTTTCGCTCTCCCTGATCTTTTGCACTCTGCCTGCTCTATCGCTCTCTCTCTCATTTCTCTTTTGATTTCTCTCCCAGCTCTTCTGCTCTCTCCACCTGCTCTTTCCCTCTCCATGCTCTTTCGCTTCATCTCCCTGCTCATCCACTCTCTCTTCCCTGCTGTTCCCGTACCACCCTCCCCGAACAGGCGCCGGAATGTGGCGACTATGGGCTTTTCACAGTAACTTCATTGAAGCCTACTCGTGACAATAAGTGATTTTCATTTTCATTTCATTTCTTTCACTCTCTCTCCCTGCTCTTTTGCTCCCACTTTCTGCTCTTTCGCTCTCTCTGCTCTTTTGCTCTCTCTCTGCTCTTTTGCTCTCTCTCCCTGCTCCTTTGCTCTCTCTCCGTGCTCTTTCGCTCTTTTTCTCTGCTCTTTTGCTCCTTCTCTCTGCTCTTTTGCTCTCTCCCTGCTCCTTCGCTCTCCCCTGCTGATCTTTCTCTCTCTCTCCCTGCACCTTCGCTCTCTCCTTGCACTTACGCTCTCTCTCCCAGCTCCTTCCATCTCTCTTCCTGCTTCTTCGATCTCTCGCCGTACTCTTTCGTTTTCTGTCCCTCCTCTTTCGCTCTCTTTCTCTGCTCTTTCGCTCTCTATCTGCTCTTTCGCTCTCTCTGCTCTTTCGCTACCTTACCCTGTTCTTTCGCTCTCCCTGCTCTTTTGCACACTGCCTGCTCTATCGCTCTCTCTCCCTTCTCTTTTGATTTCTCTCCCAGCTCTTCTGCTCTCCCCCTGCTCTTTCTCTCTCTCTCTCTGCTCTTTTGCTCTCTCTCCCTGCTCTTACGCTCTCCCCCCCTGCTCTTTCTCTCTCCCTGTTCTTTCGCTCTCTCCCTGCTCTTTCACTCTCTCTCCCTGCTCTTTCGCTCTGTCTCCCTGCTCCTTCGCTCCGTCTCCCTGCTCCTTCGCTCCGTCTCCCTGCTCCTTCTCTCCCTCCCTGGTTCTTTGTTCCCTCGCTCTGCTCTTTCCTACCTCACCCTGTTCTTTCGCTTTCCCTGATCTTTTGCACTCTGCCTGCTCTATTGCTCTCTCCCTTCTCTTTCGATTTTTCTCCCAGCTCGTCTGCTCTCTCCCCCTGCTCTTTCGCTCTCTCTCCCCGCTCTTTCGCTCTCTCCCCTGCTCTTTCGACCTCTCCCCCTGCTCTTTCGCCCTCTACCCTGCTCTTTCGCTATCTCCCCCTGCTCTTTCGCTCTCTCCCCCTGCTCTTTCGTACTCTCCCCCTGCCCTTTTTCACTCCCTCCCTACTATTTTTTGCTACCTTCCTGTTCTTTCTTGCTCTCTCCCTGCACTTTCTCGCTCTCTCCCTGCTCTTTTTTGCTCTCCCTGCTCTTTTTCACTCTCTCCCTGCTCTTTTCTGTGCTCCCCGTTCTTTCTCGCTTTCTCCCTGCTGCTTCATGCTCTCTTCCTGCTGTTTCTCACTCTCTTCTGCTCTTTCTCTCCCTCCTTGCCCTCTATGGCTCTCTCCTTGTTCTTTCCCGCTCTCCCCCTGCTCTATTACTCTCCCTCCCTGCTCTGTTGCTCTCTCTCCATGCTCTCGCTCTCTCTACTGTTCCTTCGCTTCCTCTCTCTCCCTGCTCTTTCGTTCCCTCTCTCCCTGCTCTTTCTCACTCTCTCCCTGTGCTTTTTTGCTCTGTCCCTGCTCTCTTTCGCTCTCTCCCTCCTCTTTTTCGCTCTCTCACTGCTCTTTTTCACTCTGTACCTGGTCTTTTTCGCTCTGTCCCTGATTTTTTTCCCTCTCACCCTGCTCTTTTTCACTCTGTCCCTGCTCTCTTTCTCTCCCCCCCTGCTCTTTCGCTCTCTCCCCCTGCTCTTTCTCTCTCCCTGCTCTTTCGCTCTCTCCTTGCTCTTTCACTCTCTCTCCCTGCTCTTTTGCTCTCTCTCCCTGCTCTTTTGCTCTCTCTCCCTGCTCTTTCGCTCTGTCTCCCTGCTCCTTCTCTCCCTCTCCCTGCTCCTTCTCTCCCTCCCTGGTTCTTTGTTCCCTCGCTCTGCTCTTTCGCTACCTCACCCTGTTCTTTCGCTTTCCCTGATCTTTTGCACTCTGCCTGCTCTATTGCTCGCTCCCTTCTCTTTCGATTTCTCTCCCAGCTCGTCTGCTCTCTCCCCCTGCTCTTTCGCTCTCTCTGCCCGCTCTTTCGACCTCTCCCCCTGCTCTTTCGCTCTCTCTCCCTGCTCTTTTGCTCTCTCCCTGCTCTTTCGTTCTCTCTCCCTGCCCTTTTTTACTCCCTCCCTACTCTTTTTTGCTCCCTTCCTGTTCTTTCTTGCTCTCTCCCTGCACTTTCTCGCTCTCTCCCTGCTCTTCTTCGCTCTGTCCCTGCTCTTTTTGGCTCTCTCCCTGCTTTTTTTTGCTCTCCCTGCTCTTTTTCACTCTCTCCCTGCTCTTTATCACCGTCTCCCTGCTCTTTTTCACTCACTCCCTGCTCTTTTCTGTGCTCCCCCGCTCTTCCTCGCTTTCTCCCTGCTGCTTCACGCTCTCTTCCTGCTGTTTCTCACTCCCTGCTCTTTTCTGTGCTCTTTTTCACTCTGTACCTGATTTTTTCCCTCTCTCCCTGCTCTTTTTCACTCTGTCCCTGCTCTCTTTCGCTCTCACCTGCTCTTTTTCACTCTGTCTCCCTGCTCTTTTGCTCTCTCTCTGTTTTTTCGCTCTCTCTCTTCTCTTTCGCTACATCTCCCTGCTCATCCACTCTCTCTTCCCTGCTCTTTCCGTACCAGCC
Source organism: Scyliorhinus torazame (assembly GCF_047496885.1). Classification (NCBI taxonomy): domain Eukaryota; kingdom Metazoa; phylum Chordata; class Chondrichthyes; order Carcharhiniformes; family Scyliorhinidae; genus Scyliorhinus; species Scyliorhinus torazame. The sequence continues at coordinate 79,467,108 of NC_092710.1, read as the reverse complement.
TCCCCGAACAGGCGCCGGAATGTGGCGACTAGGGGCTTTTCACAGTAACTTCATTGAAGCCTACTCGTGACAATAAGTGATTTTCATTTTCATTTCATTTCTTTCACTCTCTCTCCCTGCGCTTTCGCTCTCTCTCTCTCTGCTCTTTTGCTCCCACTCTCTGCTCTTTCGCACTCTCTCTGCTCTTTTGCTCTCTCTCTGCTCTTTTGCTCTCTCTCCCTGCTCCTTTGCTCTCTCTCCATGCTCTTTCGCTCTTTTTCTCTGATCTTTTGCTCCTTTTCTCTACACTTTTGCTCTCTCCCTGCTCCTTCGCTCTCCCCTGTTGATCTTTCTCTCTCTCTCTCCCTGCACCTTCGCTCTCTCCTTGCTCTTACGCTCTCTCTCCCAGCTCCTTCGATTTCTCTCCCTGCTTCTTCGATCTCTCTCCGGACTCTTTCGTTTTCTCTCCCTGCTCTTTTGCTCTCTTTCTCTGCTCTTTGTGCTCTTTTGCCACCTCACCCTGTTCTTTTGCTCTCCCTCATCTATCGCTCTCTCTCCCCTGCTCTTTCTCTGTCCCTGCTCGTACGCTCTCTCTCACTGCTCTTTTGCTCTCTCCCCCTGCTCTTTCTCTCTCTCTCCCTGCTCTTTCGCTCTCTCCCTAGTCTTTCGCTCTCTCTCCCTGCTCTTTTGCTCTCTCTCCCTGCTCTTTTGCTCTCTCTCCCTGCTCTTTCGCTCTGTCTCCCTGCTCTTTCTCTCCCTCCCCCCGCTCCTTCTCTCCCTCTCCCTGCTCCTTCTCTCCCTCTCCCTGCTGTTTCGCTCTCCCTGATCTTTTGCACTCTGCCTGCTCTATCACTCTCTCTCTCTCATTTTTCTTTTGATTTCTCTCCCAGCTCTTCTACTCTTGCCACCTGCTCTTTCCCTCTCCATGCTCTTTCGCTCTCTCTCCTTGCTCTTTCGCTCTCTCCCCCTGCACTTTCGCTCTCTCCCCCTGCTCTTTCGCTCTCTCCCCCTGCTCTTTCGCTCTCTCCCCCTGCTCTTTCGCTCTCTCCCCCTGCTCTTTCGCTCTCTCCCCCTGCTCTTTCGCTCTCTCCCCCTGCTCTTTCGCTCTCTCCCCCTGCTCTTTCGCTCTCTCCCCCTGCTCTTTCGCTCTCTCCCCCTGCTCTTTCGCTCTCTCCCCCTGCTCTTTCGCTCTCTCCCCCTGCTCTTTCGCACTCTCCCCCTGCTCTTTCGTACTCTCCCCCTGCTCTTTCGTACTCTCCCCCTGCTCTTTCGTACTCTCCCCCTGCTCTTTCGTACTCTCCCCCTGCTCTTTCGTACTCTCCCCCTGCTCTTTCGTACTCTCCCCCTGCTCTTTCGTACTCTCCCCCTGCTCTTTCGTACTCTCCCCCTGCTCTTTCGTACTCTCCCCCTGCTCTTTCGTACTCTCCCCCTGCTCTTTCGTACTCTCCCCCTGCTCTTTTGCTCTCTCCCTGCTCTTTCGTTCTCTCTCCCTGCCCTTTTTCACTCCCTCCCTACTCTTTTTTGCTCCCTTCCTGTTCTTTCTTGCTCTCTCCCTGCACTTTCTCGCTCTCTCTCTGCTCTTCTTCGCTCTGTCCCTGCTCTTTTTGGCTCTCTCCCTGCTTTTTTTTGCTCTCCCTGCTCTTTTTCACTCTCTCCCTGCTCTTTATCGCCATCTCCCTGCACTTTCTCGCTCACTCCCTGCTCTTTTCTGTGCTCCCCCCGCTCTTTCTCGCTTTCTCCCTGCTGCTTCACGCTCTCTTCCTGCTGTTTCTCACTCTCTTCTGCTCTTTCTCTCCCTCCTTGCCCTCTATGGCTCTCTCCTTGTTCTTTCCCGCTCTCCCCCCGCTCTATTACTCTCTCTCCCTGCTCTTTTGCTCTCTCTCCATGCTCTCGCTCTCTCTACTGTTCCTTCACTTCCTCTCTCTCCCTGCTCTTTCGTTCCCTCTCTCCCTGCTCTTTCTCACTCTCTCCCTGTGCTTTTTTGCTCTGTCCCTGCTCTTTTTCACTCTGTCCCTGATCTTTTTCCCTCTCTCACTGCTCTTTTTCACTCTGTCCCTGCTCTTTTTCGCTCTGTCCCTGGTCTTTTACGCTCTGTCCCTGGTCTTTTACGCTCTGTCCCTGATCTTTTTCCCTCTCTCCCTGCTCTTTTTCACTCTGTCCCTGCTCTTTTTCGCTCTCTCCCTGCTCTTTTTCGCTCTCTCCCTGCTCTTTTTCGCTCTCTCCCTGCTCTTTTTCGCACTGTCTCCCTGCTCTTTCGCTCTCTGGTTTTTCACTCTCTCTCTGCTCTTTCGCTGTCTCCCTGCTCATTCTCTGCTCTCCCTGCTCTTTCGCTCTCTCTCTGTTTTTTCGCTCTCTCTCTGCTCTTTCACTCCATCACCCTGCTCGTCCTCTCTCTCTTCCCTGCTCTTTCACTCTCTCTCTGCTCGTTTGCTCCTCTCTGCTCTTTTGCTCTCTCTCTTCTCTTTCGCTCCCTCTCTCTGCTCTTTTGCTCTCTCTCTGATGTTTTGCTCTCTCTCCCTGCTCCTTCGCTCTCTCTCTCTGCTCTGTTGCACCCTCTCTCTGCTCTTTTGCTCTGTCCCTGCTCTTTCGCTCTCTCTTGCTGCTCTTTCTCTCTCCCTCCCTGCTCCTTCGCTCTCTCCTTGCTTTTACGGAAACTCTCCCAGCTCCTTCGATCATTCTCCCTGCTTCTTCGATCCCTCTCCGTACTCTTTTGTTTTCTCTCCCTGCTCTTTCTCTGCTCTTTCGCTCTCTATCTGCTGTTTCGCTCTTTCTGCTCTTTCGCTACCTCACCCTGTTTTTCCACTCTAACTGATATTTTGCACTCTGCCTGCTCTATCGCTCTCTCTCCCTTCTCTTTCGATTTCTCTCCCAGTTCTTCTGCTCTCGCCCCGTCCTCTTTCTCTCTCTCCCTGCTCTTTTTCGCTATGTACCTGGTTTTTTCCCTCTCTCCCTGCTCTTTTTCACTCTGTCCCTGCTCTCTTTCACTCTCACCCTGCTCTTTTTCACTCTGTCCCTGATCTTTTTTGCTCTCTCACTGCTCTTTTTCGCACTCTCTCTCTGCTCTTTCGCTGTCTCCCTGCTCATTCTCTGCTCTCCCTGCTCTTTCGCTCTCTCTCTGTTTTTTCGCTCTCTCTCTGCTCTTTCACTCCATCACCCTGCTCGTCCTCTCTCTCTTCCCTGCTCTTTCACTCACTCTCCCTGCTCTTTCACTCTCTCTCTGCTCGTTTGCTCCTCTCTGCTCTTTTGCTCTCTCTCTTCTCTTTCGCTCCCTCTCTCTGATGTTTTGCTCTCTCTCCCTGCTCCTTCGCTCTCTCTCTCTGCTCTGTTGCACCCTCTCTCTGCTCTTTTGCTCTGTCCCTGGTTTTTTCCCTCTCTCACTGCTCTTTTTCGCACTGTCTCCCTGCTCTTTCGCTCTCTCACTCTCTCTGCTCTTTTGCTCCCACTCTCTGCTCTTTCGCACTCTCTCTGCTCTTTCGCTCTCTCTCTGCTCTTTCGCTCTCTCTCTGCTCTTTTGCTCTCTCTCTGCTCTTTTGCTCTCTCTCTGCTCTTTTGCTCTCTCTCTGCTCTTTTGCTCTCTCTCTGCTCTTTTGCTCTCTCTCTGCTCTTTTGCTCTCTCTCTGCTCTTTTGCTCTCTCTCTGCTCTTTTGCTCTCTCTCTGCTCTTTTGCTCTCTCTCTGCTCTTTTGCTCTCTCTCTGCTCTTTTGCTCTCTCTCTGCTCTTTTGCTCTCTCTCTGCTCTTTTGCTCTCTCTCTGCTCTTTTGCTCTCTCTCTGCTCTTTTGCTCTCTCTCTGCTCTTTTGCTCTCTCTCTGCTCTTTTGCTCTCTCTCTGCTCTTTTGCTCTCTCTCTGCTCTTTTGCTCTCTCTCTGCTCTTTTGCTCTCTCTCTGCTCTTTTGCTCTCTCTCTGCTCTTTTGCTCTCTCTCTGCTCTTTTGCTCTCTCTCTGCTCTTTTGCTCTCTCTCTGCTCTTTTGCTCTCTCTCTGCTCTTTTGCTCTCTCTCTGCTCTTTTGCTCTCTCTCTGCTCTTTTGCTCTCTCTCTGCTCTTTTGCTCTCTCTCTGCTCTTTTGCTCTCTCTCTGCTCTTTTGCTCTCTCTCTGCTCTTTTGCTCTCTCTCCCTGCTCCTTTGCTCTCTCTCCCTGCTCCTTTGCTCTCTCTCCGTGTTCTTTCGCTCTTTTTCTCTGCTCTTTTGCTCCTTCTCTCTGCTCTTTTGCTCTCTCCCTGCTCCTTCGCTCTCCCCTGCTGATCTTTCTCGCTCTCTCCCTGCTTCTTCGATCTCCCTCCGGACTCTTTCGTTTTCTCTCCCTGCTCTTCGCTCTCTTTCTCTGCTCTTTCGCTCTCTATCTGCTCTTTCGCTCTCTATCTGCTCTTTCGCCACCTCACCCTGTTCTTTTGCTCTCCCTGATCTATCGCTCTCTCTCCCCTGCTCTTTCTCTGTCCCTGCTCATACGCTCTCTCTCGCTGCTCTTTTGCTCTCTCCCCCTGCTCTTTCGCTCTCTCTCCCTGCTCTTTTGCTCTCTCTCCCTGCTCTTTTGCTCTCTCTCCCTGCTCTTTTGCACTCTGCCTGCTCTATCGCTCTCTCTCTCATTTCTCTTTTGATTTCTCTCCCAGCTCTTCTGCTCTCTCCACCTGCTCTTTCCCTCTCCATGCTCTTTCGCTCCATCTCCCTGCTCATCCACTCACTCTTCCCTGCTCTTCCCGTACCAGCCTCCCCGAACAGGCGCCGGAATGTGGCGACTAGGGGCTTTTCACAGTAACTTCATTGAAGCCTACTCGTGACAATAAGTGATTTTCATTTTCATTTCATTTCTTTCACTCTCTCTCCCTGCTCTTTCGCTCTCTCTCTCTTCTCCTTTGCTCTCTCTCCGTGCTCTTTCGCTCTTTTTCTCTGCTCTTTTGCTCCTTCTCTCTGCTCTTTTGCTCTCTCCCTGCTCCTTCGCTCTCTCCTTGCTCTTACGCTCTCTGTCCCAGCTCCTTCCATCTCTCTCCCTGCTTCTTCGATCTCCCTCCGGACTCTTTCGTTTTCTGTCCCTCCTCTTTCGCTCTCTTTCTCTGCTCTTTCGCTCTCTCTGCTCTTTCGCTACCTTACCCTGTTCTTTTGCTCTCTCTGCTCTTTTGCACACTGCCTGCTCTATCGCTCTCTCTCCCTTCTCTTTTGATTTCTCTCCCAGCTCTTCTGCTCTCCCCCTGCTCTTTCTCTCTCTCTCTCTGCTCTTTCGCTCTCTCCCCTGCTCTTTCTCTCTCCCTGCTCTTTCGCACTCTCCCTGCTCTTTCACTCTCTCTCCCTGCTCTTTTGCTCTCTCTCCCTTCTCTTTCGCTCTGTCTCCCAGCTCCTTCTCTCCCTCCTCCTTGTCTCCCTCCCTGCTTCTTTTTTCCCCTCGCTCTGCTCTTTCGCTACCTCACCCTGTTCTTTCGCTTTCCCTGATCTTTTGCACTCTGCCTGCTCTATTGCTCTCTCCCTTCTCTTTCGATTTCTCTCCCAGCTCGTCTGCTCTCTCCCCTGCTCTTTTGACCTCTCCCCTGCTCTTTTGACCTCTAGCCCTGCTCTTTCGCGCTCCCCCCCTGTTCTTTCACCCTCTACCCTGCTCTTTCGCTCTCTCCCCCGGCACTTTAGCTCTCTCCGCCTGCTCTTTCACTCTCCCCCTGCTCTTTCGCTCTCTCCTCCTGCTCTTTCGTACTCTCCCCCTGCTCTTTCGCTCTCTCTCCCTGCTCTTTTGCTCTCTACCTGCTCTTTCGTTCTCTCTCCCTGCCCTTTTTCACTCCGTGCTCTTTCACTCTCTCCCTGCACTTTTTCACTCCCTCCCTACTCTTTTTTGCTCCCTTTGCTCTTTCACTCTCTCTCTCTCTGCTCTTTTGCACCCTCTCTGCTCTTTTGCTCTCTCTCTGCTCTTTCGCTCCCTCTCTCTGCTCTTTTACCCTCTGCCTGCTCTTTTGCTCTCTCTTGCTGCTCCTTCGCTGTCTTTCCCTGCTCTTTCGCACTCTCTCTCTGCTCTTTTGCTCCCTCTCTCTGCTCTTTACCTCTGTCCCTGCTCTTTCGCTCTCTCTTGCTCTTGCTGTCTCTCCCAGCTCCTTCGATTTCTCTCCCTGCTTCTTCGATCTCTCTCCGTACTCTTTTCTTTTCTCTCCCTGCTCTTTCTCTGCTCTTTCGCTCTCTATCTGCTGTTTCGCTCTTTCTGCTCTTTCGCTACCTCACCCTGTTCTTCCGCTCTCCCTGAAATTTTGCACTCTACCTGCTCTATCGCTCTCTCTCCCTTCTCTTTCAATTCCTCTCCCAGCTCTTCTGCTCTCTCCCCCAGCTCTTTCTCTCTCTCTCTGCTCCTTCGCTCTCTCTCCCTGCTCTTTCGCTCTCTCCCCCTGCTCTTTCTAACTCCCTGCTCTTTCGCTCTCTCCCTGCTCTTTCGCTCTCTCTCCCTGCTCTTTTGCTCCGTCTCCCTGCTCCTTCTCTCCCTCTCCCGGCTCCTTCTCTCCCTCTCCCGGCTCCTTCTCTCCCTCCCTGCTCCTTCGCTCTCTCTCCCTGCTCTTTCGCTCTCTCCCCCTGCTCTTTCTAACTCCCTGCTCTTTCGCTCTCTCCCTGCTCTTTCGCTCTCTCTCCCTGCTCTTTTGCTCCGTCTCCCTGCTCCTTCTCTCCCTCTCCCGGCTCCTTCTCTCCCTCTCCCGGCTCCTTCTCTCCCTCCCTGCTCCTTCGCTCTCTCTCTCTGCTCTTTTGCTACCTCATCCTGTTCTTTCGCCCTCCCTGATCTTTTGCACACTGCCTGCTCTATTGCTCTCTCCCATCTCTTTCGATTTCTCTCCCAGCTCGTCTGCTCTGTCCCCCTGCTCTTTCGCTCTCTCCCCCTGCTCCTTCGCTCTCTCCCCCTGCTCCTTCGCTCTCTCCCCCTGCTCCTTCGCTCTCTCCCCCTGCTCCTTCGCTCTCTCCCCCTGCTCCTTCGCTCTCTCCCCCTGCTCCTTCGCTCTCTCCCCCTGCTCTTTTGCTCTCCCCCCGCTGCTCTTTCTCTCTCCCCCTGCACTTTCGCTCTCTCCCTGCTCTTTCGCTCTCCCTGCTCTTTTTTGCTCCCTCCCTTCTCTTTCTCGCTCTCTCCCTGCAGTTTCCCGCTCTCTCCCTGTTCTCCTTTGCTCTCTCCCTGCTCTTTTTTTGCTCTCTCCCTGCTCTTTTTTTGCTCTCTCCTTGCACTTTCTCACTCTCTCCCTGCACTTTCTTGCTCTCTCCCTGCACTTTCTCGCTCTCTGTCTGTTCTTCGCTCTGTCCCTGCTCTTTTTGGCTCTCTCCCTGCTTTTTTTCACTCTCTCCCTGCTCTTTTCTGAGCTCCCCCTGCTCTTTCTCGCTTTCTCCCTGCTGTTTCATGCTTTCTTTTACTCTTTCGCACCTTGCCCTCTATCGCTCTCTCTGCACTTTCTTGCTCTCTCCTGGTTCTTTCCCACTCTTTTACTCTCTCCCTGCTCTTTTGCTCTCTCTCCATGCTCTCGCTCTCCCTACTGTTCCTTCACTCCCTCTCTCTCTCCCTGCTCTTTCGCTACCTCGCTCTCTCCCTGCAGTTTCTCACTCTCTCCCTGTGCTTTTTTGCACTAGCCCTGATCTTTTTCGCTCGCTCCCTGCTCTTTCGCTCTCTCAGTTTTTTCACTCTCTCTCTCTGCTCTTTCGCTCCGTCTCCCTGCACGTCCTCTCTCTCTTCCCTGATCTTTCACTCTCTCTCCCTGCTCTTTCGCTCTCTCTCTCTCTGCTCTTTTGCACCCTCTCTGCTCTTTCGCTCTCTCTCTTCTCTTTCGCTCCCTCTCTCTGCTCTTTTGCCCTCTCTCTGCTCTTTTGCTCTCTCTCGCTGCTCCTTCGCACTCTTTCCCTGCTCTTTCGCTCGCTGCCCCTGCTCTTTCTAACTCCCTGCTCTTTCGCTCTCTCTCTGCTCTTTTTCACTCTCTCCCTGCTCTATTTTGCTCTCTCCCCGTTCTTTCTCGCTATCTCCCAGCGGTTTCTCGCTCTCTCCCTGTTGTCCTTTGCTCTCCCCCTGCTCTTTTTTTGCTCTCTCCCTGCTCTTTTTTGCTCTCTCCTTGCACTTTCTCACTCTCTCCCTGCACTTCCTTGCTCTCTCCCTGCACTTTTTCACTCTGTCCCTGATCTTTTTCGCTCTCTCCCTGCTCTTGTTTGCACTGTCTCCCTGCTCTTTCGCTCTCTCTGTTTTTTCGCTCCGTCTCCCTGCTCGTCCTCTCTCTCTTCCCTGCTCCTTCGCTCCCTCTCCCTGCTCCTTCTCTCCCTCTCTCTGCTGTTTCGCTACCTCACCCTGTTCGTTCGCTCTCCCTGATCTTTTGCACTCTGCCTGCTCTATCGCTCTCTCTCTCATTTCTCTTTTGATTTCTCTCCCAGCTCTTCTGCTCTCTCCACCTACTCTTTCTCTCTTCATGCTCTTTCGCTCTCTCTCCTTGCTCTTTCACTCTCTCCCCTGCTCTTTCTCTCTCTCTCCCTGCTCTTTTGCTCTCTCCCTGTTCATTCACTCTCTCCCTGCACTTTTTCGCACTGTCTCCCTGCTCTTTTGCTCTCTGTTTTTTCGCTCTCTCTGCTCTTTTGCCCTCTCTCTGCTCTTTTGCTCTCTCTCGCTGCTCCGTCGCTCTCTTTCCCTGCTCTTTCGCACTCTCTCTCTGCTCTTTTGCTCCCTCTCTCTGCTCTTTTGCTCTGTCCCTGCTCTTTCGCTCTCTCTTGCTGCTCTTTCTCTCTCCCTGCTCCTTCGCTCTCTCCTTGCTCTTCGGCTCTCTCTCCCAGCTCCTTTGATTTCTCTCCCTGCTTCTTCGATCTCTCTCCGTACTCTTTCATTTTCTCTCCCTGCTCTTTCGCTCTCTTTCTCTGCTCTTTCACTCACTCTCTGCTGTTTCGCTCTCTGCTCTTTCGTTACCTCACCCTGTTCTTCCGTCTCCCTGGTCTTTTGCACTCTACCTGCTCTATCGCTCTCTCTCCCTTCTCTTTCGATTTCTCTCCCAGCTCTTCTCTCTCCCCCTGCTCTTTCGCTCTCTCACCCTGCTCTTTCTCTCTCCCTGTTCTTTCGCTCTCTCCCTGCTCTTTCGCTCACTCCCTGCTCTTTCGCTCTCTCGCCCTGCTCTTATCATAGATTATCATAGAATTTACAGTGCAGAAGAACGCCATTCGGCCCATCGAGTCCGCACGGGCTCTTGGAAAGAGCACCCTACCCAAGGTCAACACCTCCACCCTATCCCCATAACCCAGCAACCCCACCCAACATGAAGGGCAATTTTGGACACTAAGGGCAATTTATCATGGCCAATCCACCTAACCTGCACATCTTTGGACTCTGGGAGGAAACCGGAGCACCCGGAGGAAACCCACGCACACACGGGGAGGATGTGCAGACTTCGCACAGACAGTGACCCAAGCCGGAATCGAACCTGGGACCCTGGAGCTGTGAAGCAATTGTGCTATCTACAATGCTACCGTGCTGCCCCTTCTGCTCTGTCTCCCAGCTCCTTCTCTCCCTCTCCCAGCTCCTTCTCTCCCTCCCTGCTCCTTCACTCACTCTCTCTGCTCTTTCGCTACCTCACCCTGTTCTTTCGCTCTCCCTGATCTTTTGCACTTTACCTGCTCTATCACTCTCTCTCCCTTCTCTTTCAATTTCTCTCCCAGCTCGTCTGATCTCTCCCCTTGCTCTTTCTCTCTCTCTCCCTGCTCTTTCGCTCTCTCTCCCTGCTCTTTTGCTCTCTCCCCCTGCTCTTTCGCTCTCTCTCCCTGCTCTTCCGCTCTCTCTCCCTGCTCTTCCGCTCTCTCCCCCTGCTCTTCCGCTCTCTCCCTGCTCTTTTTCACTCTGTCCCTGATCTTTTACGCTCTGTCCCTGATCTTTTTCCCTCTCTCCCTGCTCTTTTTCACTCTGTCCCTGATCGTTTTCGTTCCCTCCCTGCTCTTTTTCGCACTGTCTCCCTGCTCTTTCGCTCTCTGGTTTTTCGTTCTCTCTCTGCTCTTTCGCTGTCTCCCTGCTCATCCTCTGCTCTCCCTGCTCTTTCGCTCTCTCTCTGTTTTTTCGCTCTCTCTCTCTGCGCTTTTGCTCTCTCTCTGATGTTTTGCTCTCTCTCCCTGCTCCTTCGCTCACTCGCCCTGCTCTTTCACTCTCTCTCTCTGCTCTGTTGCTCCCGCTCTCTGCTCTTTTGCTCTGTCCCTGCTCTTTCGCTCTCTCTTGCTGCTCTTTCTCTCTCCCTGCTCCTTTGCTCTCTCCTTGCTCTTAAGCTCTCTCTCCCAGCTCCTTCGATTTCTCACCCTGCTTCTTCGACCTCTCTCCGTACTCTTTTGTTTTCTCTCCCTGCTCTTTCTCTGCTCTTTCGCTCTCTATCTGCTCTTTCGCTCTCTCCCCCTACTCTTTCTAACTCCCTGCTCTTTCGCTCTCTCTCTGCTCTTTTGCTCTCTCTCCCTGCTCTTTTGCTCCGTCTCCCTGCTCCTTCTCTCCCTCTCCCGGCTCCTTCTCTCCCTCTCCCGGCTCCTTCTCTCCCTCCCTGCTCCTTCGCTCCCTCTCTCTGCTCCTTTGCTACCTCACCCTGTTCTTTCGCTCTCCCTGATCTTTTGCACACTGCCTGCTCTATTGCTCTCTCCCTTTTCTTTCGATTTCTCTCCCAGCTCATCTGCTCTGTCCCCCTGCTCTTTCGCTCTCTCCCCCTGCTCCTTCGCTCTCTCCCCCTGCTCTTTCGATCTCTCCCCCTGCTCTTTCGGTCTCTCCCCCTGCTCTTTCGGTCTCTCCCCCTGCTCCTTCGCTCTCTCCCCCTGCTCTTTAGCTCTCTTCCGCTGCTCTTTCGCTCTCTCTCCCTGCTCTTCCGCTCTCTCTCCCTACTTTTTTTGCTCTCTCCCTGCTCTTTTTTGCGCTCTCCTTGCACTTTCTCACTCTCTCCCTGCTCTTTCTTGCTCTCTCCCTACACTTTCTCGCTCTCTCTCTGCTCTTCTTCGCTCTGTCCCTGCTCTTTTTGGCTCTCTCCCTGCTTTTTTTTGCTCTCTCCCTGCTCTTTTTCACTCTCTCCCTGTTCTTTATCGCCGTCTCCCTGCTCTTTTTCGCTCACTCCCTGTTCTTTCCTGTGCTCCCCCCGCTGTTACTCGCTTTCTCCCTGATGTTTCACTCTCTCCTGCTGTTTCTCGCTCTCTTCTGCTCTTTCTCTCCTTGCCCTCTATCACTCTCTCTCTGCACTTTCTTGCTCTCTCCTTGTTCTTTCCCGCTCTCTCCCCTCTCTTTTACACACTCTCCATGGCTTTTGCTCTCTCTCCATGCTCTTGCTCTCTCTACTGTTCCTTCGCTCCCTCTCTCTTCCTGCTCTTTCACTCCCTCTCTCTCTCCCTGCACTTTCTCACTCGCTCCCTGTGCTTTTTTGCTCTGTCCCTGCTCTTTTTCGCTCTGTGTCCTTGCTCTTTCGCTTTCTGGATTTTCGCTCTCTCTCTGCTCATCCTCTGCTCTCCCTGCTCTTTCGCTCTCTCTCCCTGCTCTTTCGCTCCCTCTCTCTGCTCTTTTGCTCTCTCTCTGATGTTTTGCTCTCTCTCCCTGCTCCTTCGCTCTCTCTCCCTGCTCTTTCACTTTCTGTCTCTGCTCTGTTGCTCCCTCTCTCTGCTCTTTTGCTCTGTCCCTGCTCTTTCGCTCTCTCTTGCTGCTCTTTCTTTCTCACTCCCTGCTCCTTCGCTCTCTCCTTGCTTTTACGGAAACTCTCCCAGCTCCTTCGATTGCTCTCCCTGCATCTTCAATCTCTCTCCGTACTCTTTTGTTTTCTCTCCCTGCTCTTTCTCGGCTCGTTCGCTCTCTATCTGCTGTTTCGCTCTTTCGCTACCTCACCCTGTTCTTCCGCTCTCCCTGATATTTTGCACTCTACCTGCTCTACCGCTCTTCTCTTTCGATTTCTCTCCCAGCTCTTCTGCTCTCTCCCCCTGCTCTTTCTCTCTCCCTGTTCTTTCGCTCACTCCCTGCTCTTTCGCTCTCTCCCCCTGCTCTTTCGCTCTCTTCCCCTGCTCTTTCTCTCCCCCTGCTCTTTCCTTCTCTACCCCTGCTCTTTCGCTCTCTCTCTGCTCCTTCGCTCTCTCGCTCTCTCTCCCTGCTCTTTTGCTCCGTCTCCCTGCTCCTTCTCTCCCTCTCCCGGCTCCTTCTCTCCCACCCTGCTCCTTCGCTCTCTCTCTCTGCTCTTTTGCTACCTCACCCTGTTCTTTCGCTCTCCCTGATCTTTTGCACACTGCCTGCTCTATTGCTCTCTCCCTTCTCTTTCGATTTCTCTCCCAGCTCGTCTGCTCTGTCCCCCTGCTCTTTCGCTCTTTCCCCCTGCTCTTCCGGTCTCTCCCCCTGCTCTTTCGCTCTCCCCCCCGCTGCTCTTTCTCTCTCCCCTGCTCTTTCGCTCTCTCTCCCTGTTCTTTCTCTCCCTCCCTGCTCTTTTGCACTCTCTCCCTGCTCTTTTTTGCTCCCTCCCTTCTCTTTCTCGCTCTCTCCCTGCAGTTTCTCTCTCTCTCCCTGTTCTCCTTTGCTCTCTCCCTGCTCTCTTTTGCTCTCTCCTTGCTCTTTTTTTGCTCTCTCCCTGCACTTTCTCACTCTCTCTCTGCTCTTCTTCGCTCTGTCCCTGCTCTCTTTGGCTCTCTCCCTGCTTTTTTTCACTCTCTCCCTGCTCTTTTCTGAGCTCCCCCCGCTATTTCTCGCTTTCTCCCTGCTGTTTCACGCTCTCTTCTACTCTTTCTCTCCTTGCCCTCTATCGCTCTCTGCACTTTCTTGCTCTCTCCTTGTTATTTCCCACTCTTTTACTCTCTCCCTGCTCTTTTGCTCTCTCTCCATGCTCTCGCTCTCCCTACTGTTCCTTCGCTCCCTCTCTCTCTCCCTGCTCTTTCTCACTCTCTCCCTGTGCTTTTTTGCTCTATCCCTGCTCTCTTTCGCTTTCTCCCTGCTCTTTCTCACTCTGTCCCTGATCTTTCTCGCTCTCTCCCTGCTCTTTTTCACTCTGTCCCTGCTCTCTTTCACTCTCTCCCTGTTCTTTTTCACTCTGTCCCTGATCTTTTTCGCTCCCTCCCTGCTCTTTTTCGCACTATCTCCCTGCTCTTTCGCTCTCTGGTTTTTTGCTCTCTCTCTGCTCTTTTGCTGTCTCCCTGCTCATCCTCTGCTCTCCCTGCTCTTTCGCTCTCTCTTTTTTTTCGCTCTCTCGCTCTGCTCTTTCACTCCGTCTCCCTGCTCGTCCTCTCTCTCTTCCCTGCTCTCTCACTCTCTCTCTTCCTGCTCTTTCGCTTTCTCTGTCTGCTCTTTTGATCCTCTCTGCTCTTTTGCTCTCTCTCTGCTCTTTCGATCCCTCTCTCTGCTCTTTTGCTCTCTATCTGATGTTTTGCTCTCTCTCCCTGCTCCTTCGCTCTCTCTCCCTGCTCTTTCACTCTCACACTCAGCTCTGTTGCTCCCTCTCTCTGCTCTTTTGCTCTGTCCCTGCTCTTTCGCTCTCTCTTGCTGCTCTTTCTCTCTCCCTCCCTGCTCCTTCGCTCTCTCCTTGCTTTTACGGAAACTCTCCCTTCGATCTCTCTCCCTGCTTCTTCGATCTCTCTCCATACTCTTTCGTTTTCTGTCCCTGCTCTTTCGCTCTCTTTCTCTGCTCTTTCGCTCTCTCTCCCAGCTCCTTTGATTTCTCTCCCTGCTTCTTTGATCTCTCTCCGTACTCTTTTGTTTTCTCTCCCTGCTCTTTCTCTGCTCTTTCGCTCTTTCTGCTCTTTCGCTACCTCACCCTGTTCTTCTGCTCTCCCTGATATTTTGCACTCTACCTGCTCTATCGCTCTCTCCCTTCTCTTTCGATAACTCTCCCAGCTAATCTGCTCTCTCCCCTGCTCTTTCTCTCTCTCTGCTCCTTCACTCTCTCTCCCTGCTCTTTCGCTCTCTCCCCCTGCTCTTTCGCTCTCTCCCCCTGCTCTTTCTCTACCTCCCTGCTCATTCGCTCTCTCCCTCTGCTCTTTCGCTCTCTTCCCCTGCTCTTTCGTTCTCTCCCCCTGCTCTTTCGCTCTCCCCCTGCTCTTTCGCTTTCTCTCCCTGCTCTTTTGCACTCTCTCCCTGCTCTTTTTTGCTCCCTCCCTTCTCCTTCTCACTCTCTCCCTGCAGTTTCTCGCTCTCTCCCTGTTCTCCTTTGCTTTCTCCCTGCTCTTTTTTTGCTCTCTCCCTGCTCTTTTTTGCTCTCTCCTTGCACTTTCTCACCCTCTCCCTGCACTTTCTCGAGCTCTCTCTGCTCTTCTTCGCTCTGTCCCTGCTCTTTTTGGCTCTCTCCCTGCTTTTTTTCCACTCTCTCCCTGCTCTTTTCTGAGCTCCCCCCGCTCTTTCTCGCTTTCTCCCTGCTGTTTCACGCTCTCTTCTACTCTTTCTCTCCTTGCCCTCTATCGCTCTCTCTGCACTTTCTTGCTCTCTCCTTGTTCTTTCCCACTCTTTTACTCTCTCCCTGCTCTTTTGCTCTCCCTCCATGCTCTCGCTCTCCCTACTGTTCCTTCGCTCCCTCTCTCTCTCCCTGCACTTTCTCACTCTCTCCCTGTGCTTTTTTGCTCCATCCCTGCTCTCTTTCGCTTTCTCCCTGCTCTTTCTCACTCTGTCCCTGATCTTTTTCGCTCTCTCCCTGCTCTTTTTCGCTCTGCCCCTGGTTTTATACGCTCTGTCCCTGATCTTTTTCCCTCTCTCCCTGCTCTTTTTCACTCTGTTCCTGCTCTCTTTCGCTCTCACCCTGTTCTTTTTCACTCTGTCTCCCTGCTCTTTCGCTCTCTTGTTTTTTCGCTCTCTCTCTGCTCTTTTGCTGTCTCCCTGCTCATCCTCTGCTCTCCCTGCTCTTTCGCTCTCTCTCTGTTTTTTTGCTCTCTCTCTCTGCTCTTTCACTCCATCTCCCTGCTCGTCCTCTCTCTTCCCTGCTCTTTCACTCTCTCTCCCTGCTCTTTCGCTCTCTCTCTCTGCTCTTTTGCTCCTCTCTGCTCTTTTGCTCTCTCTCTGCTCTTTAGCTCCCTCTCTCTGCTCTTTTGCTCTCTCTCTGATGTTTTGCTCTCTCTCCCTGCTCCTTCGCTCTCTCTCCCTGCTCTTTCACTCTCTCTCTCTGTTCTGTTGCTCCCTCTCTCTGCTCTTTTGCTCTGTCCCTGCTCTTTCGCTCTCGCTTGCTGCTCTTTCTCTCTCCCTCCCTGCCCCTTCACTCTCTCCTTGCTTTTAGGGAAACTCTCCCAGCTCCTTAGATCTCTCTCCCTGCTTCTTCGATCTCTCTCCATACTCTTTCGTTTTCTGTCCCTGCTCTTTCGCTCTCTTTCTCTGCTCTTTCGCTCTCTCTCCCAGCTCATTCGATTTCTCTCCCTGCTTCTTCGATCTCTCTCCATACTCTTTTGTTTTCTCTCTCTGCTCTTTCGCTCTTTCTGCTCTTTCGCTACCTCACCCTGTTCTTCCGCTCTCCCTGATATATTGCACTCTACCTGCTCTATCGCTCTCTCTCCCTTCTCTTTCGATTTCTCTCCCAGCTCTTCTGCTCTCTCCCCCTGCTCTTTCTCTCTCTGCTCTTTCACTCCATCTCCCTGCTCGTCCTCTCTCTCTTCCCTGCTCTTTCACTCTCTCTCCCTGCTCTTTCGCTCTCTCTCTCTCTGCTCTTTTGCTCCTCTCTGCTCTTTCGCTCCCTCTCTCTGATGCTTTGCTCTCTCTCCCTGCTCCTTCGCTCTCTCTCCCTGTTCTTTCACTCTCTCTCTCTGCTCTGTTGCTCCCTCTACCTGCTCTTTTGCTCTGTCCCTGCTCTTTCGCTCTCTCTTGCTGCTCTTTCTCTCTCCCTCCCTGCTCCTTCGATCTCTCTCCCTGCTTCTTCGATCTCTTTCCATACTCTTTTGTTTTCTCTCCCTGCTCTTTCTCTGCTCTTTTGCTCTCTATCTGCTGTTTCGCTCTTTCTGCTCTTTTGCTACCTCACCCTGTTCTTCCGCTCTCCCTGATATTTTGCACTCTGCGTGCTCTATCACTCTCTCTCCCTTCTCTTTCGATTTCTCTCCCAGCTCTTCCTCTCTCTGCTCCTTCTCGTCTCTCCCTGTTCTCTCGCTCTCTCCCCCTGCTCTTTCTAACTCCCTGCTCTTTCGCTCTCTCCCTGCTCTTTCGCTCTCTCGCCCTGCTCTTATGCTCCTTCTCCCTGCTCCTTCTCTCCCTCTCCCGGCTCCTTCTCTCCCTCCCTGCTCATTCGCTCCCTCTCTCTGCTCTTTCGCTACCTCACTCTGTTCTTTCGCTCTCCCTGATCTTTTGCACACTGCCTGCTCTCTTGCTCTCTCCCTTCTCTTTCGATTTCTCTCCCTGCTCTTTCTCTGCTCTTTTGCTCTCTATCTGCTGTTTCGCTCTTTCTGCTCTTTTGCTACCTCACCCTGTTCTTCCGCTCTCCCTGATATTTTGCACTCTGCGTGCTCTATCACTCTCTCTCCCTTCTCTTTCGATTTCTCTCCCAGCTCTTCCTCTCTCTGCTCCTTCTCGTCTCTCCCTGTTCTCTCGCTCTCTCCCCCTGCTCTTTCTAACTCCCTGCTCTTTCGCTCTCTCCCTGCTCTTTCGCTCTCTCGCCCTGCTCTTATGCTCCTTCTCCCTGCTCCTTCTCTCCCTCTCCCGGCTCCTTCTCTCCCTCCCTGCTCATTCGCTCCCTCTCTCTGCTCTTTCGCTACCTCACTCTGTTCTTTCGCTCTCCCTGATCTTTTGCACACTGCCTGCTCTCTTGCTCTCTCCCTTCTCTTTCGATTTCTCTCCCAGCTCGTCTGCTCTGTCCCCCTGCTCCGTCGCTCTCTTTCCCTGCTCTTTCGCTATCTCCCCCTGCTCTTTCTGTCTCTCCCCCTGCTCATTCGCTCTCCCCCCGCTGCTCTTTCGCTCTCCCCCTGCTCTTTTTTGCTCCCTCCCTGCAGTTTTTCGCTCTCTCCCTGTTCTCGTTTGCTTTCTCCCTGCTCTTTTTTTGCTCTCTCCCTGCTCTTTTTTGGTCTCTCCTTGCACTTTCTCACTCTCTCCCTGCACTTTCTTGCTCTCTCCCTGCCCTTTCTCGAGCTCTCTCTGCTCTTCTTCGCTCTGTCCCTGCTCTTTTTGGCTCTCTCCCTGCTTTTTTTCACTCTCTCCCTGCTCTTTTCCACTCTCTCCCTGCTCTTTTCCACTCTCTCCCTGCTCTTTTCCACTCTCTCCCTGCTCTTTATCGCCGTCTCCCTGCTCTTTTATGCTCTCTTCCTGCTCTTTTCTGAGCTCCCCACTCTTTCTCGCTTTCTCCCTGCTGTTTCACGCTCTCTTCTACTCTTTCTCTCCTTGCCCTCTATCGCTCTCTCTGCACTTTCTTGCTCTCTCCTTGTTCTTTCCCACTCTTTTACTCTCTCCCTGCTCCTTTGCTCTCTCTCCATGCTCTCGCTCTCCCTACTGTTCCTTCGCTCCCTCTCTATCTCCCTGCTCTTTCGCTCCCTCTCTCTCTCCCTACACTTTCTCACTCTCTCCCTGTGCTTTTTTGCTCTATCCCTGCTCGCTTTCGCTTTCTCCCTGCTCTTTTTCACTCTGTCCCTGATCTTTTTCGCTCGCTCCCTGCTCTTTTTCGCTCTGTTGCTTGTCTTCTTTGCTCTGTCCCTGATCTTTTTCCCTCTCTCCCTGCTCTTTTTCACTCTGTCCCTGATCTTTTTCGCTCTCTCCCTGCTCTATTTCGCACTGTCTATCTGCTCGTCCTCCCTCTCTTCCCTGCTCCTTCGCTCTCTCTCCCTGCTCTTTCGCTCTCTCACTGCCCTTTTGCTCCATCTCTCTGCTCCTTTGCACTCTCCCTGCTCCTTCGCTCTCTCTTGCTGCTCTTTCTCTCTCCCTCCCTGCTCCTTCACTCTCTCCTTGCTTTTACGGAAACTCTCCCAGCTCCTTCGATCTCTCTCCCTGCTTCTTGGATCTCTCTCCGTACTCTTTCGTTTTCTGTCCCAGCTCTTTCGCTCACTTTCTCTGCTCTTTCGCTCTCTTTCTGCTCTTTCGCTCTCTCTGATCTTTCGCTATCTCACCCTGTTCTTTCGCTCTCCCTGATCTTTTGCACTCTACCTGCTCTATCGCTCTCTCTCCCTTCTCTTTCAATTTCTCTCCCAGCTCTCCTGCTCTCTGCCCCTGCTCTTTCTCTCCCTCTCCCTGCTCTTTCGCTCTCTCCCTGCTCTTCCGCTCTCTCCCTGCTCTTTCGCTCTCTCTACTGTTCCTTCGTTCCCTCTCTCTCTCCCTGCTCTTTCGCTCCCTCTCTCTGCTCTTTTGCTCTCTTTCCCTGCTCCTTCGCTCTTTCTCCTTGCTCTTTCTCTCTCTCTCTCTGCTCTTGTGGTCCCTCTCTCTGCTCTTTTGCTCTCTCCCTGCTCTTCTGCTCTCTCTTGCTGCTCTTTTTTTTCACTCTCCCTGCTCCTTTGCTCTCTCCTTGCTCTTAGACTCTCTCGCACAGCTCCTTCCATCTCTCTCCATACCCTTTTGTTCTCTCTCCCTGCTCTATCACTCTCTCTCCCTTCTCTTTCGATTTCTCTCCCAGCTCTTCTGCTCCCTCCCCCTGCTCTTTATCTCTCTTTCCCTGCTCTTTTGCTCTCTCCCTGCTCTTTCGCTCTCTCTCTGCTCTTTCGCTCTCTCTACTGTTCCTTCATTCCCTCTCTCCCTGCTCTTTCGCTCCCTCTCTCTGCTCTTTTGCTCTTTCTCCTTGCTCTTTCTCTCTCTCTCTCTGCTCTTGTGCTCCCTCTCTCTGCTCTTTTGCTCTCTCCCTACTCTTCTGCTCTCTCTTGCTGCTCTTTTTGATCACTCTCCCTGCTCCATTTGCTCTCTCCTTGCTCTTAGGCTCTCTCGCACAGCTCCTTCCATCTCTCTCCATACCCTTTTGTTCTCTCTCCCTGCTCTATCACTCTCTCTCCCTTCTCTTTCGATTTCGCTCCCAGCTGTTCTGCTCCCTCCCCCTGCTCTTTCTCTCTCTTTCCCTGCTCTTTTGCTCTCTCCCTGCTCTTTGGCTCTCTCCCTGCTCTTTGGCTCTCTCTCCCTGCTCTTTTGCTCTCTCTCCCTGCTCTTTCGCTCCCTCTCCCTGCTCCATCTCTCCCTGCTCTTTCGCTCCCTCTCCCTGCTCCTTCGCTCCCTCTCCCTGCTCTCTCTCCCTGCTCTTTCGCTCCCTCTCCCTGCTCCATCTCTCCCTGCTCCTTCGCTCCCTCTCCCTGCTCCTTCGCTCCCTCTCTCTGCTCATACGCTCTCTCCCTGCTTCTTTGTGTCCTCTCCCTGCTCTTTTGTTCTCTCTCTGCTCTTTCATTCTCTCTGCTCTTTCGCTCCCTCTCTGCTCTTTTGCCCTCTCTCTGCTCTTTCGCTCATTCTCCCTGCTCTTTCCCGCTCTCTCCCTGCTCTTTCCCGCTCTCTCCCTGCTCTTTCCCGCTCTCTCCCTGCTCTTTCCCGCTCTCTCCCTGCTCTTTCCCGCTCTCTCCCTGCTCTTTCCCGCTCTCTCCCTGCTCTTTCCCGCTCTCTCCCTGCTCTTTCCCGCTCTCTCCCTGCTCTTTCCCGCTCTCTCCCTGCTCTTTCCCGCTCTCTCCCTGCTCTTTCCCGCTCTCTCCCTGCTCTTTCCCGCTCTCTCCCTGCTCTTTTGCTCGCTCTCTGCACATTTCCGCTCTCTCCCTGCTCTTTTGCCCCCTGCGCTTTCGTTCCTCCTCTCTGCACTTTCTCTCTCTCTCTTTCTCTCTCTCTCTGTGCTCTTTCATGGAACCATAGAGTCCCTAAAGTGCAGAAGGAGGCCAGTCGGCCCATCGAGACTGCACCAATGACCACCTCGCCCTGTCCCCGTAATCCCATAACCTAACCTGCTCATCTCTGGACACATAAGGGGCAATTTATCATGGCCAATCCACCAAACACACACACAGCTTTGTACTGTGGGAGGAAACGGGAGCACCCGGAGGAAAAACATGCAGACACGGGGAGAACGTACAAACGCCAGGCAGTCACCAAAGGCGGGAATTGCACCTGGGAACGTGGAGCTGTGAGGCAGCAGTGCTAACCACCGTGCCGTCCATGCTCCCTGTCTCTCCTTACTTGTTCTCTCCATCCACGTGTTCTCCCTCTCCCTGCTCATTCTATCTCTCCCTGCTCATGCACTTTGATGCTCTCCCCCTGCTCTTTCGCTCTCTCCCCCTGCTCTTTCACTCTCGCCCCCTGCTCTTTCACTCTCGCCCCCTGCTCTTTCACTCTCCCCCTGTTCTTTTGCTCTCTCTCCCTGCTCTTTCGCTATCTCCCCCTGCTCTTTCGCTCTCCCCCCCTGCTCTTTCGCTCTCTCCCTGCACTTTCGCTCCCTCTCCCTGCTCTCGCTCTCTCCCTGCTCTTTAGCTCTCTCCATGCTCTTTTTTACTCTCTCCCTGCTCTTTTGCTCTCTCCCTTCTCTTTTTCACTCTTTCCCTGCTCTTTTTCACTCTCTCCCCGCTCTTTTTTGCTCCCTCCCTGCACTTTCTCACTCTCTCGCTGCAGTTTCTCACTCTCTCCCTGCAGATTTTCGCTCTCCCTGCAGTTTCTCGCTATCTACCAGCAGTTTCTCGCTCTCTCCCTGTTCTTTTTTGCTCTCTCCCTGTTCTTTTTGCTCTGTCTCTGCCCTTTTTTGCTCACTCCTTGCACTTTCTCACTCCTTGCACTTTCTCGCTCTCTCCCTGCACTTTCTCCCTCTCTCCCTGCACTTTCTTGCTCTCTCCCTCCTGTTTCACGCTCTTGTCCTACTGTTTCTCGCTCTCTTCTGCTCTTTCTCGCTCTCCATGCCCGCTCTTGCTCTCTCCCTGCACTTTCTTGCTCTCCCCTTGTTCTTTCCTGCGCTCTCCCTGCTCTTTTATTCTCTCTCCCTGCTCTTTTGCTCTCCATGCTCTCGCTCTCTCTACTGCTCCTTCGCTCCCTCTGTCCCTACTCTTTCACGCTCTCTCCCTGCTCTTCCTCTCTTCCAGCTCCTTCGGTCTCTCTCCATACTCTTTTGTTTTTTCTCCCTGCTCTTTCGCTCTCTCCCTGCTCTTTCGCTCTCTCCCTGCTCTTTTGCTCTCTCCCTGCTCTTTTGCGCTCTCCCCCTGCCCTTTTCCGCTCTCTCCCTGCCCTTTTCCGCTCTCTCCCTGCCCTTTTCCGCTCTCTCCCTGCTCTTTTCCGCTCTCTCCCTGCCCTTTCGCTCTCTCCCAGCTCATTCGCTCTCTTTCACTGCTCTTTCGCCCTCTATCTGCTCGTTCGCTCTCTCTGCTCTGTCGCTCTCTCACCCTGTTCTTTCGCTCATTCTCCCTGCTCTTTTGCACTCTGCCTGCCCTTTTGCTCTCTCCCTGCACTTTCTCTCTCTCTCCCTTCTCTTTCGATTTCTCTCCCAGCTCTTTCGCACTCTCTCCCTGCTCTTTCGCTCTCTCTCTGCTCTTTCGCACTCTCTCTCTCTGCTCTTTCGCTCTCTCTCTCCCTGCTCTTTTCTGCTCACTCCCTGGTCTGTTGCTCCCTCTTTCTCTCCCTGCGCTTTCGGTCCTCCTCTCTGCACTTTCTCTCTCTCTCTCCCCTTCTCTCTCTCTCTCTCTCTCTGTGCTCTTTCATAGAAGCCCTAAAGTGCAGAAGGAGGTCAGTCGGCCCATCGAGACTGCACCAATCCTTCCAATAAGCACTGTACCAATGACCACCTCGCCCTTTCCCCGTAACCCCATAACCTAACCTGCTCATCTCTGGACACATGAAGGGCAATTTATCATGGCCAATCCACCAAACACACACAGCTTTGAACTGTGGGAGGAAACGGGAGCACCCGGAGGAAAAACACGCAGACATGGGGAGAACGTACAAACGCCAGGCAGTCACCAAAGGCGGGAATGGCACCTGGGAACGTGGAGATGTGAGGCAGCAGTGCTAACCACCGTGCCGTCTATACTCCCTGTCTCTCCTTTCTCGTTCTCTCCATCCACGTGTTTTCCCTCTCCCTGCTCATTCTATCTCTCCCTGCTCGTGCACTTTGTTGCTCTCCCCTGCTCATTCGCTCTCTCTCCCTGCACTTTCGCTCTCTCCCCTTGCTATTTCTCTCTTTCCCTCCTCTTTCGCTCCCTCTTGCTCTCTCCCTGCTCTTTCGCTCTCTCCCTGCTCTTTTTTACCCTCTCCCTGCTCTTTCGCTCTCTCCCTGCTCTTTTTCATGCTCTCCCTGCTCTTTTTTGCTCCCTCCCTGCTCTTTCTCGCTCTGTCTCTGCTCTTCTTCGCTCTCTCCCTGCTCTTTTTTGCTCTCTCCTTGCACTTTCTCACTCTCTCCTTGCACTTTCTCACTCTCTCCCTACACTTCTTCGCTCTGTCCCTGCTCTTTTTGGTTCTCTCCTTGCTTTTTTTCACTCTCTCCCAGTTCTTTTTCATTCTCTCCCTGCTCTTTATCGCCGTCTCCCTGCTCTTTTTCGCTCTCTCCCTGCTATTTTCTGTGCTCTCCCTGCTCTTTCTCACGTTCTCCCTGCTGTTTCACGCTCTTGTCCTGCTGTTTCTCCCTCTCTTCTGCTCTTTCTCGCTCTCCCTGCCCTCTCTTGCTCTCTCCCTGCACTTTCTTGCCCTCTCCTTTTTCTTCCCCGCTCTCTTCCCACTGTTTTATTCTCTCTCCCTGCTCTTTCACTCTCTCTCCCTGCTCTTTCTCTCCCTGCTCTTTCGCTATCTCCCCCTGCTCTTTTGCTCTCTCCCCCTGCTCTTTCTCTCGCTCCCTGCTCTTTCTCTCGCTCCCTGCTCTTTCTCTCGCTCTCCCTTCTCTCGCTCTCTCCATGCTCTTTTTTACTCTCTCCCTGCTCTATCGCTCTCTCCCTGTTCTTTTTCACTCATTCCCTGCTCTTTTTCACTCTCTCCCTGCTCTTTTTTGCTCCCTCCCCGCTCTTTCTCACTCTCTCGCTGCAGTTTCTCGCTCTCTCCCTGCAGATTTTCGCTCTCCCTGCAGTTTCTCGCTATCTACCAGCGGTTTCTCGCTCTCTCCCTGTTCTTTTTTGCTCTCTCCCTGCTCTTTTTGCTCTGTCTCTGCTCTTTTTTGCTCACTCCTTGCACTTTCTCACTCCTTGCACTTTCTCGCTCTCTCCCTGCACTTTCTAGCTCTCTCCCTGCACTTTCTTGCTCTATCCTTGCTCTTCTTCGCTCTGTCCCTGCTCTTTTTGGCTCTCTCCCTGCTCTTTATCGCTGCCTCCCTGCTCTTTCTCGCTCTCTCCCTGCACTTTCTCGCTTTCTCCCTGCTGTTTCACGCTCTTGTCCTACTATTTCTCACTCTCTTCTGCTCTTTCTCGCTCTCCATGCCCTCTCTTGCTCTCTCCCTGCACTTTCTTGCTCTCCCCTTGTTCTTTCCTGCGCTCTCCCCGCTCTTTTATTCTCTCTCCCTGCTCTTTTGCTCTCCATGCTCTCGCTCTCTCTACTGTTCCTTCGCTCCCTCTGTCCCTACTCTTTCATTCCCTCTCTCTCTCCCTGCTCTTTCACTCTCTCTGCCTGCTCTTCCTCTCTTCCAGCTCCTTCGCTCTCTCCCTGCTCTTTCGCTCTCTCCCTGCTCTTTTGCTCTCTCCCTGCTCTTTTGCTCTCTCCCTGCTCTTTTCCGCTCTCTCCCTGCTCTTTTCCGCTCTCTCCCTGCCCTTTCGCTCTCTCTCCCAGCTCGTTCGCTCTCTTTCACTGCTCTTTCGCTCTCTATCTGCTCTTTTGCTCTCTCCCTGCTCTTTTTCACTCTCTCCCTGCTATTTTGCTCTCTCTTTCTCTCCCTGCTGTTTCGCTCCTCCTCTCTGCACTTTCTCTCTCTCTCTCTGCTCTTTCATAGAATCCCTAACCTGCAGTCAGAGGCCAATCGGCCCGTCGAGACTGCACCGATCCTTCGAATGAGCCCTGCAACAATGGCCACCACTCCCTGTCCCTCTAACCCCATAACCTAACCTGCTCATCTCTGGACACTAAGGGGCAATTTATCATGGCCAATCCACCAAACACACACAGCTTTGGACTGAGGAAACAGGAGCACCCGGAGGAAAAACACGCAGACACGGGGAGAACGTACAAACGCCAGGCAGTCAACAAAGGTGGGAATTGAACCTGGCAACGTGGCGCTGTGAGGCAGCAGTGCCAACCACTGTGCCGTCCCTGCTCTCTATCTCTCCCTGTGCTTTCTCTCTCACTTCCCCATTCTCTCTATCCCTGCCCATTATCTTTCCCTGCTTGATCTCGCTCTTTCCCTGCTCTTTCTCGCTCTCTGCTCTTTCTCGCTCTCTGCCTGCTGTTTCTCGCTCTCTGTCTGCTCTTTCTCGCACACTCCCCTCTCTTTTCACTCTCTCCCTGCTCTTTTTTGCTCCCTCCCTGCTCTTTCTCACTCTCTGCAGTTTCTCGCTCTGTCCATGCAGTTTCTCGCTCTGTCCATGCAGTGTCTCGCTCTCTCCCAGTTCTTTTTTGCTCTCTCCCTGCTCCTTTCCTCACACTCCCTTCTCTTTTTTGCTCTCTCCCTGCTGTTCCTCGCTCTCTCCCTACTCTGTCTTGCTCTCTTCGTTCTCTTTCACGCTCTCGCCCTGCTCTTTCTCGCCCCCGTCCTGCTTTTTCTCACTCTAGCCCTGCACTTTCATGCTCTCTTTATCGCTGTCTCCCTGCACTTTCTCGCTCTCTCCATGCACTTTCTGCTCTCTCCCTGGACTTACTGCTCTCACCCTGCTCTTTCACGCTCTCGTCCTGTTCTTTCACACTCTCCCACTCCTCTTTCACGCTACCCCCTCCTTTTTTTATGCTCTCGCCCTGCTCTTTCTCGCTCTCTCCCTGCTCTTCATGCTCTCACCCTGTTCTTTCTCGCTCTCTGCTTGCTCTTTCTCGCTCTCACCCTGCTCTTTCTGGCACACTCCCTTCTCTTTCTCGCTCTCTCGTTCTCTGTTTCGCTCTCTGCCGGCTCTTTTTCGCTCCATCCCTGCTCTTTTTCTCTCCCTGCTCTTTCTCGCTCTCTACGTGCTCTTTTTCGCTCTCTCCTTGCTATTTCTTGCTCTGTTCTGCTCCTTCTCGCTCTCTCTCTGCTCTTTCTCATTCTCCCTCTGTTCTTTCTCATTCACTCTGTTCTTTCCGTTCTCTCCCTGCTCTTTTTCGCTCTCTCCTTGCTCTTTCTCGCTCTGTTCTGCTCCTTCTCGATCTCTCCCTCTCCTTCTCGATCTCTCTCCCTGCTCTTTCTCGCTCTCCCCCTGCACTGTCTCGCTCTCCCCTGCTCTGTCACGCTCTCCCCTGCTCTGTCTCGCTCTCCCCTGCTCTGTCTCGCTCTCCCCTGCTCTGTCTTGCTCTCCCCGCTCTTTCTCGTTCTCCCTCTGTTCTTTCTTGTTCTCTCTCTGTTCTTTCCCACTCTCTCCTTCTCATTCTCCCTCTCGCCCTGCTCTTTCCCACTCTCACCCTGCCCTTTCGCTCTCTCTCCCTGCTTTTTCTCGCTCTCGCCCTGCTCTTTCTCACTCTCGCCCTGCTCTTTCCCGCGCTCGCCCTGCTCTTTCACGCTCTCTCCCTGCTCTTTCACGCTCTCTCCCTGCTCTTTCACGCTCTCTCCCTGCTCTTTCACGCTCTCGCCTGCTCTTTCACGCTCTCGCCCTGCTCTTTCACGCTCTCTCTCTGCTCTTTCTCGCTCTCTCCCTGTACTTTCTCGCTCTCTCCCTGCACTTTCCCGCTCTGTCCATGCTCTTTCTTGCTCTGTCCCAGCTCTTTTTCGCTCTGTCTCTGCTCTTTTTTCCGGTCTCTCCCTGCTCTTTTTCGCTCGCTCCCTGCTGTTTCTCGCTTTCTACCTGCTCATTGTCGCTCCCTCCCTACTCTGTCTTGCTCTCTTTGTCCTCTTTCTCACTCTCGCCTGCCCTTTCATGCTCCTCTCCTGCTTTTTCTCACTCTAGCCCTGCTCTTTCACGCTCTCACCCTACTCTTTCTTGCTCTTCCCCTACTCTTTCTCGCTCTCCCCCAGCACTTTCTCGCTCTCTCCATACACTCTCTCACTCTCTCCCTGCTCTTTTTCACTCTCTATCTGCTCATTTTCGCTCTCTCCCTGCACTTTCATGCTCTCTCCCTGCTCTTTCACACTCTCGCCTACTCTTTTAAGCTCTCGATCTGCTCTTTCAGGCTCTCTCATGCAGTTTCGCACTCTCTCCATGCTCTTGCTCACTTTCTTTTCCTGCTCTTTGTCGCTCTCTCCCTGCTATTCCTCGTTCTCACCCTGCACTTTAATGCACTCCAAGCCTGTTCTTTCTCGCTCTCTCCCTGCTCTTTCACGCGCTCACCCTGCTCTTTCATGCTCTCGCCGTTCTCTTTCTCGCTCTCGCTGTGCTCTTTCACACTCTCGCTCACCTTTTTCCCACTCTCGCCCTGTTCTTTCCCGCTCTCGCCCTGTTCTTTCACACTCTCGCCCTGTTCTTTCAGGCACACCCCCTTCTCTTTCTCACTCTCCTTCTCTGTTTCGATCTATGTCTGCTCTTTTTCTCTCCCTGTTCTTTCTCGTTCTCTCCCTGCTCTTTTTCGCTCTCTCCTTGCTGTTTCTTGATCTGTTCTGCTCCTTCTCGCTCTCTCCCTCTCTTTCTCGATCTCGCTCCCTGCTCTTTATCGCTCCCGTCTGCACTGTCTCACTCTCCTCTGCTCTGTCTCACTCTCCTCTGCTCTGTCTCGCTCTCCCCTGCTCAGTCTCGCTCTCTCCCTGCTATTTCCCGCTCTCCCGGCTCTTTCTCGCTCTCCCTCTGTTCTTTTTCGTTCTCTCTGTTCTTTCTCGCTCTATCCCTTCTCATTCTCGCTCTTTCCCTGCTCTTGCTCCCTCCCGCCCTGCTCTTTCTCGCTCTCGACATGTTCTTTCACGCACACTCCCTGCTCTTTCCAGCTCTCGCCCTTCTCTTTCACTCTCTCTCCCTGCTTTTTCTCGCTTTCACCTGCTCTTTTCCTCTCTCCCCCTGCTTTTTCTCGCTCTCACCCTGCTGTTCCCCGCTCTCTCCCTGCTCTTTCTCGCTCTCCCTCTGCTCTTTCCCGCTCTCTCCCTGCTCTTTCTCGCGCTCCCTCTGTTCTTTCTCGTTCTCTCTGTTCTTTCTCGCTCTCTCTCTGCTCATTCTTGCTCTCTCCCTGCTCATTCTCCCTCCCTCCCTGCTCGTTCCCACTCTCGCCCTGCTCTTTTGCTCTCTCTCCCTGCTCTTTCGCTCTCTCTCCCAGCTCTTTCGCTCTCTTTCTCTGCTCTTTCTCTCTCTTTCTGCTCTTTCGCTCTCTATCTGCTCTTTCGCTCTCTATCTGCTCTTTTGCTCACTCACCCTATTCTTTTTCTCATTCTCCCTGCTCTTTTGCACTCTGCCTGCTCTATCGCTCTCTCTCCCTTCTCTTTCGATTTCTCGCCCAGCTCTTTCGCTCTCCCCCCCTGCTTTTTCTCTCTCTCTCCCTGCTCTTTCGCTCTCTCCCTGCTCTTTTGTTCTCTCTCTGCTCTTTTGTTCTCTCTCTGCTCTTTTGCTCTCTCTCTCTCTGCTCTTTCGCTCCCTCTCTCTCTGCTCTTTCGCTCCCTCTCTCTGCTCTGTCGGAGAAGCTCCCTCTCTCTGCTCTGTCGCTCCCTCTCTCTGCTCTGTCGCTCCCTCTCTCTGCTCTGTCGCTCCCTCTCTCTGCTCTGTCGCTCCCTCTCTCTGCTCTGTCGCTCCCTCTGCTCTTTTGCTCTTACTCTGCTCTTTTCCGCTCTTTCCCTGCTCATTTGCTCTCTCTTTCTCTCCCTTCTGTTTCACTCCTCCTCTCTGCACTTTCTCTCTCTATCTATGCTCTTTCATAGAATCCCTAAAGTGCAGGAGACCATTTGGCCCATCGAGTCTGCACCGATCCTTCGAATGAGCACTGTACCAATGGCCACCTCATCCTGTCCCCGTGACCCCATAACCGAACCTGCTCATCTCTGGACACTAAGGGGCAATTTATCACGGCCAATCCACCAAACCCACACAGCTTTGGACTGTGGGAGGAAACGGGAGTACCCGGGGGAAAAACACGCAGACACGTGGAGAACGTACAAACGCCAGACAGTCAACAAAGGCGGAAATTGCACCTGAGAACGTGGCGCTGTGAGACAGCAGTGCTACCACTGTGCCATCCCTGCTCTCTGTCTCTCCCTACGCTTTCTCTCTCGCTTCCCCATTCTCTCTCTCCCTGCTCATTCTCTTGCCCTGCTCGTTCTCGCTCTTTTCCTGCTCTTTCACGCTCTCCGTCTGCTCTTTCTTGCACTCTCCTGTCCCTTTTTCACTCTCTTCCTGCTCTTTTATGCTCCCTCCCCGCTGTTTCTCATTCTCTCTCTGCAGTTTCTCGCTCTCTCCCTACTGTCTTGCTCTCTCCCTGCTCCTTTTCGCACATCCCTGCTCCTTTTCGCACACTCCCTGCTCTTTTTCTCACTCTAGCCCTGCTCTTTCGTGCTCTCGCTCTACTCATTCTCGCTCTCTTCCTGCACTTTCTCGCTCTCTCCCTGCACTTTCTCGCTCTCTCCCTGCACTTTCTAGCTCTCTCCCTGCTCTTCTTCGTTCTGTCACTTCTTTTTGGCTTTCTCCCTGCTTTCTTACGCTCTCTCCCTGCTCTTTTTCACTCTCTCCCTGCTCTATTTCACTCTCTCCCTGCTCTTTTTGGCTTTCTCCCTGCTCTTTTCTGCGCTCTCCC
This sequence comes from Scyliorhinus torazame, assembly GCF_047496885.1. Classification (NCBI taxonomy): domain Eukaryota; kingdom Metazoa; phylum Chordata; class Chondrichthyes; order Carcharhiniformes; family Scyliorhinidae; genus Scyliorhinus; species Scyliorhinus torazame. Next base: position 79,438,641 of record NC_092710.1, on the reverse strand, counting down.
TGCTCTTTCTCGCTCTCGCTGTGCCCTTTCTCGCTCTCTCTCTCTGCTCTTCCTCGCTCTCTCTCTGCTCTTTCTTGCTCTCTGTCTGCTCTTCCTTGCTCTCACCCTGCTCTGTCTCTCTGCCTGCTCTTTTTTGCTCTATCTCTGCTCTTTTTCTCTCTCACACTGCTCTTTCCCGCTCTCTCCCTGCTCTTTCACGCTCTCTCCCTGCTTTTTCCTACTCTCGCACTGCTCTTTTACTCTCTCTCGCTGCTTTTTCTCGCACTAGCCCTGCTCTTTCTCACTCTCGCCCTACTCTTTCACTCACTCTCCCTGCTTTTTCTCACTCTCGCCCTGCTCTTCCTCGCTCTCTCTGCTCTTTCTCGTTCTCTCTCTGCTCTTTCTCGCTCTCGTCCTGCTCTTTCTCTCTCTGCTCTATCTCGTTTTCTCTCTGCTCTTTCTCGCTCTCTCCCTGCTCTTTCTCGCTCTCTCCCTGCTCTTCCTCGCTCTGCTCTTTCTCGCTCTCTCTGCTGTTTCTCGCTCTTGTCCTGCTTTCATGCTCTCCGCCTGCACTTTCACGCTCTCGCCTGGCTCTTTCACGCTCTCACACTGCTCGTTCTCACTCTCTTCCTGCTCTTTCTTGCTCCCTGCCAGCACGTTCACACTCTCCCTGCTCTTCCTCTTTCACTCTCCCCTGCTCTTTTGCTCTCTCTCCCTGCTCCTTCGATCTCACCCTGTTCTTTCTTGCTCTCGCTCTTTAACGCTCTCTCCCTGCTCTTTCGCTCTCCCCCCCTGCTTTTTCTCTCTCTGTCCCTGCTCTTTCGCTCTCTCCCTGTTCTTTCGTTCTCTCTCTGCTCTTTTGATCTCTCTCTGCTCTTTCGCTCCCTCTCTCTGCTCTGTCGCTCCCTCTCTCTGTTCTATCTCGTTCTCTCTCTGCTCTTTCTCGCTCTCTCCCTGCTCTTCCTCGCTCTTTCCCTGCTCTTCCTCGCTCTGCTCTTTCGCTCCCTCTCTCTGCTCTGTCACTCCCTCTCTCTGTTCTTTCGCTCCCTCTGCTCTTTTGCTCCCTATGCTCTTTTGCTCTTTCTCTGCTCTTTTCCGCTCTTTCCCTGCTCATTTGCTCTCTCTTTCTCTCCCTGCTGTTTCACTCCTCCTCTCTGCACTTTCTCTCTCTATCTATGCTCTTTCATAGAATCCCTAAAGTGCAGAAGGAGACCATTTGGCCCATCGAGTCTGCACCGATCCTTCGAATGAGCACTGTACCAATGGCCACCTCGTCCTGTCCCCGTGACCCCATAACCGAACCTGCTCATCTCTGGACACTAAGGGGCAATTTATCACGGCCAATCCACCAAACCCACACAGCTTTGGACTGTGGGAGGAAACGGGAGTACCCGGGGGAAAAACACGCAGACACGGGGAGAACGTACAAACGCCAGACAGTCAACAAAGGCGGAAATTGCACCTGAGAACGTGGCGCTGTGAGACAGCAGTGCTACCACTGTGCCATCCCTGCTCTCTGTCTCTCCCTACGCTTTCTCTCTCGCTTCCCCATTCTCTCTCTCCCTGCTCATTCTCTTTCCCTGCTCGTTCTCGCTCTTTCCCTGCTCTTTCTCGCTCCCTGCCTGCTCTTTCTCGCTCCCTGCCTGCTCTTTCTCGCTCTCCGTCTGCTCTTTCTTGCACTCTCCCGTCCCTTTTTCACTCTCTTTCTGCTCTTTTTTGCTCCCTCCCTGCTGTTTCTCATTCCCTCTCTGCAGTTTCTCGCTCTCTCCCTACTCTGTCTTGCTCTCTCCCTGCTCCTTTTCGCACATCCCTGCTCCTTTTCGCACACTCCCTGCTCTTTTTCTCACTCTAGCCCTGCTCTTTCGTGCTCTCGCTCTACTCATTCTCGCTCTCTGCCTGCACTTTCTCGCTCTCTCCCTGCACTTTCTCGCTCTCTCCCTGCTCTTCTTCGTTCTGTCACTTCTTTTTGGCTTTCTCCCTGCTCTTTTCTGCGCTCTCCCTGCTCTTTCTCGCTCTCTCTGCTCTTTCTTGCTCTCTGTCTGCTCTTCCTTGCTCTCTGTCTGCTCTGTCTCTCTGCCTGCTCTTTTTTGCTCTATCTCTGCTCTTTTTCTCTCTCACACTGCTCTTTCCCGCTCTCTCCCTGCTCTTTCATGCTCTCTCCCTGCTTTTTCCTACTCTCGCACTGCTCTTTTACTCTCTCTCGCTGCTTTTTCTCGCACTAGCCCTGCTCTTTCTCACTCTCGCCCTACTCTTTCACTCTCTCTCCCTGCTTTTTCTCACTCTCGCCCTGCTCTTTCTCGCTCTCTCTGCTCTTTCTCGTTCTCGTCCTGCTCTTTCTCTCTCTCGCCCTGCTCATTCTTTCTCTCTCTGCTCTATCTCGTTCTCTCTCTGCTCGCTCTCTCCCTGCTCTTTCTCGCTCTTTCCCTGCTCTTCCGCGCTCTGCTCTTTCTCGCTCTCTCTGCTCTTTCTCGCTCTTGTCCTGCTTTCATGCTCTCCACCTGCACTTTCACGCTCTCGCCCGGCTCTTTCACGCTCTCACACTGCTCGTTCTCACTCTCTTCCTGCTATTTCTTGCTCCCTGCCAGCACGTTCACACTCTCCCTGCTCTTCCTCTTTCACTCTCCCCTGCTCTTTTGCTCTCTCTCCCTGCTCCTTCGATCTCACCCTGTTCTTTCTCGCTCTCGCTGTGCTCTTTAACGCTCTCTCCCTGCTCTTTCGCTCTCTCTCGCCCTGCTCTTTCGCTCTCTCTCCCTGTTTTTTCTCGCTCTTGCCCAGCTCTTTCATGCTCTCGCCCTGCTCTTTCTCGCTCGCTCCATGCTCTTTCTCGCTCGCTCCATGCTCTTTCTCGCTCTCGCCCTGCTCTTTCTCTCTCTCTGCTCTTTTTTGTTCTCTCTCTGCTCTTTCTCGCTCTCTCTCTGCTCTTTCTCGCTCTCTCTCTGCTCTTTCTCGCTCTCTCTCTGCTCTTTCTCGCTTTCGCCCTGCTCTTTCTCGCTTTCGCCCTGCTCTCTGTTTCTCTCGCCCTGCTCTTTCTTTCTCGCACTGCTCTTTCTCTTCTCCTTCTCTCTCGCTCTCTCCCTGCTCTTTCTCGCTCTTTCCCTGCTCTTCCACGCTCTCCGCCTGCTCTTTCATGCTCTCCGCCTGCTCTTTCACGCTCTCGCCCTGCTCTTTCACGCTCTCACACAGCTCTTTCCCGCTCTCGCCCTGCTCGTTCTTGCTCTCTTCCTCCTCTTTCTTGCTCCCTGCCAGCACTTTCACACTCTCACTGCTCTTCCTCTCTCACTCTCTCCTGCTGATTTGCTCTCTGCTCCTTCGCTCTTACCCTGTTCTTTCATTCTCTCTCGCTGCTTTTTCACGCTCTCACACTTCTCTTTAATGCTCTTGCCCTGCTCTTTCACGCTCTCGCCCTGCTCTTTCTTGCTCTCGCCTGGCTCTTTCACGCTCTCACACTGCTCGTTCGCTCGTTCTCACTCTCTTCCTGCTCTTTCTTGCTCCCTGCCAGCACGTTCACACTCTCCCTGCTCTTCCTCTTTCACTCTCCCCTGCTCTTTTGCTCTCTCTCCCTGCTCCTTCGATCTCACCCTGTTCTTTCTTGCTCTCACTCTTTAACGCTCTCTCCCTGCTCTTTCGCTCTCCCCCCCTGCTTTTTCTCTCTCTGTCCCTGCTCTTTCGCTCTCTCCCTGTTCTTTCGTTCTCTCTCTGCTCTTTTGATCTCTCTCTGCTCTTTCGCTCCCTCTCTCTGCTCTGTCGCTCCCTCTCTCTGCTCTATCTCGTTCTCTCTCTGCTCTTTCTCGCTCTCTCCCTGCTCTTTCTCGCTCTTTCCCTGCTCTTCCTCGCTCTTTCCCTGCTCTTCCTCGCTCTGCTCTTTCGCTCCCTCTCTCTGCTCTGTCACTCCCTCTCTCTGCTCTTTCGCTCCCTCTGCTCTTTTGCTCCCTATGCTCTTTTGCTCTTTCTCTGCTCTTTTCCGCTCTTTCCCTGCTCATTTGCTCTCTCTTTCTCTCCCTGCTGTTTCACTCCTCCTCTCTGCACTTTCTCTCTCTATCTATGCTCTTTCATAGAATCCCTAAAGTGCAGAAGGAGACCATTTGGCCCATCGAGTCTGCACCGATCCTTCGAATGAGCACTGTACCAATGGCCACCTCGTCCTGTCCCCGTGACCTCATAACCGAACCTGCTCATCTCTGGACACTGAGGGGCAATTTATCACGGCCAATCCACCAAACCCACACAGCTTTGGACTGTGGGAGGAAACGGGAGTACCCGGGGGAAAAACACGCAGACACACTTCTCTTTAATGCTCTTGCCCTGCTCTTTCACGCTCTCGCCCTGCTCTTTCTCGCTCTCGCCCTGCTCTTTCTCGCTCTCGCCTTGCTCTTTCTCACTCTCGCTGTGTTCTTTCACGCTCTCACCCTGCTCTTTCTCGCTCTCGCCTTGCTCTTTCTCGCTCTCTGCCTGCTCTTTAATGCTCTCGCCCTGCTCTTTCTCGCTCTCGCCCTGCTCTTTCTCGTTCTCGCCCTGCTCTTTCTCATTCTCGCCCTGCTCTTTCATCCTCTCGCCTTGCTCTTTCTCGCTCTCGCTGTGCTCTTTAACCCTCTCGCCCTCCTCTTTCCCGCTCTCTCCCTGCACTTTCTCGTTCTCTCCCTGCTCTTTCTCGTTCTCGCCCTGCTCTTTCACGCTCTCGCCCTGCTCTTTCTCGCTCTCGCCCTGCTCTTTCTCGCTCTCGCCCTGCTCTTTCTCGCTCTCGCCCTGCTCTTTCTCGCTCTCGCTGTGCTCTTTAACCCTCTCGCCCTCCTTTTTCCCGATCTCGCCCTGCACTTTCCCGCCCTGTCCATGCTCTTTCTTGCTCTGTCCCAGCTCTTTTTCGCTCTGTCTCTGCTCTTTTTTCGGTCTCTCCCTGCTCTTTTTCGCTCGCTCCCTGCTGTTTCTCGCTTTCTACCTGCTCATTGTCGCTCCCTCCCTACTCTGTCTTGCTCTCTTTGTCCTCTTTCTCGCTCTCGCCTGCCCTTTCATGCTCCTCTCCTGCTTTTTCTCACTCTAGCCCTGCTCTTTCACGCTCTCACCCTACTCTTTCTCGCTCTCCCCCTACTCTTTCTCGCTCTCCCCCAGCACTTTCTCGCTCTCTCCATACACTCTCTCGCTCTCTCCCTGCTCTTTTTCACTCTCTATCTGCTCATTTTCGCTCTCTCCCTGCACTTTCATGCTCTCTCCCTGCTCTTTCACACTCTCGCCTTCTCTTTTAAGCTCTCGATCTGCTCATTACAGGCGCTCTCATGCAGTTTTGCGCTCTCTCTCTGCTCTTGCTCACTTTCTTTTCCTGCTCTTTGTCGCTCTCTCCCTGCTATTCCTCGTTCTCACCCTGCACTTTAATGCACTCCAAGCCTGTACTTTCTCGCTCTCTCCCTGCTCTTTCACGCGCTCACCCTGCTCTTTCATGCTCTCGCCGTTCTCTTTCTCGCTCTCGCTGTGCTCTTTCACACTCTCGCTCACCTTTTTCCCACTCTCGCCCTGCTCTTTCCCGCTCTCGCCCTGTTCTTTCACACTCTCGCCCTGCTCTTTCAGGCACACCTCTTTCTCTTTCTCACTCTCCTTCTCTGTTTCGATCTATGTCTGCTCTTTTTCGCTCCATCCCTGCTCTTTTTCTCTCCCTGTTCTTTCTCGTTCTCTCCCTGCTCTTTTTCGCTCTCTCCTTGCTGTTTCTTGCTCTGTTCTGCTCCTTCTCGCTCTCTCCCTCTCTTTATCGCTCCCCTCTGCTCTGTCTCACTCTCCTCTGCTCTGTCTCACTCTCCTCTGCTCTGTCTCACTCTCCTCTGCTCTGTCTCACTCTCCTCTGCTCTGTCTCACTCTCCTCTGCTCTGTCTCACTCTCCTCTGCTCTGTCTCACTCTCCTCTGCTCTGTCTCACTCTCCTCTGCTCTGTCTCACTCTCCTCTGCTCTGTCTCACTCTCCTCTGCTCTGTCTCACTCTCCTCTGCTCTGTCTCACTCTCCTCTGCTCTGTCTCACTCTCCTCTGCTCTGTCTCACTCTCCTCTGCTCTGTCTCGCTCTCCCCTGCTCTGTCTCGCTCTCCCCTGCTCAGTCTCGCTCTCCCCTGCTCAGTCTCGCTCTCTCCATACTCTTTCTCGCTCTCCCTCTGTTCTTCCTCGTTCTCTCTCTGTTCTTCCTCGTTCTCTCTCGCTCTCTCCCTTCTTATTCTCGCTCTTTCCCTGCTCTTGCTCCCTCCCACCCTGCTCTTTCTCGCTCTCGACATGTTCTTTCACGCACTCTCCCTGCTCTTTCCAGCTCTCGCCCTTCTCTTTCACTCTCTCTCCCTGCTTTTTCTCGCTTTCACCCTGCTCTTTCCCTCTCTCCCCCTGCTTTTTCTCGTTCTCGCCCTGCTGTTCCCCGCTCTCTCCCTGCTCTTTCTCGCTCTCCCTCTGCCCTTTCTCGTTCTCTCCCTGCTCTTTCATGCTCTCCGCCTGCTCTTTCACTCTCTCGCCCTGCTCTTTCACGCTCTCACACAGCTCTTTCCCGCTCTCGCCCTGCTCATTCTTGCTCTCTTCCTCCTCTTTCTTGCTCCCTGCCAGCACTTTCACACTCTCACTGCTCGTCCTCTCTCACTCTCTCCTGCTGATTTCTCTCTGCTCCTTCGCTCTTACCCTGTTCTTTCATTCTCTCTCGCTGCTTTTTCACGCTCTCACACTTCTCTTTAATGCTCTCGCCCTGCTCTTTCTCGCTCTCGCCCTGCTCTTTCTCGCTCTCGCCCTGCTCATTCTCGCTCAAGCCCTGCTCTTTCTCGCTCAAGCCCTGCTCTTTCTCGCTCTCTGCCTGCTCTTTAATGCTCTCGCCCTGCTCTTTCACGCTCTCGCCCTGCTCTTTCACGCTCTCGCCCTGCTCTTTCACGCTCTCGCCCTGCTCTTTCCCGCTCTCGCCCTACTCTTTCCCGCTCTTTTGGCTTTCTCCCTGCTTTCTTTCGCTCTCTCCCTGCTCTATTTCACTCTCACCCTGCTCTATTTCACTCTCACCCTGCTCTTTTTGGCTTTCTCCCTGCTCTTTTCTGCGCTCTCCCTGCTCTTTCTCGCTCTCACTGTGCCCTTTCTCACTCTCTCTCTCTGCTCTTCCTCGCTCTCTCTCTGCTCTTTCTTGCTCTCTGTCTGCTCTTCCTTGCTCTCGCCCTGCTCTGTCGCTCTGCTTGCTCTTTTTTGCTCTATCTCTGCTCTTTTTCTCTCTCACACTGCTCTTTCCCGCTCTCTCCCTGCTCTTTCACGCTCTCTCCCTGCTTTTTCCTACTCTCGCACTGCTCTTTTACTCTCTCTCGCTGCTTTTTCTCGCATTAGCCCTGCTCTTTCTCACTCTCGCCCTGCTCTTCCTCGCTCTTTCTCGCTCTCTCCCTTCTCTTTCCCACTCTCACCCTGCTCTTTTTTGCTCTCGCCCTGCTCTTCACGCTCTCGTCCTGTTCTTTGTCGCTCACTGCCTGCTCTTTCAGGCATACTCCCTTCTCTTTCGCTTTCCTTCTCTGGTTCGCTCTCTGCCTGCTCATTCTTGCTGTCGCTCTGCTCTTTCCCACTCTCATCCTGAGCGAGAAAGAGCAGGGGGAAAATGAGAAAAAGCAGGGAGAGAGAGTGAAAGAGCACAGCGAGAGTGGGAAAGATCAGGGAGAGAGCGGGAAAGAGCATGGAGAGAGAGAAAGTGCTGGATGAGAATGAGGAATAGCAGGGAGGGAGTGACAAAGAGCAGGGAAATAGTGAGCAAGGGCAGGGAGAGAATGAGAAAGTGCATAAGATAGCCTGAAAGAGCACATTGAGAGTGTGAAAGAGCAGATCGAGAGTGAGAAAGAGCAGGGAGAGAGCGAGAAAGTGCAGGGAGAGAGCAAGAAAGTGCATGGAGAGAGCGAGAAAGAGCGTAAGAGAGCCTGAAAGAGCAGATCGAGAGTGTGAAAGAGCAGATCGAGAGTGAGAAAAAGCAGGGAGAGAGCGAGAAAGAGTTGGGAGAGAGTGAGAAAGAGCAGGGAGAGAGCCAGACCGCACCTGCAAGTACCTGAAATCGTTCCCTCTCGCCAGCCCGAACTTCTCTTCCAACACCCTCATGCTCGGGAAGCTCCCTTCCAGGAACAGATCGCCCATCCTCGCAATCCCCGCCCTCTGCCATTATTGGAACCCACCGTCCATGTTCCCCGGGGCAAATCGGTGGTTGCCGCAGATTGGGGTCCACACCGATGCTCTTACCTCTCCTACATGCCTCCTCCACTGGCCCCAGATCCGAAGAGCAGCCACCACTATCGGGCTGGTGGAGTACCGTGCCCGCGGAAGCGGCAGAGGCGCCGTGACCAGGGCTGCTAAGCTAGTGCCCCTGCACGAAGCAGCCTCCACCCGCTCCCAAACCGACCCCGCACCCACCATCCATTTCCTTACCATGGCTATGTTAGCTGCTCAGTAATAGTTGCTAAAGTTCGGCAACGCCAGCCCCCCTTCCCCTCGGTTCCTCTCGAGCATCGTCTTCCTCACCCGTGGGGACTTTCCCACCCAAACAAATCCCAGGATAATTTTATCGAGCCTCTTAAAGAAGGACCGCGGGATGAAAATGGGGAGACACTGAAATATGAACAAGAATCTCGGGGGAATCGACATATTCACCGTCTGCCCTCTCCCCGCTAGTGACAGTGGGAACGCATCCCATCTCCGGAACTCGTCCTTCACTTGCTCCACCAACCGGGACAAGTTTAGCTTCTGCAACTTACCCCAGTCTCGCGCTACTTGGATCCCTAAATATCTGAAGCTTTCACCTACCAGCCTGAACGGCAGCCCCCTCCGCCCACTCTCCTGACCCCTCACCTGCACGACACACAACTCGCTCTTTGCCACGTTCAATTTATATCCTGAGAACCGACCAAATTCCCTCAGGGTTTCCATGGTGCCGTCCATTCCCGCCATTGGGTCTGACACGTATAACAATAGGTCATCCGCATATAACGAGACTTTATGTTCCACTCCCCCCCGGACCTGCCCTTTCCAGTCCCTTGAAGCTCTCAGAGCAATTTGCCAGCGGCTCTATAGCCAGCGCAAACAGCAGTGGTGAGAGGGGGCATCCCTGTCCAGTCCGCGGTGCAGTCTGAAGTAGTCAGATGTCATCCTGTTTGTACTCACACTAGCCTCTGGGGCCTGATATAGCAGCCTAACCCAGTCAATGAATCCCACCCCGAACCCAAAACGTCCCAGCACCTCCCTCAATAGTCCCACTCAACCCGGTCGAAAGCCTTTTCGGCATCCATTGCTGCCACTACCTCTGCCTCCCTGCTCTCCGGGGGCATCATAATCACATTGAGCAGCCTCTTAGATTGGCCACCAGTTGCCTGCCCTTTACGAACCCGGTTTGGTCCTCCGCAATCACGTCCGGTACACAGTCCTCAATTCTAGACGCCAAGATCTTGGCCAGTAACTTAGCGTCTGCGTTAATCAAAGAGATTGGCCTATAGGACCCACATGCCTCCGGGTCTTTACCCGACTGCATGACCTTCAGGTCCCCCAGTACCTCTTCGGCCTGATCGGGGCCTCCAGCCCGTCTACCAACCCCCTACCTACTCTTGGGAAGGTCAGTCCGTCCAAAAATCACCTCATCCCCTCCGTTCCCCTCCTATTGAAGTCCCTAAACACCTTGTTCAGTCCTACCAGGTCCCCCACCAGGTTTCCCTCCCAGCCGACTACCTTTCATTTGTCCCGAGCCGCTTCTCTCTTTCTTAGTTGTTGTGCAAGCATCCTGCTGGCCTTCTCCCCATGCTCGTATACTGCGCCCTTTGCCCTTCTAAGCTGCTCTACGGCCTTCCCTGTCGACAATACCCCAAACTCGGCCTGCAGCCTCTGTTATTTCCTGAGTAACTCTGGCCTCGGGGACTCGGCATAGCTCCTGTCCGTCAGCAAAATTTCCTTCACCAGTCGATCCATTTCTGCCCTGTCTGTCCTGTCCCTATGGGCTCGGATTGAAATCAGCTCCCCTTTCACCACTGCCTTCAGCGCCTCCCAGAGCACCGCTGCTGAGACTTCTCCGGTATCATTTACCTGCAGGTAGTTCTGCATGCATTTCCTCAGCCTCTCACACACCGCCTCGTCCGGCAGCATTCCAACTTCCAGCCTCCATTGTGGGCGCTGAAAGCTATCTTTGCAAATCTGCAGATCAACCCAGTGTGGAGCATGGTCCGAGATGGTAATTGCCGAATATTCTGCACCCGTCATCCCTGTCAGCAAGTCCCTGCTCATGATAAAGAAATCGATTCAGGAATACACCTTGTGGACATGAGAATAGAACGAAAACCCCTTCGCCGACGGCCGACTAAATCTCCTTGGGTCAGCTCCCCCCATTTGCTTCATGAACCCTCTCAGTTCCTTTGCCATCGCTGGCACACTACCCGTTTTTGCACAGGACCGGTCCAGGCCAGGATCAAGAACTGTGTTAAAGTCCCCACCCATGATCAGTTTGCGTGAGTCCAAGACAGGGATCTTCCCCAGCAACCTCTTAACAAAATCTACGTCATCCCAATTAGAGGCATATACGTTGACCAGGACTACTCTCACCCCCCTCGAGCTTACCCCTAACAAATCTGCCACCCCCGTCCACAACTGTGCCCTCCACCTCAAATTGGGCACGCTTGTTGATCAAGATCGCAACCCCCCCTGGTCTTAGTGTCGAGACGCCGAATGGAAGAACGGACTAATCCAGCCCTTCCTTAATCTGACCTGGTCAGCCACTTTCAGATGAGTCTCCTGTAACATGACTACGTCCGCCTTCAAAACCCGCAAATGCCCTCTTGACTGGCCCGTTTAGCCCTCTAACATTCCAGGTGATCAGCCTGGTCGGGGGAGGCACCTCGCTCCCCGCCCCCCCCCCCCCCCCCCCCCACCTTTGCCGATCAGCCATCTCCTTTCCTTGGCCAGCCCCCCAGCCATGTGTCGCGCTTCCTCCGGCCCGCCTCCTGCCCGCCTCCACCCCTGACCTCCTCACTGTTACCATGCCCGATTTCCATCATCGTCAGCAGACCTACTCCCCCGCCCCCCACCCCCCCCCACCCCCCATAGCAACACCACCCTATAACCTAATCCCTGCCATAAACTAGCTAAATGAACACCCCCCACCTGGCTTCCGTTGACTAGCCCATCCACTAGCCTGGTGGTTCCCAACTCCGACGCCAGCGAGTCTCCCACCTATTGTTCCCTGGCTCCCCTCCCCCCCGGCCCATCCGCACCACTTCCCCAAATCAGCCCTGCTTGAACAAATCCTCTAAACAGGCCAGAGGCAGCCCCAACATTAGTGCACTTTCAGTCATACAAAACGAAATAGCTCGGCACCAGCCCTTGCCTCTTTGCAAAGTCCATCGCCTCCTCGGGTTCCTCGAAATAATGGTGCTGGCCCTCATACGTAACCCATAGTCGCACCGGATAGAGCAGCCCAAACTTCACCTGCTTCTTATATAAAATCTCTTTAACTTGCCTGTAGCCTGCCCTCCTTCTGGCCACCTCTGCGCTCAGGTCTTGGTCAATGCGCAGGGTGCTATTGTCCCAGTTGCAGCTCCGCGAGCTCTTGGCTCATTGAGGAACCCGCTCCTTATCCAGGAACCTGTGGAACCGGACCACCATCACTCGTGAGCACCTGGGCTCGATGTGCCCTGTCCACCTCCGGCGGGCGAGGGAACACCTCATTCCCCAGCATCTTCTGGAACATTTCTGCCACATACGCGGCAGCAACCAGCCCCTCGGCCCCCCCCCCGGGAGACCAACGCTTCTTAAATTCTGCCGGCGAGACCTGTTCTCCAGGTCCTCCAGCTTTTTCAGGAGCATTTTTTGTTGGTCTCTCAACCTTCGAATCTCCATGTCTGGCACCGTTTGAAAGTCCGCCTGCTCCTCCACCGTCTTCTCCAGCTCCTGGATCTTCTCAGCCTGGGCAATCCAGCCTTTTCTCCATTCGGTCAAACGATTTCTGGAGCGGTTCCAAATGATCACATGCTAGGAAGTTCTCCTGCAAAACCTGCAACAGGTGCTCCATTGTCGGCTGAGCTGGCAGCGCTCGGGTCTGGACATCGGCCATATTGGTTTCACTCACAGCCCTTTGCCGTTGCGTGTCCACTTCTTCAGCTGTTTGCGATCCTTCCTACTTCTTAGTTCCATACACCTCTGTATGGATTCAGTGCCTTTTTTACTTCCCCATTCTCTCTCTCCCTGCTCATTTTCTTTCCCTGCTCTTTCTCGCTCCCGTCCTGCTCTTTCTCGTTTTCTTCCCGTCCTGCTCTTTCTCGTTTTCTTCCTGCTCCTTCTCCCTCTCTCTGCTCGTTCACTCTCTCTGTTCTTTCGCTCCCTCACCCTGTTCTTTCGCTCATTGTCCCTGCTCTTTTGCACTCTGCCTGCTCTTTTGCTCTCTCCCTGCTCTTTTGCTCTCTCCCAGCTCTTTCGCGCTCTCCCCCTGCTCTTTGTCACTCACCCTGCTCTTTCGCACTCTCTCCCTGCTCTTTCTCTCTCTCTCTGCTCTTTCGCTCTCTCTCTGCTCTTTCATAGAATCATAGAATCCCTAAATTGCAGGGATTCGGCCCATCGAGACTACACCAATGGCCACCACTCCCTGTCCCCGTAACCCCATAACCTAACCTGCTCATCTCTGGACATTTCCGGGGCAATTTATCATGGCCAATCCACCAAACACACACACAGCTTTGTACTGTGGGAGGAAACGGGAGCACCCGGAGGAAAAACACGCAGACACAGGGAGAACGTACAAACGCCAGGCAGTCACCAAAGGCGGGAATTGCACCTGGGAACGTGGAGCTGTGAGGCAGCAGTGCTAACCACCGTCCCGTCCATACTCCCTGTCTCTCGTTACTCGTTCTCTCCATCCACGTGTTCTCCCTCTCCCTGCTCCTTCGCTCCCTCTCTCTGCTCCTTCGCTCCCTCTCCCTCCTCCTTCGCTCTCTCCCTCTGCTCATTCGCTCTCTCCCTCTGCTCTTTCGCTCTCTCCCCCTGCTCTTTCGCTGTCTCCCCCTGCTCTTTCGCTCTCTCCCCCTGCTCTTTCGCTCTCTCCCCCTGCTCTTTCGCTCTCTCCCCCTGCTCTTTCGCTCTCTCCCCCTGCTCTTTCGCTCTCTCCCCCTGCTCTTTCGCTCTCTATCTGCTTGTTCGCTCTCTCTGCTCTTTCACTCCTCACCCTGTTCTTTCGCTCATTCTCCCTGCTCTTTTGCGCTCTCCCTGCTCTTTCGCTCTCTCCCTGCTCTTTCGCTCTCTTTCCCTGCTCTTTCGCTCTCTTTCCCTGCTCTTTCGCTCTCTTTCCCTGCTCTTTCGCTCTCTCCCCCTGCTCTTTCACTCTCTGCCCCTGCTCTTTCGCTCCCTCTCCCTCCTCTCACTCTCTCCCTGGTCTTTCGCTCTCTCCCTGTTCTTTTTTTCTCTCTCCCTGTTCTTTTTTTGCTCTGTCTCTACTCTTTTTCGCTCTCTCCCAGCTCTTTTTTGCTCTCTCCTTGCAATTTCTCGCTCTCTCCCTGCACTTTCTCGCTCTCTCCCTGCTCTTCTTCGCTCTGTCCCTGCTGTTTTTCGCTCTGTCCCTGCTGTTTTTCGCTCTGTCCCTGCTGTTTTTCGCTCTCATCTTGCTTTTTTTCGCTCTCTCCCTGTTCTTTTTCACTCTCTCCCTGCTCTTTATCGCCGTCTCCCTGCTCTTTTTTGCTCTCTACCTGCTCTTTTCTGTGCTCTCCCTGCTCTTTTCTGTGCGCTCCCTGCTCTTTCTCGCTTTCTCCCTGCGGTTTAACGCTCTTGTCCTGCTGTTTCTCTCTCTCTTCTGCTCTTTCTCGCTCTCCCTGCTCTCTCTCACTCTCACCCTGCACTTTCTTGCTCTCTCCGTGTTCTTTCCTGCTCTCTCCCCGTCTTTTATTCTCTCTCCCTGCTCTTTTGCTCTCCATGCTCTCGCTCTCTCTACTGCTCCTTCACTCCCTCTCTCTCCCTGCTCTTTCACTCTCTCCCTCCCTGCACTTTCTCACTCTCTCCCTGCGCTTTATTGCTCTGTCTCTGCTCTTTTTCACTCTTCCTGATCCTTTTCGCACTCTCCCAGCTCTTTTTCACCCTCTCCCTGATCTTTTTCACTCTCTCCCTGATCTTTTTCACTCTCTCCTGACTCTTTTCCCCCTGTCTCCCTGCTCTTTCGCTCTCTCTCTGTTTTTTCGCCCTCTCTCTCTGCTCTTTTGCTTCGTCTCCCTGCTCGTCCGCTGTCTCTCCCTGCTCTTACTCTCTCCCCTACCCTTTCACTCTCTCTCCCTGCTCTTCCTCTCTTCCAGCTCCTTCGATCTATTTCCATACTCTTTTGTTTTCTCTCCCTGTTCTTTCGCTCTCTCTCTGCTCTTTCGCTCCCTCTCTCTGCTGTTTTGCTCTCTCTCTGCTCTATTGCTCTCTCCCTGCTCTTTTCCGCTCTCTCCCTGCTCTTTCGCTCTCTCTCCCAGCTCGTTCGCTCTCTTTCTCTGCTCTTTCGCTCTCTATCTGCTCGTTCGCTCTCTATGCTCTTTCACTCCTCACCCTGTTCTTTCGCTCATTCTCCCTGCTCTTTTGCGCTCTGCCTGCTCTTTTGCTCTCTCCCAGCTCTTTCACTCTCTCCCCCTGCTCATTCTCTCTCACCCTGCTCTTTCGCACTCTCTCCCTGCTCTTTCCCGCTCTCTCTCTGCTCTTTCGCTCTCTCTCTCTCTGCTCTTTCACTCCCTCTCTCTGCTCTTTCCCTCCCTCTCTCTGCTCTTTCCCTCTCCCTGCTCTTTCCCACTCTCTCCCTGCTCTTGCGCTCTCTCTCTCCCTGCCCTTTTCCGCTTTCTCCCTGCTCTTTTGCTCCCTCTTTCTCTCCCTGCTCTTTTGCTCTTCCTCTCTGCACTTTCTCTCTCTTTCTCTCTCTCTCGCTCTCTCTGTGCTCTTTCATAGCATCATAGAATCCCTAAAGTGCAGAAGGAGGCCATTCGGCCCATCGAGACTGCAGCGATCCTTCGAATGAGCACTATACCAATGAAAACCTCGCCTTGTCCCCGTAACCCAACCTGCTCATCTCTGGGCACTAGGGGGCAATTTATTATGGCTAATCCACCAAACACACACAGCTTTGGACTGTGGGAGGAAACGGGAGCACCTGGAGGAAAAACCCGCAGACACGGGGAGAACGTACAAACGCCAGGCAGTCACCAAAGGCGGGAATTGCACCTGGGACCGTGGAACTGTGAGGCAGCAGTGTTAACCACCGTGCCGTCCATACTCCCTGTCTCTCCTTACTCGTTCTCTCCATCCGCGTGTTCTCCCTCTCCCGCTCATTCTATCTCTCCCTGCTCATGCACTTTGGTGCTCTCCCCCTGCTCATTCGCTCTCTCTCCCTGCTGTTTCACTGTCTCCTCCTGCTCTTTTGCTCTCTCCCCCTGCTCTTTCTCTCTCTCTCTTTGCTCTTTCTTTCTCTCCCTGCTCTTTCGCTCCCTCTCCCTGCTCTCGCTCTCTCCCTGCTCTTTCTCTCTCCCCCTGCTCATTCGCTCTCTCCCCCTGCTCTTCCGCTCTCTTCCCCTGCTCTTGTTTCTCACTCTCTCTGCTCCTTTGCTCTCTCCTTGCTCTTAGGCTCTCTCCCCCTGCTCTTTCTTTCTCTCCCTGCTCTTTCGCTCCCTTTCCCTGCTCTCGCTCTCTCCCTGCTCTTTCTCTCTCCCCCTGCTCATTCACTCTCTCTCCCTGCTCTTTCGCACTCGCTCCTGCTCTTTTGCTCTCTCCCCCTGCTCTTTTGCACACTCCCCCTGCTCTTTTGCTCTCTCTCCCTGCTCTTTCGCTATCTCCTCCTACTCTTTCGCTCTCTCCCCCTGCTCTTTCGCTCTCTCCCCTTGCTCTTTCTCTCTCACCCTGCTCTTTCACTCCCTCTCTCTCTCCCTGCACTTTCTCACTCTCTCCCTGCACTTTATTGCTCTGTCTCTGCTCTTTTTCACTCTTCCTGATCCTTTTTGCTCTCTCCCTGCACTTTCTCACTCTCTCCCTGCGCTTTATTGCTCTGTCTCTGCTCTTTTTCACTCTTCCTGATCCTTTTCGCTCTCTCCCTGCTCTTTTTCACTCTCTCCCTGATCTTTTTCGCTCTCTCCTGGCTCTTTTTCGCTCTGTCTCCCTGCTCTTTCACTCTCTCTCTGTTTTTTCGCCCTCCCTCTCTGCTCTTTTGCTCCGTCTCCCTGCTCGTCCTCTGTCTCTCCCTTCTCTTACTCTCCCCCTACCCTTTCACTCTCTCTCCCTGCTCTTCCTCTCTTCTAGCTCCTTCAATCTCTCTCCATACTCTTGTTTTCTCTCCCTGCTCTTTCGCTCTCTCCCTGCTCTTTCGCACGCTGCCTGCTCTTTCGCTCTCTCTCTGCTCTTTCGCTCTCTCTCTCTGCTGTTTTGCTCTCTCTCTGCTCGTTTGCTCTCTCCCTGCTCTTCTCCGCTCTCTCCCTGCTCTTTCGCTCTCTCTCCCAGCTCGTTCGCTCTCTTTCTCTGCTCTTTTGCTCTCTATCTGCTTGTTCGCTCTCTCTGCTCTTTCGCTCCTCACCCTGTTCTTTCGCTCATTCTCCCTGCTCTTTTGCGCTCTGCCTGCTCTTTTGCTCTCTCCCAGCTCTTTCGCTCTCTACCCCTGCTCTTTCCCTCTCACCCTGCTCTTTCGCACTCTCTCCCTGCTCTTTCGTTCTCTCGCTGCTCTTTCGCTTACTCTCTCTGCTCTTTCACTCACTCTCTCTGCTCTTTCCCTCCCTCTATCTGCTCTTTCACTCTCCCTGCTCTTTCCTGCTCTCTCCTTGCTCTTGCGCTCTCCCTCTCCCTGCTCTTTTCCGCTCTCCCTGATCTGTTGCTCCCTCTTTCTCTCCATGCCCTTTCACTCCTCCTCTCTGCACTTTCTCTCTCTCTCCTTCTCTCTCTCTCTCTCTCTGTGCTCTTTCATAGAACCATAGAATCCCTGAAGTGCAGAAGGAGGCCAGTCGGCCCATCGAGACTGCACCAATCCTTCGAATGAGCACTGTACCAATGACCACCTCGCCCTGTCCCCATAACCCCATAACCTAACCTGCTCATCTCTGGACACTTAATCATGGCCAATCCACCAAACACACACAGCTTTGGACTGTGGGAGGAAACGGGAGCACCCGGAGGAATACAGGCAGACACTGGGAGAACGTACAAACACCAGGCAGTCACCAAAGGCGGGAATTGCACCTGGGAACGTGGAGCTGTGAGGCAGCAGTGCTAACCACCGTGCCGTCCATACTCCCTGTCCCTCGTTACTCGTTCTCTCCATCCGCGTGTTCTCCCTCTCCCTGCTCCTTCGCTCCCTCTCTCTGCTCTTTCGCTCCCTCTCCCTCCTCCTTCGCTCTCTCCCTGCTCTTTCGCTCTCCCCCTGCTCATTCGCTCTCTCCTCCTGCTCTTTCGCTCTCTCCCCTGCTCTTTCGCTCTCTCCCCTGCTCTTTCGCTCTCTCCCCCTGCTCTTTCGCTCTCTCCCCCTGCTCTTTCGCTCTCTCCCCCTGCTCTTTCGCTCTCTCCCCCTGCTCTTTCGCTCTCTCCCCCTGCTCTTTCGCTCTCTCCCCCTGCTCTTTCGCTCTCTCCCCCTGCTCTTTCGCTCTCTCCCTGCTCTTTCGCTCTCTCCCCCTGCTCTTTCGCTCTCTCCCTCCTCCTTCGCTCTCTCCCTCTGCTCATTCGCTCTCTCCCCCTGCTCTTTCGCTCTCTCCCCCTGCTCTTTCGCTCTCTCCCCTTGCTCTTTCGCTCTCTCCCTGCTCTTTTTTACTCTCTCCCTGCTCTCTCGCTCTCTCCCTGCTCTTTTTCACTCTCTCCCTGCTCTTTTTCATGCTCTCCCTGCTCTTTCTCGCTCTCTCTCTGGAGTTTCTAGCTCTCTCCCTGCAGTTTCTCGCTCTCCCTGCAGTTTCTCGCTCTGTCTCTGCTCTTTTTCGTTCTCTCCCTGCACTTTTCTGTGCTCTCCCTGCACTTTCTCACTTTCTCCCTGCTGTTTCTCGCTCTCTTCTCTTTCTCGCTGTCTCTGCCCTTTCTGGCTCTCTCCCTGCACTTTCTTGCTCTCTCCTTGTTCTTTCCCGCTCTCTCCCCGCTCTTTTACTCTCTCTACCTGCTCTTTTGCTCTCTCTCCATGCTCTCGCTCTCTACTGCTCCTTCGCTCCCTCTCCCTCCTCTTTCACTCCCTCTCTCTCTCCCTACACTTTCTCACTCTCTCCCTGTGCTTTATTGCTCTGTCCCTCCTCTTTTTCACTCTCCCTGATCTTTTTCGCTCTCTCCCTGATTTTTTTCACTCGTTCACTGTTCTTTTTCGCTGTGTCTCCCTGCTCTTTCGCTCTCTCTCTGTTTTTAGCCCTCGCTCTCTGCTCTTTCGCTCCCTCTCCCTGTTCTTTCGCTCCCTCTCCCTGCTCCTTCGCTCCTTCTCCCTGCTCTTTCGCTCCCTCTTTCTGCTCATACGCTCTCTCCCTGCTCCTTCGCTCCCTCTCTCTGCTCCTTCGCTCCTTCTCCCTACTCCTTCAATCCCTCTCTCTGCTCTTTCGCTCCCTCTCTCTGCTCTTTCGCTTTCTCCCTGCTCTTTTGCTCTCTCTCTCCCTGCTGTTTTCCGTTCTCTCCCTGGTCTGTTGCTCCCTCTTTCTCTCCCTGCCCTTTCGCTCCTCGTCTTTGCACTTTCTCTCTCTCTCTCCTTCTTTCTCTCTCTCACTGTGCTCTTTCATAGAACCATAGAATCCCTAAAGTGCAGAAGGAGGCCAGTCGGCCCATCGAGACTGCACCAATCCTTCGATTGAGCCCTGTACCAATGACCACCTCGCCCTGTTCCCGTAACCCCATAACCTAACCTGCTCATCTCTGGACACTTAAGGGGCAATTTATCATGGCCAATCCACCAAACCCACACAGCTTTGGACTGTGGGAGGAAACGGGAGCACCCGGAGGAAAACACATTGACACGGGGAGAACGTACAAACGCCAGGCAGTCACCAAAGGCGGGAATTGCACCTGGGAACGTGGAGCTGTGTGGCAGCAGTGCTAACCACCGTGCCGTCCATACTCCCTGTCTCTCCTTACTCATTCTCTCCATCCGCGTGTTCTCCCTCTCCCTGCTCATTCTATCTCTCCCTGCTCATGCACTTTGGTGCTCTCCCTCTGCTCATTCGCTCTCTCTCCCTGCTGTTTCACTCTCTCTCCCTGCTCTTTCGCTCTCTCCCCCTGCTCTTTCTTTCTCTCCCTGCTCTTTCGATCTCTCCCCTTGCTCTTTCTCTCTCTCCCTCCTCTTTCGCTCTCTTCCCCTGCTCTTTCGATCTCTCCCCCTGCTCTTTCGATCTCTCCCATTGCTCTTTCTCTCTCTCCCTCCTCTTTCGCTCCCTCTCGCTCTCTCCCTGCTCTTTGCTCTCTCCCTGCTCTTTTTTACTCTCTCCCTGCTCTTTCGCTCTCTCCCTGCTCTTTTGCACTCTCTCCCTGCTCTTTTTCATGCTCTCCCTGCTCTTTTTTGCTCCCCCCCTGCTCTTTCTCGCTCTCTCCCTGCACTTTCTCTCTCTCTCCCATCTCGTCTTCGCCCTGTCCCTCTCTTTTTGGCTCTCGCCTTGCTTTTTTTCGCTCTCTCCCTGTTCTTTTTCATTCTCTCCCTGCTCTTTATTGCCGTCTCCCTGCTCTTTTCTGTGCTCTCCCTGCTCTTTCTCGCTTTCTCCCTGCACTTTCTTGCTCTCTCCTTTTTCTTTCCTGCTCTCTCCCCGCTGTTTTACTCTCTCTCCCTGCTCTTTTGCTCTCTATCCATGCTCTTGCTCTCTCTCTCTCTCCTGCCCCGTCGCTCCCTCTCTCTCTCCCTGCACTTTCTCACTCTCTCCCTGCGCTTTATTGCTCTGTCCCTGCTCTTTTTCACTCTCCCTGATCTTTTTTGCTCTCTCCCTCCTCTTTTTTGCTCCCTCCCTGCTCTTTCTCGCTCTCTCTCTGCACTTTCTCGCTCTGTCCCTGCTCTTTTTGGCTCTCTCCTTGCTTTTTCTCGTTCTCTCCCTGTTCTTTTTCACTCTCTCCCTGCTCTTTATCGCCATTCCTTGCACTTTTTCGCTCTCTCCCTGCTTTTTTCTGTGCTCTCCCTGCTCTTTCTAGCTTTCTCCCTGCTGTTTCACGCTCTTGTCCTGCTGTTTCTCGCTCTCTTCTCTTTCTCGCTCTCTCTGCCCTCTCTGACTCTCTCCCTGCACTTTCTTGCTCTCTCCTTGTTCTTTCCCGCTCTCTTCCCGCTCTTTTACTCTCTCTCCCTGCTCTTTTGCCATCTCTCCATGCTCTCGCTCTCTACTGCTCCTTCGCTCTCTCTGTTCTTTCACCAACTCACTCTGCTCTTTCGCTCCATCTGCCTGCTCGTCCTCTATCTCTCCCTGCTCTTCCTCTCTCCCCTGCTCTTTCACTCTCTCTCCCTACTCTTTCGTTTTCTCTCCCTGCTCTTTCGCTCTCGGACCGTAGGCGCAGCGTTTTGGGAGGCCACATCAAGGGAGGCCGCAAGGGCCTGTGCCTCTGAGAGTCCTAGCTCCTCTCTTTCTAAAAGTCTTTGACAAATTTGGGGAGAGTTCATACCTGCCACGAATGCGACACGAATAAGCAGGTCCGTGTGTTCGATCGCGTTCACCGGCGGGCAGTTGCAGCCTCGTCCCCAAATCAGCAGCGCGCCGTAGAATTCCTCGAGCGAGTCTCCGGGAATTTGCCGTCTCGTCGCGAGTTGGTGGCGTGCGTAGACCTGGTTTACAGGCTGAACGTAGATGCCCTTCAGCAAAGCGAGCGCCGTCGGGAAATCCTCTGCGTCTTCTATGAGAGGGTAAATTTCCGGGCTTACCCTCGAATGCAGGACCTGCATTTTCTGCTCTTCTGTGATCCGGCCGGGGGCCGTTCGGAGGTAGCCTTCGAAGCATGCTTGCCAGTGTTTAAACACGGCCGCCGAGTTCACTGCGTGGGGGCTAATCCGCAGGCACTCCGGGGCGATCCGGAGCTCCATAGTCTTTTAAGCTCGCTTAATAAATTGTAGCGCACAATGACTTACGTGAGACGAGAAGCGATGAAGTCTATCTAGGCTTTATTAAGCGAGACTTGTCCCCAGCAGCTCAGCAACAGAATGAGGCTGCGGGGAGACGCTCGAGCTCTTATACTCCGCCTTCAGGGCAGAGCCAGAAGTCGGCAGATCCAACCAGGACCTGGGACCTGTCAGCCAATAACCTCTTGGCTTCACAGGTACCACATTACCCCTATACATACCACCACACAGGGAGAGGGAGCGAAGGAGCAGAGAGAGGGAGCGAAGGAGCAGGGAGAGGCTATTGGCTGACAGGTCCTGGGTCCTGGTTGGATCTGCCGACTCTGGCTCTGAAACTGGATCAATCGCGGCCCCGGATGCTCCAGACGACGACAACAACGGTGCTGGTCAACGGACACGAGACACCATGCCTGATCGACTCCGGGAGCACTGAAAGTTTTATTCACCCAGACACGGTAAGATGCTGTTTTCTGACCATCCATCCAAGCACGCAAAAGATTTCCCTAGCTGCAGGATCCCACTCAGTGGAGATCAAAGGGTTCTGCATCGCAAACCTAACGGTGCAAGGGAGGGAGTTCAAGAACTACCGGCTCTACGTCCTTCCCCAACTCTACGCGCCCACATTACTGGGATTAGACTACCAGTGTAACCTTCAGAGCCTAACATTACAATTCAGCGGCCCAATACCCCCATTCACTATCTGCGGCCTCGCAACCCTCAAGGTTGAACCGCCGTCCTTGTTTGCAAACCTCACCCCGGATTGCAAACCCGTCGCCACTAGGAGCAGACGGTACAGCGCCCAGGACCGGACATTTATCTGGTCTGAAGTCCAGCGGTTGCTGAAGGAAGGCATAATCCAGGCCAGCAATAGTCCCTGGAGAGCCCAGGTGGTAGTCGTAAAGACCGGGGAGAAGCAAAGGATGGTCGTAGACTACAGTCAGACCATCAACAGCCAGATGCGTGCTGCCCTTAAGAACAAATAGATTTATTTGTTCTTAAGGGCAGCACGGTAGCATTGTGGATAGCACAATTGCTTCACAGCTCCAGGGTCCCAGGTTCGATCCCGGCTTGGGACACTGCCTGTGCAGAGTCTGCACGTCCTCCCAGTGTCTGCGTGGGTTTCCCCCGGGTGCTCCGGTTTCCTCCCACAGTCCAAAGATGTGCAGGTTAGGTGGATTGGCCATGATAAATTGCCCTTAGTGTCCAAAATTGCCCTTGGTGTTGGGTGGAGGTGTTGAGTTTGGGTAGGGTGCTACATGGTCAATCGGATTGCTCAGTATAAGGTCTTTTCCACCATGGACCTCAAGTCCGCCTACCACCAGCTCCCCACCGGCCAGGTGACCGCAAGTACACCGCCTTCGAGGCAGACGGGTGGCTATACCACTTCCTAAGGGTCCCATTTGGCGTCACGAACGGTGTCTCGGTCTTCCAGCGGGAGATGGACCGAATGGTTGACCAGCACGGGTTGCAGGCCACGTTCCCGTATCTCGACAACGTAACCATCTGCGGCCACGATCAGCAGGACCACGACGCCAACCTCCAAAAATTCCTTCAGACCGCAAATGCCCTGAACCTCACATATAACGAGGAAAAATGCGTTTTTAGCACAAACCGTTTGGCCATCCTGGGATACGGCGCAATGGAGTAATAGGCCCCAACCCCGAACGCATG
Organism: Scyliorhinus torazame; assembly: GCF_047496885.1. Lineage (NCBI taxonomy): Eukaryota > Metazoa > Chordata > Chondrichthyes > Carcharhiniformes > Scyliorhinidae > Scyliorhinus > Scyliorhinus torazame. Next base: position 79,416,034 of record NC_092710.1, on the reverse strand, counting down.
CGCCCCCTTATGGAATTTCCCCTCCCCCACTGCTCCAAAGCCCTGAAACGTACCCTGGGCTTCTTTTCATTTTACGCCCAGTGGGTCCCCCAGTACGCAGACAAGGCCCGCCCGCTAATACAGTCCACTACCTTCCCCCTGTCGACAGAGGCTCGCCAGGCCTTCAGCCGCATCAAAGCGGATATCGCAAAGGCCACGATGCGCGCCATCGACGAGTCCCTCCCCTTCCAGGTCGAGAGCGACGCCTCCGACGTAGCTCTGGCGGCCACCCTTAACCAAGCGGGCAGACCGGTGGCCTTTTTCTCCCGGACCCTCCACGCCTCAGAAATCCGCCACTCCTCAGTGGAAAAGGAAGCCCAAGCCATAGTGGAAGCTGTGCGACATTGGAGGCATTACCTGGCCGGCAGGAGATTCACTCTCCTCACCGACCAACGGTCGGTAGCCTTTATGTTCGATAATGCACAGCGGGGCAAAATTAAGAATGACAAGATCTTAAGGTGGAGGATCGAGCTCTCCACCTTCAACTACGAGATCTTGTACCGTCCCGGAAAGCTGAACGAGCCGTCCGATGCCCTATCCCGCGGCACATGTGCCAACGCACAAATAGACCATCTCCAAACCCTCCACGAAGACCTCTGCCACCCGGGGGTCACTCGGTTCTACCATTTTATAAAATCCTGCAACCTCCCATACTCTGTGGAGGAGGTCCGTACAGTCACCAGGAACTGCCACATCTGTGCAGAGTGCAAACCGCACTTTTTCAGGCCGGATAGAGCGCACCTGATTAAGGCTTCCCGCCCCTTTGAACGCCTCAGTTTGGATTTCAAAGGGCCCCTCCCCTCCACCGACCGCAGCGCATTCTTCCTGAACGTGGTGGACGAGTACTCCCGTTGCCCCTTCGCCATCCCCTGCCCCGACATGACCGCGGCCACAGTCATTAAAGCCCTGAACACCATCTTCACACTGTTCGGTTACCCCGCATACGTCCACAGCGACAGGGGGTCCTCCTTCATGAGCGACGAGCTGCGCCAGTTCCTGCTCAGCAAGGGCATAGCCTCGAGCAGGATGACCAGCTACAACCCCCGGGGGAACGGGCAAGTAGAGAGGGAGAACGGCACGGTCTGGAAGACCGTCCTACTGGCCCTACGGTCCAGGGACCTCCCAGTTGCCCGGTGGCAGGAGGTCCTCCCGGACGCTCTCCACTCCATCCGGTCGCTGCTGTGTACTAGCACTAACTAAACGCCTCATGAGCGCCTCCTTGTCTTCCCCAGGAAGTCCTCCTCCGGAACGTCGCTGCCAACCTGGCTGGCGGCCCCAGGACCCATCTTGCTCCGGAAACATGTGCGGGCGCACAAATTAGACCCGTTGGTCGAGAGGGTCCACCTCCAAGCGAACCCCCAGTACGCCTATGTGGCGTACCCAGACGGCCGACAGAACACGGTCTCCCTGCGAGACCTGGCGCCCGCCGGCAACACACACAACCCCCCCCCCGACACCGATCACCCCCTCCCTGCCACCGGCGCACCCCGCGACCGCCCCCTTCCCGGGGGGATCGGTCCTCCTCCCGTGCCCGCCCAGGAGTAAAACAGGAACAAACAGCTAAACGCTCCCGGAGACGACAACGCCCGAGCAAGCACCTGCACCACCACTGGGCCTGAGGAGATCGACGAGGAAGACCAGACCACCCGCTCGACTCATGGAATCCACGTCACACCAAGAAAAAGCAAGACTGTTGTTGTAACAAAAACATTTTTTTTTGCCCGTATTGTAAATAGTTCGCACAAACTTGTACATAGCCCAGTGTAGGGCTAAAGCTGTATTAAAACAGTCCAAAATTTGATCCAGGGCCAGCCTTGTAAACCCCTACCACTATGCGAACCACCACCCCGCCAGGTGCCTTTTTAACAAGGGGTGAATGTGGTGGTATGTATTAGGGGTAATGTGGTATCTGTGAAACCGAGAGGCTATTGGCTGACAGGCCCCGGGTCCTGGTGAATCTGCCGACTTCTGGCTCCGCCCTGAAGGCGGAGTATAAGAACCCGAGCTTCTCCCCGCAGCTTCATTCTGTTGCTGAGCTGCTGGGGACAAGTCTCGCTTAATAAAGCCTGGATCGACGTCATCACTTCTCATCTCGCGTAAGTCATTGTGCGCTACACCCTGCTCTTTCACTCTCTCTCTGCTCCTACACTCCCTCTCCCCGCTCCGTCGCTCCCTCTCCCCGCTCCGTCGCTCCCTCTCCCCGCTCCGTCGCTCCCTCTCCCCGCTCCGTCGCTCCCTCTCCCCGCTCCGTCGCTCCCTCTCCCCGCTCCGTCGCTCCCTCTCCCCGCTCCGTCGCTCCCTCTCCCCGCTCCGTCGCTCCCTCTCCCCGCTCCGTCGCTCCCTCTCCCCGCTCCGTCGCTCCCTCTCCCCGCTCCGTCGCTCCCTCTCCCCGCTCCGTCGCTCCCTCTCCCCGCTCCGTCGCTCCCTCTCCCCGCTCCTTCGCTCCCTCTCCCCGCTCCTTCGCTCCCTCTCCCCGCTCCTTCGCTCCCTCTCCCCGCTCCTTCGCTCCCTCTCCCCGCTCCTTCGCTCCCTCTCCCCGCTCCTTCGCTCCCTCTCTCCGCTCCTTCGCTCCCTCTCTCCGCTCCTTCGCTCCCTCTCTCCGCTCCTTCGCTCCCTCTCTCCGCTCCTTCGCTCCCTCTCTCCGCTCCTTCGCTCCCTCTCTCCGCTCCTTCGCTCCCTCTCTCCGCTCCTTCGCTCCCTCTCTCTGCTCCTTCGCTCCCTCTCTCTGCTCCTTCGCTCCCTCTCTCTGCTCCTTCGCTCCCTCTCTCTGCTCCTTCGCTCCCTCTCTCTGCTCCTTCGCTCCCTCTCTCTGCTCCTTCGCTCCCTCTCTCTGCTCCTTCGCTCCCTCTCTCTGCTCCTTCGCTCCCTCTCTCTGCTCCTTCGCTCCCTCTCTCTGCTCCTTCGCTCCCTCTCTCTGCTCCTTCGCTCCCTCTCTCTGCTCCTTCGCTCCCTCTCTCTGCTCCTTCGCTCCCTCTCTCTGCTCCTTCGCTCCCTCTCTCTGCTCCTTCGCTCCCTCTCTCTGCTCCTTCGCTCCCTCTCTGCTCCTTCGCTCCCTCTCTGCTCCTTCGCTCTCTCTCTGCTCCTTCGCTCTCTCTCTGCTCCTTCGCTCCCTCTCTCTGCTCCTTCGCTCCCTCTCTCTGCTCCTTCGCTCCCTCTCTCTGCTCCTTCGCTCCCTCTCTCTGCTCCTTCGCTCCCTCTCTCTGCTCCTTCGCTCCCTCTCTCTGCTCCTTCGCTCCCTCTCTCTGCTCCTTCGCTCCCTCTCTCTGCTCCTTCGCTCCCTCTCTCTGCTCCTTCGCTCCCTCTCTCTGCTCCTTCGCTCCCTCTCTCTGCTCCTTCGCTCCCTCTCTCTGCTCCTTCGCTCCCTCTCTCTGCTCCTTCGCTCCCTCTCTCTGCTCCTTCGCTCCCTCTCTCTGCTCCTTCGCTCCCTCTCTCTGCTCCTTCGCTCCCTCTCTCTGCTCCTTCGCTCCCTCTCTCTGCTCCTTCGCTCCCTCTCTCTGCTCCTTCGCTCCCGCTCTCTGCTCCTTCGCTCCCGCTCTCTGCTCCTTCGCTCCCTGCTCCTTCGCTCCCGCTCTCTGCTCCTTCGCTCCCTCTCTCTGCTCCTTCGCTCCCTCTCTCTGCTCCTTCACTCCCTCTCTCTGCTCCTTCACTCCCTCTCTCTGCTCCTTCACTCCCTCTCTCTGCTCCTTCACTCCCTCTCTCTGCTCCTTCACTCCCTCTCTCTGCTCCTTCACTCCCTCTCTCTGCTCCTTCACTCCCTCTCTCTGCTCCTTCACTCCCTCTCTCTGCTCCTTCACTCCCTCTCTCTGCTCCTTCACTCCCTCTCTCTGCTCCTTCACTCCCTCTCTCTGCTCCTTCACTCCCTCTCTCTGCTCCTTCACTCTAGAACATAGAACATAGAAAATACAGCACAGAACAGGCCCTTCGGCCCACGATGTTGTGGCGAACCTTTGTCCTAGATTAATCATAGATTATCATTGAATTTACAGGGCAGAAGGAGGCCATTCGGCCCTTTGAGTCTGCACCGGCTCTTGGAAAGAGCACCCTACCCAAACTCAACACCTCCACCCAACACCAAGGGCAATTTGGACATTAAGGGCAATTTATCATTGGCCAATTCACCTAACCCGCACATCTTTGGACTGTGGGAGGAAACCGGAGCACCCGGAGGAAACCCACGCAGACACGGGGAGGACGTGCAGACTCCGCACAGACAATGACCCAAGCCGGAATCGAACCTGGGACCATGGAGCTGTGAAGCAATTGTGCTATCCACAATGCTACCGTGCTGCCCTTAAGAACAAATAAATCTACACTATCATTTTACCGTAATCCATGTACCTATCCAATAGCTGCTTGAAGGTCCCTAATGTTTCCGACTCAACTACTTCCACAGGCAGTGCATTCCATGCCCCCACTACTCTCTGGGTAAAGAACCTACCTTGATATCCCTCCTATATCTTCCACCTTTCACCTTAAATTTATGTCCCCTTGTAATGGTGTGTTCCACCCGGGGAAAAAGTCTCTGACTGTCTACTCTATCTATTCCCCTGATCATCTTATAAACCTCTATCAAGTCGCCCCTCATCCTTCTCCTCTCTAATGAGAAAAGGCCTAGCACCCTCAACCTTTCCTCGTAAGACCTACTCTCCATTCCAGGCAACATCCTGGTAAATCTTCTTTGCACCTTTTCCAGAGCTTCCACATCCTTCCTAAAATGAGGCGACCAGAACTGTACACAGTACTCCAAATGTGGCCTTACCAAAGTTTTGTACAGCTGCATCATCACCTCACGGCTCTTAAATTCAATCCCTCTGTTAATGAACGCGAGCACACTATCGGCCTTCTTCACAGCTCTATCCACTTGAGTGGCAACTTTCAAAGATGTATTAACATAGAACCCAAGATCTCTCTGCTCCTCCACATTGCCAAGAACTCTACCGTTAACCCTGTATTCCGCATTCATATTTGTCCTTCCAAAATGGACAACCTCACACTTTTCAGGGTCAAACTCCATCTGCCACTTCTCAGCCCAGCTCTGCATCCTATCTATGTCTCTTTGCAGACGACAACAGCCCTCCTTACTATCCACAACTTCACCAATCTTTGTATCGTCTGCAAATTTACTGACCCACCCTTCAACTCCCTCATCCAAGTCATTAATGAAAATCACAAACAGCAGAGGACCCAGAACTGATCCCTGCGGTACGCCACTGGTAACTGGGATCCAGGCTGAATATTTGCCATCCACCACCACTCTCTGACTTCTATCGGTTAGCCAGTTTGTTATCCAACTGGCCAAATTTCCCACTATCCCATGCCTCCTTACTTTCTGCATAAGCCTACCATGGGGAACTTTATCAAATGCCTTACTAAAATCCATGTACACTACATCCACTGCTTTACCTTCATCCACATGCTTGGTCACCTCCTCAAAGAATTCAATAAGATTTGTTAGGCAAGACCTACCCCTCACAAATCCGTGCTGACTATCCCTAATCAAGCAGTATCTTTCCAGATGCTCAGAAATCCTATCCTTCAGTACCCTTTCCATTACTTTGCCTACCACCGAAGTAAGACTAACTGGCCTGTAATTCCCAGGGTTATCCCTAGTTCCTTTTTTGAACAGGGGCACGACATTCGCCACTCTCCAATCCCCTGGTACCACCCCTGTTGACAGTGAGGATGAAAAGATAATTGCCAACGGCTCTGCAATTTCATCTCTTGCTTCCCATAGAATCCTTGGATATATCCCGTCAGGCCCGGGGGACTTGTCTATCCTCAAGTTTTTCAAAATGCCCAACACATCTTCCTTCCTAACAAGTATTTCCTCGAGCTTACCAATCTGTTTCACACTGTCCTCTCCAACAATATCGCCCCTCTCATTTGTAAATACAGAAGAAAAGTACTCATTCAAGACCTCTCCTATCTCTTCAGACTCAATACACAATCTCCCGCTACTGTCCTTGATTGGACCTACCCTTGCTCTAGTCATTCTCATATTTCTCACATATGTGTAAAAGGCCTTGGGGTTTTCCTTGATCCTACCCGCCAAAGATTGTTCATGCCCTCTCTTACCTCTCCTAATCGCTTTCTTCAGTTCCCTCCTGGCTATCTTGTATCCCTCCAATGCCCTGTCTGAACCTTGTTTCCTCAGCCTTACATAAGTCACCTTTTTCCTCTTAACAAGACATTCAACCTCTCTTATCAACCATGGTTCCCTCACTCGACCATCTCTTCCCTGCCTGACAGGGACATACATATCAAGGACACGTAGCACCTGTTCCTTGAACAAGTTCCACATTTCACTTGTGTCCTTCCCTGCCAGCCTATGTTCCCAACTTATGCACTTCAATTCTTGTCTGACAACATCGTATTTACCCTTCCCCCAATTGTAAACCTTGCCCTGTTGCACGTACCTATCCCTCTCCATTACTAAAGTGAAAGTCACAGAATTGTGGTCACTATCTCCAAAATGCTCCCCCACTAACAAATCTATCACTTGCCCTGGTTCATTACCAAGTACTAAATCCAATATTGCCCCTCCTCTGGTCGGACAATCTACATACTGTGTTAGAAAAGCTTCCTGGACACACTGCACAAACACCACCCCATCCAAACAATTTGATCTAAAGAGTTTCCACTCAATATTTGGGGAGTTAAAGTCACCCATGACTACTACCCTGTGACTTCTGCACCTTTCCAAAATCTGTTTCCCAATCTGTTCCTCCACATCTCTGCTACTATTGGGGGGCCTATAGAAAACTCCTAACAAGGTGACTGCTCCTTTCCTATTTCTGACTTCAACCCATACTACCTCAATAGGGTGATACTCCTCGAACTGCCTTTCTGCAGCTGTTATACTATCTCTAATTAATAATGCCACCCCCCCACCTCTTTTACCACCCTCCCTAATCTTATTGAAACATCTATAACCAGGGACCTCCAACAACCATTTCTGCCCCTCTTCTATCCAAGTTTCCGTGATGGCCACCACATCGTAGTCCCAAGTACCGATCCATGCCTTAAGTTCACCCACCTTATTCCTGATGCTTCTTGCGTTGAAGTATACACACTTCAACCCATCTCCGTGCCTGCAAATACTCTCCTTTGTCAGTGTTCCCTTCCCCACGGCCTCATTACACGCTTTGGCGTCCTGAATATCGGCTACCTTAGTTGCTGGACTACAAATCCGGTTCCCATTCCCCTGCCAAATTAGTTTAAACCCTCCCGAAGAGTACTAGCAAACCTCCCTCCCAGGATATTGGTGCCCCTCTGGTTCAGATGCAACCCGTCCTGCTTGTACAGGTCCCACCTTCCCCAGAATGCGCTCCAATTATCCAAATACCTGAAGCCCTCCCTCCTACACCATTCCTGCAGCCACGTGTTCAGCTGCACTCTCTCCCTATTCCTAGCCTCGCTATCACATGGCACCGGCAACAAACCAGAGATGACAACTCTGTCTGTCCTGGCTTTCAACTTCCAGCCTAACTCCCTAAACTTGTTTATTACCTCCACACCCCTTTTCCTACCTATGCCGTTGGTACCAATGTGCACCACGACTTCTGGCTGCTCACCCTCCCCTTAAGGATCCTGAAGACACGATCCGAGACATCCCTGGCCCTGGCACCCGGGAGGCAACATACCTTCCGGGAGTCTCGCTCGCGACCACAGAATCTCCTATCTATTCCCCTAACCATTGAATCTCCTACAACTATTGCTTTTCTATTCTCCCCCCTTCCCTTCTGAGCCCCAGAGCCAGACTCCGTGCCAGAGACCTGACCGCTAGGGCCTTCCCCCGGTAGGTCATCCCCCCCAACAGCATCCAAAACGGTATACTTGTTTTGAAGGGGAACGGCCACGAGGGATCCCTGCACTGTCTGCCTGTTTGTTTTTTTCCCCCTGACTGTAACCCAGCTATTCTTGTCCTGTACCTTGGGTGTGGTTACCTCCCTGTAACTCTTCTCAATCACCCCCTCTGCCTCCCGGATGATCCGAAGTTCATCCAGCTTCAGCTCCAGTTCCCTAACACGGTCTTTGAGGAGCTGAAGTTGGGTGCACTTCCCGCAGGTATAGTCAGTGGGGACACCGGTGGTATCCCTCACCACCCACATCCTACAGGAGGAGCATGTAACTGGCCTAGCCTCCATCCCCTCTTACCTTACAGCATATAGCTGCTGTGTGGACTAACTAGATCTCCGCCCTCCGACTCTGCTCCCAGTCAGCTACACTTCCTGTAAACTCCTGGCTCTCTTCGCACTCTTTGCGGAAATGTAGGAAACAAAATGAAAGGAGCGCCTTACTCCCTCCTCACCTAACTCCCTCGGTCACCAAACTCTCACTATCGCACTCAAACAGCACCTAATTCAGCACTCCCTCGGTCACCAAACTCTCACTATCGCACTCAAAAAGCACCAAATTCAGCACTCCCTCGGTCACCAAACTCTCACTATCGCACTCAAAAAGCACCAAATTCAGCACTCGTTTGCACTGTAGGGGATCACATTTATACTGTGAATCTAGCCTCTGAAAAACTGGCCTAATCCAATTAACTAATTAACAAGCTCCAGCTGCAAGTGCCTAGAAGTAGAAGCCTGTTTGAAGCTGATTGAAAATTGACCTTTTTCAAAACCAAACAGCAACTTTTAAGTTAATTAACTAAATAAAAGAAAGACTAAACTTTAGATAAAAATGAAGCCTTATACTCCCTCGGTCACCAAACTCTCACTATCGCACTCAAATGCACCAAATTCAGCACTCAGTGCAAAATTCTCTCTCTCTCTGCTCCTTCACTCCCTCTCTCTGCTCCTTCACTCCCTCTCTCTGCTCCTTCACTCCCTCTCTCTGCTCATTCAATCTCTTTCCCTGCTCCTTCACTCCCTCTCTCTGCTCCTTCACTCCCTCTCTCTGCTCCTTCACTCCCTCTCTCTGCTCCTTCACTCACTCTCTCTGCTCCTTCACTCCCTCTCTCTGCTCCTTCACTCTCTCTCTGCTCCTTCACTCCCTCTCTCTGCTCCTTCACTCCCTCTCTCTGCTCCTTCACTCCCTCTCTCTGCTCCTTCACTCCCTCTCTCTGCTCCTTCACTCTCTCTCTCTGCTCCTTCACTCTCTCTCAGCTCCTTCACTCTATCTCTCTGCTCCTTCACTCCCTCTCTCTGCTCCTTCATTCCCTCTCTCTGCTCCGTCACTCTCTCTCTCTGCTCCTTCACCCCCTCTCTCTGCTCCTTCACTCCCTCTCTCTGCTCCTTCACTCCCTCTCCCTGCTCCTTCACTCTCTCTCTCTGCTCCTTCACTCTCTCTCTTTGCTCCTTCACTCCCTCTCTCTGCTCCTTCACTCCCTCTCTCTGCTCCTTCACTACCTCTCTCTGCTCCTTTACTCCCTCTCTCTGCTCCTTCACTCCCTCTCTCTGCTCCTTCACTCTCTCTCTCTGCTCCTTCACTCCCTCTCTCTGCTCCTTCACTCCCATTCTCTGCTCCTTCACTCTCTCTCTCTGCTCCTTCACTCTCGCTCTGCTCCTTCACTCTCGCTCTGCTCCTTCACTCTCTCTCTCTGCTCCTTCACTCCCTCTCTCTGCTCCTTCACTCTCTCTCTGCTCCTTCACTCCCTCTCTCTGCGCCTTCACTCCCTCTCTCTGCTCCTTCACTCCCTCACCCTGCTCCTTCACTCCCACTCTCTGCTCCTTCACTCTCTCTCTCTGCTCCTTCACTCCCTCTCTCTGCTCCTTCACTCCCTCTCGCTGCTCCATCACTCCCTCTCTTTGCTCCTTCAGTCCCTCTCTCTGCTCCATCACTCACTCTCTCTGCTCCTTCACTCACTCTCTCTGCTCCTTCACTCCTTCTCTCTGCTCCTTCACTCTCTCTCTCTGCTCCTTCACTCCCTCTCTCTGCTCTTTCACTCCCTCTCTCTGCTCCTTCACTCCCTCTCTCTGCTCCTTCACTCTCTCTCTCTGCTCCTTCACTCTCTCTCTCTGCTCGTTCACTCCCTCTCTCGCTCCTTCACTCCCTCTCTCTGCTCCTTCACTCTCTCTCTCTGCTCCTTCACTCCCTCTCTCTGCTCCTCTCTCTGCTCCTTCACTCCCTATCTCTGCTCCTTCACTCCCTCTCTCTGCTCCTTCATTCCCTCGCTCTGCTCCTTCACTCTCTCTCTCTGCTCCTTCACTCCCTCTCTCTGCTCCTTCACTCTCTCTCTGCTCCTTCACTCCCTCTCTCTGCTCCTTCACTCCCTCTCTCTGCTCCTTCACTCCCTCACCCTGCTCCATCACTCCCTCTCTCTGCTCCTTCAGTCCCTCTCTCTGCTCCTTCACTCCCTCTCTCTGCTCCTTCACTCGTTCTCTCTGCTCCTTCACTCTCTCTCTCTGCTCCTTCACTCCCTCTCTCTGCACCGTCACTCCCTCTCTCTGCTCCTTCAATCCCTCTCTCTGCTCCTTCACTCTCTCTCTCTGCTCCTTCACTCTCTCTCTCTGCTCCTTCACTCCCTCTCTCGCTCCTTCACTCCCTCTCTCTGCTCCTTCACTCTCTCTCTCTGCTCCTTCACTCCCTCTCTCTGCTCCTTCACTCTCTCTCTGCTCCTTCTCTCCCTCTCTCTGCTCCTTCACTCATTCTCTCTGCTCCTTCACTCCCTCTCTCTGGTCCTTCACTCCCTCTCTCTGCTCCTTCACTCCCTCTCACTGCTCCTTCACTCCCTCTCTCTGTTCCTTCACTCTCTCTCTCTGTTCCTTCACTCCCTCTCTCTGCTCCTTCACTCCCTCTCTCTGCTCCTTCACTCCCTCTCTCTGCTCCTTCACTCCGTCTCTCTGCTCCTTCACTCCCTGTCTCTGCCCTTTCGCTCCCTCTCGCTGCTCCTTCACTCTCTCTCTCTGCTCCTTCACTCTCTCGCTCTGCTTATTCACTCCCTCTCTCTGCTCCTTCACTCCCTCTCTGCTCCTTCACTCCCTCTCTCTGCTCATTCACTCCATCTCTCTGCTCCTTCACTCTCTCTCTCTGCTCCTTCACTCCCTCTCTCTGCTCCTTCACTCCCTCTCCCTGCTCCTTCACTCCCGCTCTCTGCTCCTTCACTCCCTCTCTCTGCTCCTTCACTCCCTCTCTCTGCTCCTTCACTCCCTCTCTCTGCCCCTTCACTCCCTCTCTCTGCTCCTTCTCTCACTCTCTCTGCTCCGTCACTCCCTCTCTCTGCTCTTTCACTCTCTCTCTGCTCCTTCACTCTCTCTCTGTGCTCCTTCACTCCCTCTCTCTGCTCCTTCACTCCCTCTCTCTGCTCCTTCACTCCCTCTCCCTGCTCCTTCACTCTCTCTCTCTGCTCTATCACTCCCTCTCTCTGCTCCTTCACTCCCTCTCTCTGCTCCTTCACTCTCTCTCTCTGCTCCTTCGCTCTCTCTCTCTGCTCCTTCAATCTCTCTCTCTGCTCCTTCACTCTCTCTCTCTGCTCCTTCACTCCCTCTCTCTGCTCCTTCACTCCCTCTCTCTGCTCCTTCACTCCCTCTCTCTGCTCCTTCACTCCCTCTCTCTGCTCCTTCACTCTCTCTCTCTGCTCCTTCACTCTCTCTCTCTGCTCCTTCACTCCCTCTCTCGCTGTTTCACTCCCTCTCTCTGCTCCTTCACTCTCTCTCTCTGCTCGATCACTCCCTCTCTCTGCTCCTCTCTCTGCTCCTTCACTCCCTCTCTCTGCTCCTTCACTCCCTCTCTCTGCTCCTTCTCTCCCTCGCTCTGCGCCTTCACTCTCTCTCTCTGCTCCTTCACTCCCTCTCTCTGCTCCTTCACTCTCTCTCTCTGCTCCTTCACTCTCTCTCTCTCCCTATTCACTCCCTCTCTCTGCTTCTTCACTCCCTCTCTGCCCCTTCACTCCCTCTCTGCCCCATCACTCTCTCTCTCTGCTCCTTCGCTCTCTCTCTCTGCTCCTTCGCTCTCTCTCTCTGCTCCTTCGCTCTCTCTCTCTGCTCCTTCACTCCCTCTCTCTGCTCCTTCACTCCCTCTCTCTGCTCCTTCACTCCGTCCCTCTGCTCCTTCACTCCCTCTCTCTGCCCTTTCGCTCCCTCTCTCTGCTCCTTCACGCTCTCTCTCTGCTCCTTCACTCTCTCTCTCTGCTTATTCACTCCCTCTCTCTGCTCCTTCACTCCCTCTCTCTGCTCATTCACTCCATCTCTCTGCTCCTTCACTCCCTCCCTCTGCTCCTTCACTCTCTCTCTCTCTGCTCCTTCACTCTCTCTCTCTGCTCCTTCACTCCCTCTCTCTGCTCTATCACTCTCTCGCTCTGCTCCTTCACTCTCTCTCTCTGCTCCTTCACTCCCTCTCTCTGCTCCTTCACTCCCTCTCTCTGCTCCTTCTCTCCCTATCCCTGCTCCTTCACTCCCTCTCTCTGCTCCTTCACTCCCTCTCTCTGCTCCTTCACTCCCTCTCTCTGCTCCTTCACTCCATCTCTCTGCTCCTTCACTCCCTCTCTCTGCTCCTTCACTCCCTCTCTCTGCTCCTTCACTCTCTCTGCTCCTTCACTCCCTCTCTCTGCACCTTCGCTCCCTCTCTCTGCTCCTTCACTCTCTCTCTCTCTGCTCCTTCACTCCCTCTCTCTGCTCCTTCACTCCCTCTCCCTGCTCCTTCACTCGCGCTCTCTGCTCCTTCACTCCCTCTCTCTGCTCCTTCACTCCCTCTCTCTGCTCCTTCACTCCCTCTCTCTGCCCCTTCACTCCCTCTCTCTGCTCCTTCTCTCCCTCTCTCTGCTCCTTCACTCCCTCTCTCTGCTCTTTCACTCTCTCTCTGCTCCTTCACTCTCTCTCTGTGCTCCTTCACTCCCTCTCTCTGCTCCTTCACTCTCTCTCTCTGCTCCTTCACTCCCTCTCCCTGCTCCTTCACTCTCTCTCTCTGCTCCATCACTCCCTCTCTCTGCTCCTTCACTCTCTCTCTGTGCTCCTTCACTCCCTCTCTCTGCTCCTTCACTCTCTCTCTCTGCTCCTTCACTCCCTCTCCCTGCTCCTTCACTCTCTCTCTCTGCTCCATCACTCCCTCTCTCTGCTCCTTCAGTCCCTCTCTCTGCTCCTCCACTCCCTCTCTCTGCTCCTTCACTCTCTCTCTCTGCTCCTTCACTCTCTCCCTCTGCTCCTTCACTCTCTCTCTCTGCTCCTTCACTCTCTCTGCTCCTTCACTCCCTCTCCCTGCTCCTTCACTCCCTCTCCCTGCTCCTTCACTCTCTCCGCTCCTTCACTCCCTCTCTCTGCTCCTTCACTCTCTCTGCTCCTTCACTCCCTCTCTCTGCTCCTTCACTCCCTCTCCCTGCTCCTTCATTCTCTCTCTCTGCTCCTTCACTCTCTCTCTGCTCCTTCACTCCCTCTCTCTGCTCCTTCACTCCCTCTCTCTGCTCCTTCACTCCCTCTCTCTGCTCCTTCACTCCCTCTCTCTGCTCCTTCAGTCCCACTCTCTGCTCCTTCACTCTCTTTCTCTGCTCCTTCACTCTCTCTCTGCTCCTTCACTCCCTCTCTCTGCTCCTTCACTCTCTCTCTGCTCCTTCACTCCCTCTCTCTGCTCCTTCACTCTCTCTCTCTGCTCCTTCACTCTCTCTCTGCTCCTTCACTCCCTCTCCCTGCTCCTTCACTCCCTCTCCCTGCTCCTTCACTCTCTCCGCTCCTTCATTCCCTTTCTCTGCTCCTTCACTCTCTCTGCTCCTTCACTCCCTCTCTCTGCTCCTTCTCTCTCTCTCTCTGCTCCTTAACTCCCTCTCTCTGCTCTTTCACTCCCTCTCTCTGCTCCTTCACTCCCTCTCTCTGCTCCTTCACTCTCTCTCTCTGCTCCTTCACTCTCTCTCTCTGCTCGTTCACTCCCTCTCTCGCTCCTTCACTCCCTCTCTCTGCTCCTTCACTCTCTCTCTCTGCTCCTTCACTCCCTCTCTCTGCTCCTCTCTCTGCTCCTTCACTCCCTATCTCTGCTCCTTCACTCTCTCTCTCTCTGCTCCTTCACTCCCTCTCTCTGCTCCTTCACTCCCTCTCCCTGCTCCTTCACTCCCGCTCTCTGCTCCTTCACTCCCTCTCTCTGCTCCTTCACTCCCTCTCTCTGCTCCTTCACTCCCTCTCTCTGCCCCTTCACTCCCTCTCTCTGCTCCTTCTCTCCCTCTCTCTGCTCCTTCACTCCCTCTCTCTGCTCTTTCACTCTCTCTCTGCTCCTTCACTCTCTCTCTGTGCTCCTTCACTCCCTCTCTCTGCTCCTTCACTCTCTCTCTCTGCTCCTTCACTCCCTCTCCCTGCTCCTTCACTCTCTCTCTCTGCTCCATCACTCCCTCTCTCTGCTCCTTCACTCTCTCTCTGTGCTCCTTCACTCCCTCTCTCTGCTCCTTCACTCTCTCTCTCTGCTCCTTCACTCCCTCTCCCTGCTCCTTCACTCTCTCTCTCTGCTCCATCACTCCCTCTCTCTGCTCCTTCAGTCCCTCTCTCTGCTCCTTCACTCCCTCTCTCTGCTCCTTCACTCTCTCTCTCTGCTCCTTCACTCTCTCCCTCTGCTCCTTCACTCTCTCTCTCTGCTCCTTCACTCTCTCTGCTCCTTCACTCCCTCTCCCTGCTCCTTCACTCCCTCTCCCTGCTCCTTCACTCTCTCCGCTCCTTCACTCCCTCTCTCTGCTCCTTCACTCTCTCTGCTCCTTCACTCCCTCTCTCTGCTCCTTCACTCCCTCTCCCTGCTCCTTCATTCTCTCTGTCTGCTCCTTCACTCTCTCTCTGCTCCTTCACTCCCTCTCTCTGCTCCTTCATTCCCTCGCTCTGCTCCTTCACTCTCTCTCTCTGCTCCTTCACTCCCTCTCTCTGCTCCTTCACTCTCTCTCTGCTCCTTCACTCCCTCTCTCTGCTCCTTCACTCCCTCTCTCTGCTCCTTCACTCCCTCACCCTGCTCCATCACTCCCTCTCTCTGCTCCTTCTGTCCCTCTCTCTGCTCCTTCACTCCCTCTCTCTGCTCCTTCACTCGTTCTCTCTGCTCCTTCACTCTCTCTCTCTGCTCCTTCACTCCCTCTCTCTGCACCGTCACTCCCTCTCTCTGCTCCTTCAATCCCTCTCTCTGCTCCTTCACTCTCTCTCTCTGCTCCTTCACTCTCTCTCTCTGCTCCTTCACTCCCTCTCTCGCTCCTTCACTCCCTCTCTCTGCTCCTTCACTCTCTCTCTCTGCTCCTTCACTCCCTCTCTCGCTCCTTCACTCCCTCTCTCTGTTCCTTCACTCTCTCTCTCTGTTCCTTCACTCCCTCTCTCTGCTCCTTCACTCCCTCTCTCTGCTCCTTCACTCCCTCTCTCTGCTCCTTCACTCCGTCTCTCTGCTCCTTCACTCCCTCTCTCTGCCCTTTCGCTCCCTCTCGCTGCTCCTTCACTCTCTCTCTCTGCTCCTTCACTCTCTCTCTCTGCTTATTCACTCCCTCTCTCTGCTCCTTCACTCCCTCTCTGCTCCTTCACTCCCTCGCTCTGCTCATTCACTCCATCTCTCTGCTCCTTCACTCCCTCTCTCTGCTCCTTCACTCCCTCTCTCTGCTCCTTCACTCCCTCTCCCTGCTCCTTCACTCCCGCTCTCTGCTCCTTCACTCCCCCTCTCTGCTCCTTCACTCCCTCTCTCTGCTCCTTCACTCCCTCTCTCTGCCCCTTCACTCCCTCTCTCTGCTCCTTCTCTCCCTCTCTCTGCTCCGTCACTCCCTCTCTCTGCTCTTTCACTCTCTCTCTGCTCCTTCACTCTCTCTCTGTGCTCCTTCACTCCCTCTCTCTGCTCCTTCACTCCCTCTCTCTGCTCCTTCACTCCCTCTCCCTGCTCCTTCACTCTCTCTCTCTGCTCTATCACTCCCTCTCTCTGCTCCTTCACTCCCTCTCTCTGCTCCTTCACTCTCTCTCTCTGCTCCTTCACTCTCTCTCTCTGCTCCTTCACTCTCTCTCTCTGCTCCTTCACTCTCTCTCTCTGCTCCTTCACTCCCTCTCTCTGCTCCTTCACTCCCTCTCTCTGCTCCTTCACTCCCTCTCTCTGCTCCTTCACTCCCTCTCTCTGCTCCTTCACTCCCTCTCTCTGCTCCTTCACTCTCTCTCTCTGCTCCTTCACTCTCTCTCTCTGCTCCTTCACTCCCTCTCTCGCTGTTTCACTCCCTCTCTCTGCTCCTTCACTCTCTCTCTCTGCTCGATCACTCCCTCTCTCTGCTCCTCTCTCTTCTCCTTCACTCCCTCTCTCTGCTCCTTCACTCACTCTCTCTGCTCCTTCTCTCCCTCGCTCTGCTCCTTCACTCTCTCTCTCTGCTCCTTCACTCACTCTCTCTGCTCCTTCACTCTCTCTCTCTGCTCCTTCACTCGCTCTCTCTGCTCCTTCACTCCCTCTCTCTGCTCCTTCACTCCCTTTCTCTGCTCCTTCACTCCGTCCCTCTGCTCCTTCACTCCCTCTCTCTGCCCTTTCGCTCCCTCTCTGCTCCTTCACGCTCTCTCTCTGCTCCTTCACGCTCTCTCTCTGCTCCTTCACTCTCTCTCTCTGCTTATTCACTCCCTCTCTCTGCTCCTTCACTCCCTCTCTCTGCTCATTCACTCCATCTCTCTGCTCCTTCACTCCCTCCCTCTGCTCCTTCACTCTCTCTCTCTCTGCTCCTTCACTCTCTCTCTCTGCTCCTTCACTCCCTCTCTCTGCTCTATCACTCTCTCGCTCTGCTCCTTCACTCTCTCTCTCTGCTCCTTCACTCCCTCTCTCTGCTCCTTCACTCCCTCTCTCTGCTCCTTCTCTCCCTATCCCTGCTCCTTCACTCCCTCTCTCTGCTCCTTCACTCCCTCTCTCTGCTCCTTCACTCCCTCTCTCTGCTCCTTCACTCCATCTCTCTGCTCCTTCACTCCCTCTCTCTGCTCCTTCACTCCCTCTCTCTGCTCCTTCACTCTCTCTGCTCCTTCACTCCCTCTCTCTGCACCTTCGCTCCCTCTCTCTGCTCCTTCACTCTCTCTCTCTCTGCTCCTTCACTCCCTCTCTCTGCTCCTTCACTCCCTCTCCCTGCTCCTTCACTCGCGCTCTCTGCTCCTTCACTCCCTCTCTCTGCTCCTTCACTCCCTCTCTCTGCTCCTTCACTCCCTCTCTCTGCCCCTTCACTCCCTCTCTCTGCTCCTTCTCTCCCTCTCTCTGCTCCTTCACTCCCTCTCTCTGCTCTTTCACTCTCTCTCTGCTCCTTCACTCTCTCTCTGTGCTCCTTCACTCCCTCTCTCTGCTCCTTCACTCTCTCTCTCTGCTCCTTCACTCCCTCTCCCTGCTCCTTCACTCTCTCTCTCTGCTCCATCACTCCCTCTCTCTGCTCCTTCACTCTCTCTCTGTGCTCCTTCACTCCCTCTCTCTGCTCCTTCACTCTCTCTCTCTGCTCCTTCACTCCCTCTCCCTGCTCCTTCACTCTCTCTCTCTGCTCCATCACTCCCTCTCTCTGCTCCTTCAGTCCCTCTCTCTGCTCCTCCACTCCCTCTCTCTGCTCCTTCACTCTCTCTCTCTGCTCCTTCACTCTCTCCCTCTGCTCCTTCACTCTCTCTCTCTGCTCCTTCACTCTCTCTGCTCCTTCACTCCCTCTCCCTGCTCCTTCACTCCCTCTCCCTGCTCCTTCACTCTCTCCGCTCCTTCACTCCCTCTCTCTGCTCCTTCACTCTCTCTGCTCCTTCACTCCCTCTCTCTGCTCCTTCACTCCCTCTCCCTGCTCCTTCATTCTCTCTCTCTGCTCCTTCACTCTCTCTCTGCTCCTTCACTCCCTCTCTCTGCTCCTTCACTCCCTCTCTCTGCTCCTTCACTCCCTCTCTCTGCTCCTTCACTCCCTCTCTCTGCTCCTTCAGTCCCACTCTCTGCTCCTTCACTCTCTTTCTCTGCTCCTTCACTCTCTCTCTGCTCCTTCACTCCCTCTCTCTGCTCCTTCACTCTCTCTCTGCTCCTTCACTCCCTCTCTCTGCTCCTTCACTCTCTCTCTCTGCTCCTTCACTCTCTCTCTGCTCCTTCACTCCCTCTCCCTGCTCCTTCACTCCCTCTCCCTGCTCCTTCACTCTCTCCGCTCCTTCACTCCCTCTCTCTGCTCCTTCACTCTCTCTGCTCCTTCACTCCCTCTCTCTGCTCCTTCTCTCTCTCTCTCTGCTCCTTAACTCCCTCTCTCTGCTCTTTCACTCCCTCTCTCTGCTCCTTCACTCCCTCTCTCTGCTCCTTCACTCTCTCTCTCTGCTCCTTCACTCTCTCTCTCTGCTCGTTCACTCCCTCTCTCGCTCCTTCACTCCCTCTCTCTGCTCCTTCACTCTCTCTCTCTGCTCCTTCACTCCCTCTCTCTGCTCCTCTCTCTGCTCCTTCACTCCCTATCTCTGCTCCTTCACTCTCTCTCTCTCTGCTCCTTCACTCCCTCTCTCTGCTCCTTCACTCCCTCTCCCTGCTCCTTCACTCCCGCTCTCTGCTCCTTCACTCCCTCTCTCTGCTCCTTCACTCCCTCTCTCTGCTCCTTCACTCCCTCTCTCTGCCCCTTCACTCCCTCTCTCTGCTCCTTCTCTCCCTCTCTCTGCTCCTTCACTCCCTCTCTCTGCTCTTTCACTCTCTCTCTGCTCCTTCACTCTCTCTCTGTGCTCCTTCACTCCCTCTCTCTGCTCCTTCACTCTCTCTCTCTGCTCCTTCACTCCCTCTCCCTGCTCCTTCACTCTCTCTCTCTGCTCCATCACTCCCTCTCTCTGCTCCTTCACTCTCTCTCTGTGCTCCTTCACTCCCTCTCTCTGCTCCTTCACTCTCTCTCTCTGCTCCTTCACTCCCTCTCCCTGCTCCTTCACTCTCTCTCTCTGCTCCATCACTCCCTCTCTCTGCTCCTTCAGTCCCTCTCTCTGCTCCTTCACTCCCTCTCTCTGCTCCTTCACTCTCTCTCTCTGCTCCTTCACTCTCTCCCTCTGCTCCTTCACTCTCTCTCTCTGCTCCTTCACTCTCTCTGCTCCTTCACTCCCTCTCCCTGCTCCTTCACTCCCTCTCCCTGCTCCTTCACTCTCTCCGCTCCTTCACTCCCTCTCTCTGCTCCTTCACTCTCTCTGCTCCTTCACTCCCTCTCTCTGCTCCTTCACTCCCTCTCCCTGCTCCTTCATTCTCTCTGTCTGCTCCTTCACTCTCTCTCTGCTCCTTCACTCCCTCTCTCTGCTCCTTCATTCCCTCGCTCTGCTCCTTCACTCTCTCTCTCTGCTCCTTCACTCCCTCTCTCTGCTCCTTCACTCTCTCTCTGCTCCTTCACTCCCTCTCTCTGCTCCTTCACTCCCTCTCTCTGCTCCTTCACTCCCTCACCCTGCTCCATCACTCCCTCTCTCTGCTCCTTCTGTCCCTCTCTCTGCTCCTTCACTCCCTCTCTCTGCTCCTTCACTCGTTCTCTCTGCTCCTTCACTCTCTCTCTCTGCTCCTTCACTCCCTCTCTCTGCACCGTCACTCCCTCTCTCTGCTCCTTCAATCCCTCTCTCTGCTCCTTCACTCTCTCTCTCTGCTCCTTCACTCTCTCTCTCTGCTCCTTCACTCCCTCTCTCGCTCCTTCACTCCCTCTCTCTGCTCCTTCACTCTCTCTCTCTGCTCCTTCACTCCCTCTCTCGCTCCTTCACTCCCTCTCTCTGTTCCTTCACTCTCTCTCTCTGTTCCTTCACTCCCTCTCTCTGCTCCTTCACTCCCTCTCTCTGCTCCTTCACTCCCTCTCTCTGCTCCTTCACTCCGTCTCTCTGCTCCTTCACTCCCTCTCTCTGCCCTTTCGCTCCCTCTCGCTGCTCCTTCACTCTCTCTCTCTGCTCCTTCACTCTCTCTCTCTGCTTATTCACTCCCTCTCTCTGCTCCTTCACTCCCTCTCTGCTCCTTCACTCCCTCGCTCTGCTCATTCACTCCATCTCTCTGCTCCTTCACTCCCTCTCTCTGCTCCTTCACTCCCTCTCTCTGCTCCTTCACTCCCTCTCCCTGCTCCTTCACTCCCGCTCTCTGCTCCTTCACTCCCCCTCTCTGCTCCTTCACTCCCTCTCTCTGCTCCTTCACTCCCTCTCTCTGCCCCTTCACTCCCTCTCTCTGCTCCTTCTCTCCCTCTCTCTGCTCCGTCACTCCCTCTCTCTGCTCTTTCACTCTCTCTCTGCTCCTTCACTCTCTCTCTGTGCTCCTTCACTCCCTCTCTCTGCTCCTTCACTCCCTCTCTCTGCTCCTTCACTCCCTCTCCCTGCTCCTTCACTCTCTCTCTCTGCTCTATCACTCCCTCTCTCTGCTCCTTCACTCCCTCTCTCTGCTCCTTCACTCTCTCTCTCTGCTCCTTCACTCTCTCTCTCTGCTCCTTCACTCTCTCTCTCTGCTCCTTCACTCTCTCTCTCTGCTCCTTCACTCCCTCTCTCTGCTCCTTCACTCCCTCTCTCTGCTCCTTCACTCCCTCTCTCTGCTCCTTCACTCCCTCTCTCTGCTCCTTCACTCCCTCTCTCTGCTCCTTCACTCTCTCTCTCTGCTCCTTCACTCTCTCTCTCTGCTCCTTCACTCCCTCTCTCGCTGTTTCACTCCCTCTCTCTGCACCTTCACTCTCTCTCTCTGCTCGATCACTCCCTCTCTCTGCTCCTCTCTCTGCTCCTTCACTCCCTCTCTCTGCTCCTTCACTCACTCTCTCTGCTCCTTCTCTCCCTCGCTCTGCTCCTTCACTCTCTCTCTCTGCTCCTTCACTCCCTCTCTCTGCTCCTTCACTCTCTCTCTCTGCTCCTTCACTCGCTCTCTCTGCTCCTTCACTCCCTCTCTCTGCTCCTTCACTCCCTTTCTCTGCTCCTTCACTCCGTCCCTCTGCTCCTTCACTCCCTCTCTCTGCCCTTTCGCTCCCTCTCTGCTCCTTCACGCTCTCTCTCTGCTCCTTCACTCTCTCTCTCTGCTTATTCACTCCCTCTCTCTGCTCCTTCACTCCCTCTCTCTGCTCATTCACTCCATCTCTCTGCTCCTTCACTCCCTCCCTCTGCTCCTTCACTCTCTCTCTCTCTGCTCCTTCACTCCCTCTCTCTGCTCTATCACTCTCTCGCTCTGCTCCTTCACTCTCTCTCTCTGCTCCTTCACTCCCTCTCTCTGCTCCTTCACTCCCTCTCTCTGCTCCTTCTCTCCCTATCCCTGCTCCTTCACTCCCTCTCTCTGCTCCTTCACTCCCTCTCTCTGCTCCTTCACTCCCTCACTCTGCTCCTTCACTCCCTCTCTCTGCTCCTTCACTCCCTCTCTCTGCTCCTTCACTCCCTCTCTCTGCTCCTTCACTCCCTCTCTCTGCTCCTTCACTCTCTCTGCTCCTTCACTCCCTCTCTCTGCACCTTCGCTCCCTCTCTCTGCTCCTTCACTCTCTCTCTCTCTGCTCCTTCACTCCCTCTCTCTGCTCCTTCACTCCCTCTCTCTGCTCCTTCACTCTCTCTGCTCCTTCACTCCCTCTCTCTGCACCTTCGCTCCCTCTCTCTTCTCCTTCACTCTCTCTCTCTCTGCTCCTTCACTCCCTCTCTCTGCTCCTTCACTCCGTCTCTCTGCTCCTTCACTCCCTCTCTCTGCCCTTTGGCTCCCTCTCGCTGCTCCTTCACTCTCTCTCTCTGCTCCTTCACTCTCTCTCTCTGCTTATTCACTCCCTCTCTCTGCTCCTTCACTCCCTCTCTGCTCCTTCACTCCCTCTCTCTGCTCATTCACTCCATCTCTCTGCTCCTTCACTCCCTCTCTCTGCTCCTTCACTCCCTCTCTCTGCTCCTTCACTCCCTCTCCCTGCTCCTTCACTCCCGCTCTCTGCTCCTTCACTCCCTCTCTCTGCTCCTTCACTCCCTCTCTCTGCTCCTTCACTCCCTCTCTCTGCCCCTTCACTCCCTCTCTCTGCTCCTTCTCTCCCTCTCTCTGCTCCGTCACTCCCTCTCTCTGCTCTTTCACTCTCTCTCTGCTCCTTCACTCTCTCTCTGTGCTCCTTCACTCCCTCTCTCTGCTCCTTCACTCCCTCTCTCTGCTCCTTCACTCCCTCTCCCTGCTCCTTCACTCTCTCTCTCTGCTCTATCACTCCCTCTCTCTGCTCCTTCACTCCCTCTCTCTGCTCCTTCACTCTCTCTCTCTGCTCCTTCACTCTCTCTGCCTCTTCACTCCCTCTCCCTGCTCCTTCACTCCCTCTCCCTGCTCCTTCATTCTCTCTCTCTGCTCCTTCACTCTCTCTCTGCTCCTTCAATCCCTCTCTCTGCTCCTTCACTCCCTCTCTCTGCTCCTTCACTCCCTCTCTCTGCTCCTTCAGTCCCACTCTCTGCTCCTTCACTCTCTTTCTCTGCTCCTTCACTCTCTCTCTGCTCCTTCACTCTCTCTCTCTGCTCCATCACTCCCTCTCTCTGCTCCTTCAGTCCCTCTCTCTGCTCCTTCACTCCCTCTCTCTGCTCCTTCACTCTCTCTCTCTGCTCCTTCACTCTCTCCCTCTGCTCCTTCACTCCCTCTCTCTTCTCCTTCACATCCTCTCAGCTCCTTCACTCCCTCTCTCTGCTCCTTCACTCCCTCTCTCTGCTCCTTCTCTCTCTCTCTCTGCTCCTTCACTCTCTCTCTCTGCTCCTTCACTCTCTCTCTGCTCCTTCACTCCCTCTCTCTGCTCCTTCACTCTCTCTCTCTGCTCCTTCACTCTCTCTGCCTCTTCACTCCCTCTCCCTGCTCCTTCACTCCCTCTCCCTGCTCCTTCACTCTCTCCGCTCCTTCACTCCCTCTCTCTGCTCCTTCACTCTCTCTGCTCCTTCACTCCCTCTCTCTGCTCCTTCACTCCCTCTCCCTGCTCCTTCATTCTCTCTCTCTGCTCCTTCACTCTCTCTCTGCTCCTTCAATCCCTCTCTCTGCTCCTTCACTCCCTCTCTCTGCTCCTTCACTCCCTCTCTCTGCTCCTTCAGTCCCACTCTCTGCTCCTTCACTCTCTTTCTCTGCTCCTTCACTCTCTCTCTGCTCCTTCACTCCCTCTCTCTGCTCCTTCACTCTCTCTCTGCTCCTTCACTCCCTCTCTCTGCTCCTTCACTCTCTCTCTCTGCTCCTTCACTCTCTCTCTGCTCCTTCACTCCCTCTCCCTGCTCCTTCACTCCCTCTCCCTGCTCCTTCACTCTCTCCGCTCCTTCACTCCCTCTCTCTGCTCCTTCACTCTCTCTGCTCCTTCACTCCCTCTCTCTGCTCCTTCTCTCTCTCTCTCTGCTCCTTAACTCCCTCTCTCTGCTCTTTCACTCCCTCTCTCTGCTCCTTCACTCCCTCTCTTTGCTCCTTCACTCTCTCTCTCTGCTCCTTCACTCTCTCTCTCTGCTCGTTCACTCCCTCTCTCGCTCCTTCACTCACTCTCTCTGCTCCTTCACTCTCTCTCTCTGCTCCTTCACTCCCTCTCTCTGCTCCTCTCTCTGCTCCTTCACTCCCTATCTCTGCTCCTTCACTCCCTCTCTCTGCTCCTTCATTCCCTCGCTCTGCTCCTTCACTCTCTCTCTCTGCTCCTTCACTCCCTCTCTCTGCTCCTTCACTCTCTCTCTGCTCCTTCACTCCCTCTCTCTGCTCCTTCACTCCCTCTCTCTGCTCCTTCACTCCCTCACCCTGCTCCATCACTCCCTCTCTCTGCTCCTTCAGTCCCTCTCTCTGCTCCTTCACTCCCTCTCTCTGCTCCTTCACTCGTTCTCTCTGCTCCTTCACTCTCTCTCTCTGCTCCTTCACTCCCTCTCTCTGCACCGTCACTCCCTCTCTCTGCTCCTTCAATCCCTCTCTCTGCTCCTTCACTCTCTCTCTCTGCTCCTTCACTCCCTCTCTCTGCTCCTTCACTCCCTCTCTCGCTCCTTCACTCCCTCTCTCTGCTCCTTCACTCTCTCTCTCTGCTCCTTCACTCCCTCTCTCTGCTCCTCTCTCTGCTCCTCACTCTGCTCCATCACTCCCTCTCTCTGCTCCTTCACTCCCTCTCTCTGCTCCTTCACTCTCTCTCTGCTCCTTCACTCTCTCTCTCTGCTCCTTCTCTCCCTCTCTCTGCTCCTTCACTCATTCTCTCTGCTCCTTCACTCCCTCTCTCTGGTCCTTCACTCCCTCTCTCTGCTCCTTCACTCCCTCTCACTGCTCCTTCACTCCCTCTCTCTGTTCCTTCACTCTCTCTCTCTGTTCCTTCACTCCCTCTCTCTGCTCCTTCACTCCCTCTCTCTGCTCCTTCACTCCCTCTCTCTGCTCCTTCACTCCGTCTCTCTGCTCCTTCACTCCCTCTCTCTGCCCTTTCGCTCCCTCTCGCTGCTCCTTCACTCTCTCTCTCTGATCCTTCACTCTTCTCTCAGCTTATTCACTCCCTCTCTCTGCTCCTTCACTCCCTCTCTGCTCCTTCACTCCCTCTCTCTGCTCATTCACTCCATCACTCTGCTCCTTCACTCTCTCTCTCTGCTCCTTCACTCCCTCTCTCTGCTCCTTCACTCCCTCTCCCTGCTCCTTCACTCCCGCTCTCTGCTCCTTCACTCCCTCTCTCTGCTCCTTCACTCCCTCTCTCTGCTCCTTCACTCCCTCTCTCTGCCCCTTCACTCCCTCTCTCTGCTCCTTCTCTCCCTCTCTCTGCTCCGTCACTCCCTCTCTCTGCTCTTTCACTCTCTCTCTGCTCCTTCACTCTCTCTCTGTGCTCCTTCACTCCCTCTCTCTGCTCCTTCACTCCCTCTCTCTGCTCCTTCACTCCCTCTCCCTGCTCCTTCACTCTCTCTCTCTGCTCTATCACTCCCTCTCTCTGCTCCTTCACTCCCTCTCTCTGCTCCTTCACTCTCTCTCTCTGCTCCTTCACTCTCTCTCTCTGCTCCTTCACTCTCTCTCTCTGCTCCTTCACTCTCTCTCTCTGCTCCTTCACTCCCTCTCTCTGCTCCTTCACTCCCTCTCTCTGCTCCTTCACTCCCTCTCTCTGCTCCTTCACTCCCTCTCTCTGCTCCTTCACTCTCTCTCTCTGCTCCTTCACTCTCTCTCTCTGCTCCTTCACTCCCTCTCTCGCTGTTTCACTCCCTCTCTCTGCTCCTTCACTCTCTCTCTCTGCTCGATCACTCCCTCTCTCTGCTCCTCTCTCTGCTCCTTCACTCCCTCTCTCTGCTCCTTCACTCCCTCTCTCTGCTCCTTCTCTCCCTCGCTCTGCTCCTTCACTCTCTCTCTCTGCTCCTTCACTCCCTCTCTCTGCTCCTTCACTCTCTCTCTCTGCTCCTTCACTCTCTCTCTCTGCTTATTCACTCCCTCTCTCTGCTCCTTCACTCCCTCTCTGCTCCTTCAATCCCTCTCTGCTCCATCACTCTCTCTCTCTGCTCCTTCGCTCTCTCTCTCTGCTCCTTCACTCCCTCTCTCTGCTCCTTCACTCTCTCTCTCTGCTCCTTCACTCTCTCTCTCTGCTCCTTCACTCTCTCTCTCTGCTCCTTCACTCTCTCTCTCTGCTCCTTCACTCCCTCTCTCTGCTCCTTCACTCCCTCTCTCTGCTCCTTCACTCCCTCTCTCTGCTCCTTCACTCCCTCTCTCTGCTCCTTCACTCCCTCTCTCTGCTCCTTCACTCTCTCTCTCTGCTCCTTCACTCTCTCTCTCTGCTCCTTCACTCCCTCTCTCTGCTCCTTCACTCTCTCTCTCTGCTCCTTCACTCTCTCTCTCTGCTCCTTCACTCTCTCTCTCTGCTCCTTCACTCTCTCTCTCTGCTCCTTCACTCCCTCTCTCTGCTCCTTCACTCCCTCTCTCTGCTCCTTCACTCCCTCTCTCTGCTCCTTCACTCCCTCTCTCTGCTCCTTCACTCCCTCTCTCTGCTCCTTCACTCTCTCTCTCTGCTCCTTCACTCTCTCTCTCTGCTCCTTCACTCCCTCTCTCGCTGTTTCACTCCCTCTCTCTGCTCCTTCACTCTCTCTCTCTGCTCGATCACTCCCTCTCTCTGCTCCTCTCTCTGCTCCTTCACTCCCTCTCTCTGCTCCTTCACTCCCTCTCTCTGCTCCTTCTCTCCCTCGCTCTGCTCCTTCACTCTCTCTCTCTGCTCCTTCACTCCCTCTCTCTGCTCCTTCACTCTCTCTCTGCTCCTTCACTCTCTCTCTCTGCTCCTTCACTCCCTCTCTCTGCTCCTTCACTCCCTTTCTCTGCTCCTTCACTCCGTCCCTCTGCTCCTTCACTCCCTCTCTCTGCCCTTTCGCTCCCTCTCTCTGCTCCTTCACGCTCTCTCTCTGCTCCTTCACTCTCTCTCTCTGCTTATTCACTCCCTCTCTCTGCTCCTTCACTCCCTCTCTCTGCTCATTCACTCCATCTCTCTGCTCCTTCACTCCCTCCCTCTGCTCCTTCACTCTCTCTCTCTCTGCTCCTTCACTCTCTCTCTCTGCTCCTTCACTCCCTCTCTCTGCTCTATCACTCTCTCGCTCTGCTCCTTCACTCTCTCTCTGCTCCTTCACTCCCTCTCTCTGCTCCTTCACTCCCTCTCTCTGCTCCTTCTCTCCCTATCCCTGCTCCTTCACTCCCTCTCTCTGCTCCTTCACTCCCTCTCTCTGCTCCTTCACTCCCTCACTCTGCTCCTTCACTCCCTCTCTCTGCTCCTTCACTCCCTCTCTCTGCTCCTTCACTCCCTCTCTCTGCTCCTTCACTCCCTCTCTCTGCTCCTTCACTCTCTCTGCTCCTTCACTCCCTCTCTCTGCACCTTCGCTCCCTCTCTCTGCTCCTTCACTCTCTCTCTCTCTGCTCCTTCACTCCCTCTCTCTGCTCCTTCACTCCCTCTCCCTGCTCCTTCACTCCCGCTCTCTGCCCCTTCACTCCCTCTCTCTGCTCCTTCACTCCCTCTCTCTGCTCCTTCACTCCCTCTCTCTGCCCCTTCACTCCCTCTCTCTGCTCCTTCTCTCCCTCTCTCTGCTCCTTCACTCCCTCTCTCTGCTCTTTCACTCTCTCTCTGCTCCTTCACTCTCTCTCTGTGCTCCTTCACTCCCTCTCTCTGCTCCTTCACTCTCTCTCTCTGCTCCTTCACTCCCTCTCCCTGCTCCTTCACTCTCTCTCTCTGCTCCATCACTCCCTCTCTCTGCTCCTTCAGTCCCTCTCTCTGCTCCTTCACTCCCTATCTCTGCTCCTTCACTCCCTCTCTCTGCTCCTTCATTCCCTCGCTCTGCTCCTTCACTCTCTCTCTCTGCTCCTTCACTCCCTCTCTCTGCTCCTTCACTCTCTCTCTGCTCCTTCACTCCCTCTCTCTGCTCCTTCACTCCCTCTCTCTGCTCCTTCACTCCCTCACCCTGCTCCATCACTCCCTCTCTCTGCTCCTTCAGTCCCTCTCTCTGCTCCTTCACTCCCTCTCTCTGCTCCTTCACTCGTTCTCTCTGCTCCTTCACTCTCTCTCTCTGCTCCTTCAGTCCCTCTCTCTGCTCCTTCACTCCCTCTCTCTGCTCGTTCACTCCCTCTCTCGCTCCTTCACTCACTCTCTCTGCTCCTTCACTCTCTCTCTCTGCTCCTTCACTCCCTCTCTCTGCTCCTCTCTCTGCTCCTTCACTCCCTATCTCTGCTCCTTCACTCCCTCTCTCTGCTCCTTCATTCCCTCGCTCTGCTCCTTCACTCTCTCTCTCTGCTCCTTCACTCCCTCTCTCTGCTCCTTCACTCTCTCTCTGCTCCTTCACTCCCTCTCTCTGCTCCTTCACTCCCTCTCTCTGCTCCTTCACTCCCTCACCCTGCTCCATCACTCCCTCTCTCTGCTCCTTCAGTCCCTCTCTCTGCTCCTTCACTCCCTCTCTCTGCTCCTTCACTCGTTCTCTCTGCTCCTTCACTCTCTCTCTCTGCTCCTTCACTCCCTCTCTCTGCACCGTCACTCCCTCTCTCTGCTCCTTCAATCCCTCTCTCTGCTCCTTCACTCTCTCTCTCTGCTCCTTCACTCCCTCTCTCTGCTCCTTCACTCCCTCTCTCGCTCCTTCACTCCCTCTCTCTGCTCCTTCACTCTCTCTCTCTGCTCCTTCACTCCCTCTCTCTGCTCCTCTCTCTGCTCCTCACTCTGCTCCATCACTCCCTCTCTCTGCTCCTTCACTCCCTCTCTCTGCTCCTTCACTCTCTCTCTGCTCCTTCACTCTCTCTCTCTGCTCCTTCTCTCCCTCTCTCTGCTCCTTCACTCATTCTCTCTGCTCCTTCACTCCCTCTCTCTGGTCCTTCACTCCCTCTCTCTGCTCCTTCACTCCCTCTCACTGCTCCTTCACTCCCTCTCTCTGTTCCTTCACTCTCTCTCTCTGTTCCTTCACTCCCTCTCTCTGCTCCTTCACTCCCTCTCTCTGCTCCTTCACTCCCTCTCTCTGCTCCTTCACTCCGTCTCTCTGCTCCTTCACTCCCTCTCTCTGCCCTTTCGCTCCCTCTCGCTGCTCCTTCACTCTCTCTCTCTGATCCTTCACTCTTCTCTCAGCTTATTCACTCCCTCTCTCTGCTCCTTCACTCCCTCTCTGCTCCTTCACTCCCTCTCTCTGCTCATTCACTCCATCACTCTGCTCCTTCACTCTCTCTCTCTGCTCCTTCACTCCCTCTCTCTGCTCCTTCACTCCCTCTCCCTGCTCCTTCACTCCCGCTCTCTGCTCCTTCACTCCCTCTCTCTGCTCCTTCACTCCCTCTCTCTGCTCCTTCACTCCCTCTCTCTGCTCCTTCTCTCTCTCTCTCTGCTCCTTCACTCTCTCTCTCTGCTCCTTCACTCTCTCTCTGCTCCTTCACTCCCTCTCTCTGCTCCTTCACTCTCTCTCTCTGCTCCTTCACTCTCTCTGCCTCTTCACTCCCTCTCCCTGCTCCTTCACTCCCTCTCCCTGCTCCTTCACTCTCTCCGCTCTTTCACTCCCTCTCTCTGCTCCTTCACTCTCTCTGCTCCTTCACTCCCTCTCTCTGCTCCTTCACTCCCTCTCCCTGCTCCTTCATTCTCTCTCTCTGCTCCTTCACTCTCTCTCTGCTCCTTCAATCCCTCTCTCTGCTCCTTCACTCCCTCTCTCTGCTCCTTCACTCCCTCTCTCTGCTCCTTCAGTCCCACTCTCTGCTCCTTCACTCTCTTTCTCTGCTCCTTCACTCTCTCTCTGCTCCTTCACTCCCTCTCTCTGCTCCTTCACTCTCTCTCTGCTCCTTCACTCCCTCTCTCTGCTCCTTCACTCTCTCTCTCTGCTCCTTCACTCTCTCTCTGCTCCTTCACTCCCTCTCCCTGCTCCTTCACTCCCTCTCCCTGCTCCTTCACTCTCTCCGCTCCTTCACTCCCTCTCTCTGCTCCTTCACTCTCTCTGCTCCTTCACTCCCTCTCTCTGCTCCTTCTCTCTCTCTCTCTGCTCCTTAACTCCCTCTCTCTGCTCTTTCACTCCCTCTCTCTGCTCCTTCACTCCCTCTCTTTGCTCCTTCACTCTCTCTCTCTGCTCCTTCACTCTCTCTCTCTGCTCGTTCACTCCCTCTCTCGCTCCTTCACTCACTCTCTCTGCTCCTTCACTCTCTCTCTCTGCTCCTTCACTCCCTCTCTCTGCTCCTCTCTGCTCCTTCACTCCCTATCTCTGCTCCTTCACTCCCTCTCTCTGCTCCTTCATTCCCTCGCTCTGCTCCTTCACTCTCTCTCTCTGCTCCTTCACTCCCTCTCTCTGCTCCTTCACTCTCTCTCTGCTCCTTCACTCCCTCTCTCTGCTCCTTCACTCCCTCTCTCTGCTCCTTCACTCCCTCACCCTGCTCCATCACTCCCTCTCTCTGCTCCTTCAGTCCCTCTCTCTGCTCCTTCACTCCCTCTCTCTGCTCCTTCACTCGTTCTCTCTGCTCCTTCACTCTCTCTCTCTGCTCCTTCAGTCCCTCTCTCTGCTCCTTCACTCCCTCTCTCTGCTCGTTCACTCCCTCTCTCGCTCCTTCACTCACTCTCTCTGCTCCTTCACTCTCTCTCTCTGCTCCTTCACTCCCTCTCTCTGCTCCTCTCTCTGCTCCTTCACTCCCTATCTCTGCTCCTTCACTCCCTCTCTCTGCTCCTTCATTCCCTCGCTCTGCTCCTTCACTCTCTCTCTCTGCTCCTTCACTCCCTCTCTCTGCTCCTTCACTCTCTCTCTGCTCCTTCACTCCCTCTCTCTGCTCCTTCACTCCCTCTCTCTGCTCCTTCACTCCCTCACCCTGCTCCATCACTCCCTCTCTCTGCTCCTTCAGTCCCTCTCTCTGCTCCTTCACTCCCTCTCTCTGCTCCTTCACTCGTTCTCTCTGCTCCTTCACTCTCTCTCTCTGCTCCTTAACTCCCTCTCTCTGCACCGTCACTCCCTCTCTCTGCTCCTTCAATCCCTCTCTCTGCTCCTTCACTCTCTCTCTCTGCTCCTTCACTCCCTCTCTCTGCTCCTTCACTCCCTCTCTCGCTCCTTCACTCCCTCTCTCTGCTCCTTCACTCTCTCTCTCTGCTCCTTCACTCCCTCTCTCTGCTCCTCTCTCTGCTCCTCACTCTGCTCCATCACTCCCTCTCTCTGCTCCTTCACTCCCTCTCTCTGCTCCTTCACTCTCTCTCTGCTCCTTCACTCTCTCTCTCTGCTCCTTCTCTCCCTCTCTCTGCTCCTTCACTCATTCTCTCTGCTCCTTCACTCCCTCTCTCTGGTCCTTCACTCCCTCTCTCTGCTCCTTCACTCCCTCTCACTGCTCCTTCACTCCCTCTCTCTGTTCCTTCACTCTCTCTCTCTGTTCCTTCACTCCCTCTCTCTGCTCCTTCACTCCCTCTCTCTGCTCCTTCACTCCCTCTCTCTGCTCCTTCACTCCGTCTCTCTGCTCCTTCACTCCCTCTCTCTGCCCTTTCGCTCCCTCTCGCTGCTCCTTCACTCTCTCTCTCTGATCCTTCACTCTTCTCTCAGCTTATTCACTCCCTCTCTCTGCTCCTTCACTCCCTCTCTGCTCCTTCACTCCCTCTCTCTGCTCATTCACTCCATCACTCTGCTCCTTCACTCTCTCTCTCTGCTCCTTCACTCCCTCTCTCTGCTCCTTCACTCCCTCTCCCTGCTCCTTCACTCCCGCTCTCTGCTCCTTCACTCCCTCTCTCTGCTCCTTCACTCCCTCTCTCTGCTCCTTCACTCCCTCTCTCTGCCCCTTCACTCCCTCTCTCTGCTCTTTCTCTCCCTCTCTCTGCTCCGTCACTCCCTCTCTCTGCTCTTTCACTCTCTCTCTGCTCCTTCACTCTCTCTCTGTGCTCCTTCACTCCCTCTCTCTGCTCCTTCACTCCCTCTCTCTGCTCCTTCACTCCCTCTCCCTGCTCCTTCACTCTCTCTCTCTGCTCTATCACTCCCTCTCTCTGCTCCTTCACTCCCTCTCTCTGCTCCTTCACTCTCTCTCTCTGCTCCTTCACTCTCTCTCTCTGCTCCTTCACTCTCTCTCTCTGCTCCTTCACTCTCTCTCTCTGCTCCTTCACTCCCTCTCTCTGCTCCTTCACTCCCTCTCTCTGCTCCTTCACTCCCTCTCTCTGCTCCTTCACTCCCTCTCTCTGCTCCTTCACTCTCTCTCTCTGCTCCTTCACTCTCTCTCTCTGCTCCTTCACTCCCTCTCTCGCTGTTTCACTCCCTCTCTCTGCTCCTTCACTCTCTCTCTCTGCTCGATCACTCCCTCTCTCTGCTCCTCTCTCTGCTCCTTCACTCCCTCTCTCTGCTCCTTCACTCCCTCTCTCTGCTCCTTCTCTCCCTCGCTCTGCTCCTTCACTCTCTCTCTCTGCTCCTTCACTCCCTCTCTCTGCTCCTTCACTCTCTCTCTCTGCTCCTTCACTCTCTCTCTCTGCTTATTCACTCCCTCTCTCTGCTCCTTCACTCCCTCTCTGCTCCTTCACTCCCTCTCTGCTCCATCACTCTCTCTCTCTGCTCCTTCGCTCTCTCTCTCTGCTCCTTCACTCCCTCTCTCTGCTCCTTCACTCTCTCTCTCTGCTCCTTCACTCTCTCTCTCTGCTCCTTCACTCTCTCTCTCTGCTCCTTCACTCTCTCTCTCTGCTCCTTCACTCCCTCTCTCTGCTCCTTCACTCCCTCTCTCTGCTCCTTCACTCCCTCTCTCTGCTCCTTCACTCCCTCTCTCTGCTCCTTCACTCCCTCTCTCTGCTCCTTCACTCTCTCTCTCTGCTCCTTCACTCTCTCTCTCTGCTCCTTCACTCCCTCTCTCGCTGTTTCACTCCCTCTCTCTGCTCCTTCACTCTCTCTCTCTGCTCGATCACTCCCTCTCTCTGCTCCTCTCTCTGCTCCTTCACTCCCTCTCTCTGCTCCTTCACTCCCTCTCTCTGCTCCTTCTCTCCCTCGCTCTGCTCCTTCACTCTCTCTCTCTGCTCCTTCACTCCCTCTCTCTGCTCCTTCACTCTCTCTCTGCTCCTTCACTCTCTCTCTCTGCTCCTTTACTCCCTCTCTCTGCTCCTTCACTCCCTTTCTCTGCTCCTTCACTCCGTCCCTCTGCTCCTTCACTCCCTCTCTCTGCCCTTTCGCTCCCTCTCTCTGCTCCTTCACGCTCTCTCTCTGCTCCTTCACTCTCTCTCTCTGCTTATTCACTCCCTCTCTCTGCTCCTTCACTCCCTCTCTCTGCTCATTCACTCCATCTCTCTGCTCCTTCACTCCCTCCCTCTGCTCCTTCACTCTCTCTCTCTCTGCTCCTTCACTCTCTCTCTCTGCTCCTTCACTCCCTCTCTCTGCTCTATCACTCTCTCGCTCTGCTCCTTCACTCTCTCTCTGCTCCTTCACTCCCTCTCTCTGCTCCTTCACTCCCTCTCTCTGCTCCTTCTCTCCCTATCCCTGCTCCTTCACTCCCTCTCTCTGCTCCTTCACTCC
This sequence comes from Scyliorhinus torazame, assembly GCF_047496885.1. Classification (NCBI taxonomy): domain Eukaryota; kingdom Metazoa; phylum Chordata; class Chondrichthyes; order Carcharhiniformes; family Scyliorhinidae; genus Scyliorhinus; species Scyliorhinus torazame. The sequence continues at coordinate 79,383,377 of NC_092710.1, read as the reverse complement.
CTCTCTCTGCTCCTTCACTCCCTCACTCTGCTCCTTCACTCCCTCTCTCTGCTCCTTCACTCCCTCTCTCTGCTCCTTCACTCCCTCTCTCTGCTCCTTCACTCCCTCTCTCTGCTCCTTCACTCTCTCTGCTCCTTCACTCCCTCTCTCTGCACCTTCGCTCCCTCTCTCTGCTCCTTCACTCTCTCTCTCTCTGCTCCTTCACTCCCTCTCTCTGCTCCTTCACTCCCTCTCCCTGCTCCTTCACTCCCGCTCTCTGCCCCTTCACTCCCTCTCTCTGCTCCTTCACTCCCTCTCTCTGCTCCTTCACTCCCTCTCTCTGCCCCTTCACTCCCTCTCTCTGCTCCTTCTCTCCCTCTCTCTGCTCCTTCACTCCCTCTCTCTGCTCTTTGACTCTCTCTCTGCTCCTTCACTCTCTCTCTGTGCTCCTTCACTCCCTCTCTCTGCTCCTTCACTCTCTCTCTCTGCTCCTTCACTCCCTCTCCCTGCTCCTTCACTCTCTCTCTCTGCTCCATCACTCCCTCTCTCTGCTCCTTCAGTCCCTCTCTCTGCTCCTTCACTCCCTCTCTCTGCTCCTTCACTCTCTCTCTCTGCTCCTTCACTCTCTCCCTCTGCTCCTTCACTCCCTCTCTCTTCTCCTTCACATCCTCTCAGCTCCTTCACTCCCTCTCTCTGCTCCTTCACTCCCTCTCTCTGCTCCTTCTCTCTCTCTCTCTGCTCCTTCACTCTCTCTCTCTGCTCCTTCACTCTCTCTCTGCTCCTTCACTCCCTCTCTCTGCTCCTTCACTCTCTCTCTCTGCTCCTTCACTCTCTCTGCCTCTTCACTCCCTCTCCCTGCTCCTTCACTCCCTCTCCCTGCTCCTTCACTCTCTCCGCTCTTTCACTCCCTCTCTCTGCTCCTTCACTCTCTCTGCTCCTTCACTCCCTCTCTCTGCTCCTTCACTCCCTCTCCCTGCTCCTTCATTCTCTCTCTCTGCTCCTTCACTCTCTCTCTGCTCCTTCAATCCCTCTCTCTGCTCCTTCACTCCCTCTCTCTGCTCCTTCACTCCCTCTCTCTGCTCCTTCAGTCCCACTCTCTGCTCCTTCACTCTCTTTCTCTGCTCCTTCACTCTCTCTCTGCTCCTTCACTCCCTCTCTCTGCTCCTTCACTCTCTCTCTGCTCCTTCACTCCCTCTCTCTGCTCCTTCACTCTCTCTCTCTGCTCCTTCACTCTCTCTCTGCTCCTTCACTCCCTCTCCCTGCTCCTTCACTCCCTCTCCCTGCTCCTTCACTCTCTCCGCTCCTTCACTCCCTCTCTCTGCTCCTTCACTCTCTCTGCTCCTTCACTCCCTCTCTCTGCTCCTTCTCTCTCTCTCTCTGCTCCTTAACTCCCTCTCTCTGCTCTTTCACTCCCTCTCTCTGCTCCTTCACTCCCTCTCTTTGCTCCTTCACTCTCTCTCTCTGCTCCTTCACTCTCTCTCTCTGCTCGTTCACTCCCTCTCTCGCTCCTTCACTCACTCTCTCTGCTCCTTCACTCTCTCTCTCTGCTCCTTCACTCCCTCTCTCTGCTCCTCTCTCTGCTCCTTCACTCCCTATCTCTGCTCCTTCACTCCCTCTCTCTGCTCCTTCATTCCCTCGCTCTGCTCCTTCACTCTCTCTCTCTGCTCCTTCACTCCCTCTCTCTGCTCCTTCACTCTCTCTCTGCTCCTTCACTCCCTCTCTCTGCTCCTTCACTCCCTCTCTCTGCTCCTTCACTCCCTCACCCTGCTCCATCACTCCCTCTCTCTGCTCCTTCAGTCCCTCTCTCTGCTCCTTCACTCCCTCTCTCTGCTCCTTCACTCGTTCTCTCTGCTCCTTCACTCTCTCTCTCTGCTCCTTCACTCCCTCTCTCTGCACCGTCACTCCCTCTCTCTGCTCCTTCAATCCCTCTCTCTGCTCCTTCACTCTCTCTCTCTGCTCCTTCACTCCCTCTCTCTGCTCCTTCACTCCCTCTCTCGCTCCTTCACTCCCTCTCTCTGCTCCTTCACTCTCTCTCTCTGCTCCTTCACTCCCTCTCTCTGCTCCTCTCTCTGCTCCTCACTCTGGTCCATCACTCCCTCTCTCTGCTCCTTCACTCCCTCTCTCTGCTCCTTCACTCTCTCTCTGCTCCTTCACTCTCTCTCTCTGCTCCTTCTCTCCCTCTCTCTGCTCCTTCACTCCCTCTCTCTAGTCCTTCACTCCCTCTCTCTGCTCCTTCACTCCCTCTCACTGCTCCTTCACTCCCTCTCTCTGTTCCTTCACTCTCTCTCTCTGTTCCTTCACTCCCTCTCTCTGCTCCTTCACTCCCTCTCTCTGCTCCTTCACTCCCTCTCTCTGCTCCTTCACTCCGTCTCTCTGCTCCTTCACTCCCTCTCTCTGCCCTTTCGCTCCCTCTCGCTGCTCCTTCACTCTCTCTCTCTGATCCTTCACTCTTCTCTCAGCTTATTCACTCCCTCTCTCTGCTCCTTCACTCCCTCTCTGCTCCTTCACTCCCTCTCTCTGCTCATTCACTCCATCACTCTGCTCCTTCACTCTCTCTCTCTGCTCCTTCACTCCCTCTCTCTGCTCCTTCACTCCCTCTCCCTGCTCCTTCACTCCCGCTCTCTGCTCCTTCACTCCCTCTCTCTGCTCCTTCACTCCCTCTCTCTGCTCCTTCACTCCCTCTCTCTGCCCCTTCACTCCCTCTCTCTGCTCCTTCTCTCCCTCTCTCTGCTCCGTCACTCCCTCTCTCTGCTCTTTCACTCTCTCTCTGCTCCTTCACTCTCTCTCTGTGCTCCTTCACTCCCTCTCTCTGCTCCTTCACTCCCTCTCTCTGCTCCTTCACTCCCTCTCCCTGCTCCTTCACTCTCTCTCTCTGCTCTATCACTCCCTCTCTCTGCTCCTTCACTCCCTCTCTCTGCTCCTTCACTCTCTCTCTCTGCTCCTTCACTCTCTCTCTCTGCTCCTTCACTCTCTCTCTCTGCTCCTTCACTCTCTCTCTCTGCTCCTTCACTCCCTCTCTCTGCTCCTTCACTCCCTCTCTCTGCTCCTTCACTCCCTCTCTCTGCTCCTTCACTCCCTCTCTCTGCTCCTTCACTCTCTCTCTGCTCCTTCACTCTCTCTCTCTGCTCCTTCACTCCCTCTCTCGCTGTTTCACTCCCTCTCTCTGCTCCTTCACTCTCTCTCTCTGCTCGATCACTCCCTCTCTCTGCTCCTCTCTCTGCTCCTTCACTCCCTCTCTCTGCTCCTTCACTCCCTCTCTCTGCTCCTTCTCTCCCTCGCTCTGCTCCTTCACTCTCTCTCTCTGCTCCTTCACTCCCTCTCTCTGCTCCTTCACTCTCTCTCTCTGCTCCTTCACTCTCTCTCTCTGCTTATTCACTCCCTCTCTCTGCTCCTTCACTCCCTCTCTGCTCCTTCACTCCCTCTCTGCTCCATCACTCTCTCTCTCTGCTCCTTCGCTCTCTCTCTCTGCTCCTTCACTCCCTCTCTCTGCTCCTTCACTCCCTCTCTCTGCTCCTTCACTCCCTCTCTCTGCTCCTTCACTCCCTCTCTCTGCTCCTTCACTCTCTCTCTCTGCTCCTTCACTCTCTCTCTCTGCTCCTTCACTCCCTCTCTCGCTGTTTCACTCCCTCTCTCTGCTCCTTCACTCTCTCTCTCTGCTCGATCACTCCCTCTCTCTGCTCCTCTCTCTGCTCCTTCACTCCCTCTCTCTGCTCCTTCACTCCCTCTCTCTGCTCCTTCTCTCCCTCGCTCTGCTCCTTCACTCTCTCTCTCTGCTCCTTCACTCCCTCTCTCTGCTCCTTCACTCTCTCTCTCTGCTCCTTCACTCTCTCTCTCTGCTCCTTCACTCCCTCTCTCTGCTCCTTCACTCCCTTTCTCTGCTCCTTCACTCCGTCCCTCTGCTCCTTCACTCCCTCTCTCTGCCCTTTCGCTCCCTCTCTCTGCTCCTTCACGCTCTCTCTCTGCTCCTTCACTCTCTCTCTCTGCTTATTCACTCCCTCTCTCTGCTCCTTCACTCCCTCTCTCTGCTCATTCACTCCATCTCTCTGCTCCTTCACTCCCTCCCTCTGCTCCTTCACTCTCTCTCTCTCTGCTCCTTCACTCTCTCTCTCTGCTCCTTCACTCCCTCTCTCTGCTCTATCACTCTCTCGCTCTGCTCCTTCACTCTCTCTCTGCTCCTTCACTCCCTCTCTCTGCTCCTTCACTCCCTCTCTCTGCTCCTTCTCTCCCTATCCCTGCTCCTTCACTCCCTCTCTCTGCTCCTTCACTCCCTCTCTCTGCTCCTTCACTCCCTCACTCTGCTCCTTCACTCCCTCTCTCTGCTCCTTCACTCCCTCTCTCTGCTCCTTCACTCCCTCTCTCTGCTCCTTCACTCCCTCTCTCTGCTCCTTCACTCTCTCTGCTCCTTCACTCCCTCTCTCTGCACCTTCGCTCCCTCTCTCTGCTCCTTCACTCTCTCTCTCTCTGCTCCTTCACTCCCTCTCTCTGCTCCTTCACTCCCTCTCCCTGCTCCTTCACTCCCGCTCTCTGCCCCTTCACTCCCTCTCTCTGCTCCTTCACTCCCTCTCTCTGCTCCTTCACTCCCTCTCTCTGCCCCTTCACTCCCTCTCTCTGCTCCTTCTCTCCCTCTCTCTGCTCCTTCACTCCCTCTCTCTGCTCTTTCACTCTCTCTCTGCTCCTTCACTCTCTCTCTGTGCTCCTTCACTCCCTCTCTCTGCTCCTTCACTCTCTCTCTCTGCTCCTTCACTCCCTCTCCCTGCTCCTTCACTCTCTCTCTCTGCTCCATCACTCCCTCTCTCTGCTCCTTCACTCCCTCTCTCTGCTCCTTCACTCCCTCTCTCTGCTCCTTCACTCCCTCTCTCTGCTCCTTCACTCTCTCTGCTCCTTCACTCCCTCTCTCTGCACCTTCGCTCCCTCTCTCTGCTCCTTCACTCTCTCTCTCTCTGCTCCTTCACTCCCTCTCTCTGCTCCTTCACTCCCTCTCCCTGCTCCTTCACTCCCGCTCTCTGCCCCTTCACTCCCTCTCTCTGCTCCTTCACTCCCTCTCTCTGCTCCTTCACTCCCTCTCTCTGCCCCTTCACTCCCTCTCTCTGCTCCTTCTCTCCCTCTCTCTGCTCCTTCACTCCCTCTCTCTGCTCTTTCACTCTCTCTCTGCTCCTTCACTCTCTCTCTGTGCTCCTTCACTCCCTCTCTCTGCTCCTTCACTCTCTCTCTCTGCTCCTTCACTCCCTCTCCCTGCTCCTTCACTCTCTCTCTCTGCTCCATCACTCCCTCTCTCTGCTCCTTCAGTCCCTCTCTCTGCTCCTTCACTCCCTCTCTCTGCTCCTTCACTCTCTCTCTCTGCTCCTTCACTCTCTCCCTCTGCTCCTTCACTCCCTCTCTCTTCTCCTTCACATCCTCTCAGCTCCTTCACTCCCTCTCTCTGCTCCTTCACTCCCTCTCTCTGCTCCTTCTCTCTCTCTCTCTGCTCCTTCACTCTCTCTCTCTGCTCCTTCACTCTCTCTCTGCTCCTTCACTCCCTCTCTCTGCTCCTTCACTCTCTCTCTCTGCTCCTTCACTCTCTCTGCCTCTTCACTCCCTCTCCCTGCTCCTTCACTCCCTCTCCCTGCTCCTTCACTCTCTCCGCTCCTTCACTCCCTCTCTCTGCTCCTTCACTCTCTCTGCTCCTTCACTCCCTCTCTCTGCTCCTTCACTCCCTCTCCCTGCTCCTTCATTCTCTCTCTCTGCTCCTTCACTCTCTCTCTGCTCCTTCAATCCCTCTCTCTGCTCCTTCACTCCCTCTCTCTGCTCCTTCACTCCCTCTCTCTGCTCCTTCAGTCCCACTCTCTGCTCCTTCACTCTCTTTCTCTGCTCCTTCACTCTCTCTCTGCTCCTTCACTCCCTCTCTCTGCTCCTTCACTCTCTCTCTGCTCCTTCACTCCCTCTCTCTGCTCCTTCACTCTCTCTCTCTGCTCCTTCACTCTCTCTCTGCTCCTTCACTCCCTCTCCCTGCTCCTTCACTCCCTCTCCCTGCTCCTTCACTCTCTCCGCTCCTTCACTCCCTCTCTCTGCTCCTTCACTCTCTCTGCTCCTTCACTCCCTCTCTCTGCTCCTTCTCTCTCTCTCTCTGCTCCTTAACTCCCTCTCTCTGCTCTTTCACTCCCTCTCTCTGCTCCTTCACTCCCTCTCTTTGCTCCTTCACTCTCTCTCTCTGCTCCTTCACTCTCTCTCTCTGCTCGTTCACTCCCTCTCTCGCTCCTTCACTCACTCTCTCTGCTCCTTCACTCTCTCTCTCTGCTCCTTCACTCCCTCTCTCTGCTCCTCTCTCTGCTCCTTCACTCCCTATCTCTGCTCCTTCACTCCCTCTCTCTGCTCCTTCATTCCCTCGCTCTGCTCCTTCACTCTCTCTCTCTGCTCCTTCACTCCCTCTCTCTGCTCCTTCACTCTCTCTCTGCTCCTTCACTCCCTCTCTCTGCTCCTTCACTCCCTCTCTCTGCTCCTTCACTCCCTCACCCTGCTCCATCACTCCCTCTCTCTGCTCCTTCAGTCCCTCTCTCTGCTCCTTCACTCCCTCTCTCTGCTCCTTCACTCGTTCTCTCTGCTCCTTCACTCTCTCTCTCTGCTCCTTCACTCCCTCTCTCTGCACCGTCACTCCCTCTCTCTGCTCCTTCAATCCCTTTCTCTGCTCCTTCACTCTCTCTCTCTGCTCCTTCACTCCCTCTCTCTGCTCCTTCACTCCCTCTCTCGCTCCTTCACTCCCTCTCTCTGCTCCTTCACTCTCTCTCTCTGCTCCTTCACTCCCTCTCTCTGCTCCTCTCTCTGCTCCTCACTCTGCTCCATCACTCCCTCTCTCTGCTCCTTCACTCCCTCTCTCTGCTCCTTCACTCTCTCTCTGCTCCTTCACTCTCTCTCTCTGCTCCTTCTCTCCCTCTCTCTGCTCCTTCACTCATTCTCTCTGCTCCTTCACTCCCTCACTCTGGTCCTTCACTCCCTCTCTCTGCTCCTTCACTCCCTCTCACTGCTCCTTCACTCCCTCTCTCTGTTCCTTCACTCTCTCTCTCTGTTCCTTCACTCCCTCTCTCTGCTCCTTCACTCCCTCTCTCTGCTCCTTCACTCCCTCTCTCTGCTCCTTCACTCCGTCTCTCTGCTCCTTCACTCCCTCTCTCTGCCCTTTCGCTCCCTCTCGCTGCTCCTTCACTCTCTCTCTCTGATCCTTCACTCTTCTCTCAGCTTATTCACTCCCTCTCTCTGCTCCTTCACTCCCTCTCTGCTCCTTCACTCCCTCTCTCTGCTCATTCACTCCATCACTCTGCTCCTTCACTCTCTCTCTCTGCTCCTTCACTCCCTCTCTCTGCTCCTTCACTCCCTCTCCCTGCTCCTTCACTCCCTCTCTCTGCTCCTTCACTCCCTCTCTCTGCTCCTTCACTCCCTCTCTCTGCTCCTTCACTCCCTCTCTCTGCCCCTTCACTCCCTCTCTCTGCTCCTTCTCTCCCTCTCTCTGCTCCGTCACTCCCTCTCTCTGCTCTTTCACTCTCTCTCTGCTCCTTCACTCTCTCTCTGTGCTCCTTCACTCCCTCTCTCTGCTCCTTCACTCCCTCTCTCTGCTCCTTCACTCCCTCTCCCTGCTCCTTCACTCTCTCTCTCTGCTCTATCACTCCCTCTCTCTGCTCCTTCACTCCCTCTCTCTGCTCCTTCACTCTCTCTCTCTGCTCCTTCACTCTCTCTCTCTGCTCCTTCACTCTCTCTCTCTGCTCCTTCACTCTCTCTCTCTGCTCCTTCACTCCCTCTCTCTGCTCCTTCACTCCCTCTCTCTGCTCCTTCACTCCCTCTCTCTGCTCCTTCACTCCCTCTCTCTGCTCCTTCACTCTCTCTCTCTGCTCCTTCACTCTCTCTCTCTGCTCCTTCACTCCCTCTCTCGCTGTTTCACTCCCTCTCTCTGCTCCTTCACTCTCTCTCTCTGCTCGATCACTCCCTCTCTCTGCTCCTCTCTCTGCTCCTTCACTCCCTCTCTCTGCTCCTTCACTCCCTCTCTCTGCTCCTTCTCTCCCTCGCTCTGCTCCTTCACTCTCTCTCTCTGCTCCTTCACTCCCTCTCTCTGCTCCTTCACTCTCTCTCTCTGCTCCTTCACTCTCTCTCTCTGCTTATTCACTCCCTCTCTCTGCTCCTTCACTCCCTCTCTGCTCCTTCACTCCCTCTCTGCTCCATCACTCTCTCTCTCTGCTCCTTCGCTCTCTCTCTCTGCTCCTTCACTCCCTCTCTCTGCTCCTTCACTCTCTCTCTCTGCTCCTTCACTCTCTCTCTGCTCCTTCACTCTCTCTCTCTGCTCCTTCACTCTCTCTCTCTGCTCCTTCACTCCCTCTCTCTGCTCCTTCACTCCCTCTCTCTGCTCCTTCACTCCCTCTCTCTGCTCCTTCACTCCCTCTCTCTGCTCCTTCACTCCCTCTCTCTGCTCCTTCACTCTCTCTCTCTGCTCCTTCACTCTCTCTCTCTGCTCCTTCACTCCCTCTCTCGCTGTTTCACTCCCTCTCTCTGCTCCTTCACTCTCTCTCTCTGCTCGATCACTCCCTCTCTCTGCTCCTCTCTCTGCTCCTTCACTCCCTCTCTCTGCTCCTTCACTCCCTCTCTCTGCTCCTTCTCTCCCTCGCTCTGCTCCTTCACTCTCTCTCTCTGCTCCTTCACTCCCTCTCTCTGCTCCTTCACTCTCTCTCTGCTCCTTCACTCTCTCTCTCTGCTCCTTCACTCCCTCTCTCTGCTCCTTCACTCCCTTTCTCTGCTCCTTCACTCCGTCCCTCTGCTCCTTCACTCCATCTCTCTGCCCTTTCGCTCCCTCTCTCTGCTCCTTCACGCTCTCTCTCTGCTCCTTCACTCTCTCTCTCTGCTTATTCACTCCCTCTCTCTGCTCCTTCACTCCCTCTCTCTGCTCATTCACTCCATCTCTCTGCTCCTTCACTCCCTCCCTCTGCTCCTTCACTCTCTCTCTCTCTGCTCCTTCACTCTCTCTCTCTGCTCCTTCACTCCCTCTCTCTGCTCTATCACTCTCTCGCTCTGCTCCTTCACTCTCTCTCTGCTCCTTCACTCCCTCTCTCTGCTCCTTCACTCCCTCTCTCTGCTCCTTCTCTCCCTATCCCTGCTCCTTCACTCCCTCTCTCTGCTCCTTCACTCCCTCTCTCTGCTCCTTCACTCCCTCACTCTGCTCCTTCACTCCCTCTCTCTGCTCCTTCACTCCCTCTCTCTGCTCCTTCACTCCCTCTCTCTGCTCCTTCACTCCCTCTCTCTGCTCCTTCACTCTCTCTGCTCCTTCACTCCCTCTCTCTGCACCTTCGCTCCCTCTCTCTGCTCCTTCACTCTCTCTCTCTCTGCTCCTTCACTCCCTCTCTCTGCTCCTTCACTCCCTCTCCCTGCTCCTTCACTCCCGCTCTCTGCCCCTTCACTCCCTCTCTCTGCTCCTTCACTCCCTCTCTCTGCTCCTTCACTCCCTCTCTCTGCCCCTTCACTCCCTCTCTCTGCTCCTTCTCTCCCTCTCTCTGCTCCTTCACTCCCTCTCTCTGCTCTTTCACTCTCTCTCTGCTCCTTCACTCTCTCTCTGTGCTCCTTCACTCCCTCTCTCTGCTCCTTCACTCTCTCTCTCTGCTCCTTCACTCCCTCTCCCTGCTCCTTCACTCTCTCTCTCTGCTCCATCACTCCCTCTCTCTGCTCCTTCAGTCCCTCTCTCTGCTCCTTCACTCCCTCTCTCTGCTCCTTCACTCTCTCTCTCTGCTCCTTCACTCTCTCCCTCTGCTCCTTCACTCCCTCTCTCTTCTCCTTCACATCCTCTCAGCTCCTTCACTCCCTCTCTCTGCTCCTTCACTCCCTCTCTCTGCTCCTTCTCTCTCTCTCTCTGCTCCTTCACTCTCTCTCTCTGCTCCTTCACTCTCTCTCTGCTCCTTCACTCCCTCTCTCTGCTCCTTCACTCTCTCTCTCTGCTCCTTCACTCTCTCTGCCTCTTCACTCCCTCTCCCTGCTCCTTCACTCCCTCTCCCTGCTCCTTCACTCTCTCCGCTCTTTCACTCCCTCTCTCTGCTCCTTCACTCTCTCTGCTCCTTCACTCCCTCTCTCTGCTCCTTCACTCCCTCTCCCTGCTCCTTCATTCTCTCTCTCTGCTCCTTCACTCTCTCTCTGCTCCTTCAATCCCTCTCTCTGCTCGTTCACTCCCTCTCTCTGCTCCTTCACTCCCTCTCTCTGCTCCTTCAGTCCCACTCTCTGCTCCTTCACTCTCTTTCTCTGCTCCTTCACTCTCTCTCTGCTCCTTCACTCCCTCTCTCTGCTCCTTCACTCTCTCTCTGCTCCTTCACTCCCTCTCTCTGCTCCTTCACTCTCTCTCTCTGCTCCTTCACTCTCTCTCTGCTCCTTCACTCCCTCTCCCTGCTCCTTCACTCCCTCTCCCTGCTCCTTCACTCTCTCCGCTCCTTCACTCCCTCTCTCTGCTCCTTCACTCTCTCTGCTCCTTCACTCCCTCTCTCTGCTCCTTCTCTCTCTCTCTCTGCTCCTTAACTCCCTCTCTCTGCTCTTTCACTCCCTCTCTCTGCTCCTTCACTCCCTCTCTTTGCTCCTTCACTCTCTCTCTCTGCTCCTTCACTCTCTCTCTCTGCTCGTTCACTCCCTCTCTCGCTCCTTCACTCACTCTCTCTGCTCCTTCACTCTCTCTCTCTGCTCCTTCACTCCCTCTCTCTGCTCCTCTCTCTGCTCCTTCACTCCCTATCTCTGCTCCTTCACTCCCTCTCTCTGCTCCTTCATTCCCTCGCTCTGCTCCTTCACTCTCTCTCTCTGCTCCTTCACTCCCTCTCTCTGCTCCTTCACTCTCTCTCTGCTCCTTCACTCCCTCTCTCTGCTCCTTCACTCCCTCTCTCTGCTCCTTCACTCCCTCACCCTGCTCCATCACTCCCTCTCTCTGCTCCTTCAGTCCCTCTCTCTGCTCCTTCACTCCCTCTCTCTGCTCCTTCACTCGTTCTCTCTGCTCCTTCACTCTCTCTCTCTGCTCCTTCACTCCCTCTCTCTGCACCGTCACTCCCTCTCTCTGCTCCTTCAATCCCTCTCTCTGCTCCTTCACTCTCTCTCTCTGCTCCTTCACTCCCTCTCTCTGCTCCTTCACTCCCTCTCTCGCTCCTTCACTCCCTCTCTCTGCTCCTTCACTCTCTCTCTCTGCTCCTTCACTCCCTCTCTCTGCTCCTCTCTCTGCTCCTCACTCTGCTCCATCACTCCCTCTCTCTGCTCCTTCACTCCCTCTCTCTGCTCCTTCACTCTCTCTCTGCTCCTTCACTCTCTCTCTCTGCTCCTTCTCTCCCTCTCTCTGCTCCTTCACTCCCTCTCTCTGGTCCTTCACTCCCTCTCTCTGCTCCTTCACTCCCTCTCACTGCTCCTTCACTCCCTCTCTCTGTTCCTTCACTCTCTCTCTCTGTTCCTTCACTCCCTCTCTCTGCTCCTTCACTCCCTCTCTCTTCTCCTTCACTCCCTCTCTCTGCTCCTTCACTCCGTCTCTCTGCTCCTTCACTCCCTCTCTCTGCCCTTTCGCTCCCTCTCGCTGCTCCTTCACTCTCTCTCTCTGATCCTTCACTCTTCTCTCAGCTTATTCACTCCCTCTCTCTGCTCCTTCACTCCCTCTCTGCTCCTTCACTCCCTCTCTCTGCTCATTCACTCCATCACTCTGCTCCTTCACTCTCTCTCTCTGCTCCTTCACTCCCTCTCTCTGCTCCTTCACTCCCTCTCCCTGCTCCTTCACTCCCGCTCTCTGCTCCTTCACTCCCTCTCTCTGCTCCTTCACTCCCTCTCTCTGCTCCTTCACTCCCTCTCTCTGCCCCTTCACTCCCTCTCTCTGCTCCTTCTCTCCCTCTCTCTGCTCCGTCACTCCCTCTCTCTGCTCTTTCACTCTCTCTCTGCTCCTTCACTCTCTCTCTGTGCTCCTTCACTCCCTCTCTCTGCTCCTTCACTCCCTCTCTCTGCTCCTTCACTCCCTCTCCCTGCTCCTTCACTCTCTCTCTCTGCTCTATCACTCCCTCTCTCTGCTCCTTCACTCCCTCTCTCTGCTCCTTCACTCTCTCTCTCTGCTCCTTCACTCTCTCTCTCTGCTCCTTCACTCTCTCTCTCTGCTCCTTCACTCTCTCTCTCTGCTCCTTCACTCCCTCTCTCTGCTCCTTCACTCCCTCTCTCTGCTCCTTCACTCCCTCTCTCTGCTCCTTCACTCCCTCTCTCTGCTCCTTCACTCTCTCTCTCTGCTCCTTCACTCTCTCTCTCTGCTCCTTCACTCCCTCTCTCGCTGTTTCACTCCCTCTCTCTGCTCCTTCACTCTCTCTCTCTGCTCGATCACTCCCTCTCTCTGCTCCTCTCTCTGCTCCTTCACTCCCTCTCTCTGCTCCTTCACTCCCTCTCTCTGCTCCTTCTCTCCCTCGCTCTGCTCCTTCACTCTCTCTCTCTGCTCCTTCACTCCCTCTCTCTGCTCCTTCACTCTCTCTCTCTGCTCCTTCACTCTCTCTCTCTGCTTATTCACTCCCTCTCTCTGCTCCTTCACTCCCTCTCTGCTCCTTCACTCCCTCTCTGCTCCATCACTCTCTCTCTCTGCTCCTTCGCTCTCTCTCTCTGCTCCTTCACTCCCTCTCTCTGCTCCTTCACTCCCTCTCTCTGCTCCTTCACTCCGTCCCTCTGCTCCTTCACTCCCTCTCTCTGCCCTTTCGCTCCCTCTCTCTGCTCCTTCACTCTCTCTCTCTGCTCCTTCACTCTCTCTCTCTGCTTATTCACTCCCTCTCTCTGCTCCTTCACTCCCTCTCTCTGCTCATTCACTCCATCTCTCTGCTCCTTCACTCCCTCCCTCTGCTCCTTCACTCTCTCTCTCTCTGCTCCTTCACTCTCTCTCTCTGCTCCTTCACTCCCTCTCTCTGCTCTATCACTCTCTCGCTCTGCTCCTTCACTCCCTCTCTCTGCTCCTTCACTCCCTCTCTCTGCTCCTTCACTCCCTCTCTCTGCTCCTTCTCTCCCTATCCCTGCTCCTTCACTCCCTCTCTCTGCTCCTTCACTCCCTCTCTCTGCTCCTTCACTCCCTCTCTCTGCTCCTTCACTCCCTCTCTCTGCTCCTTCACTCCCTCTCTCTGCTCCTTCACTCCCTCTCTCTGCTCCTTCACTCCCTCTCTCTGCTCCTTCACTCTCTCTGCTCCTTCACTCCCTCTCTCTGCACCTTCGCTCCCTCTCTCTGCTCCTTCACTCTCTCTCTCTGCTCCTTCACTCCCTCTCTCTGCTCCTTCACTCCCTCTCCCTGCTCCTTCACTCCCGCTCTCTGCTCCTTCACTCCCTCTCTCTGCTCCTTCACTCCCTCTCTCTGCTCCTTCACTCCCTCTCTCTGCCCCTTCACTCCCTCTCTCTGCTCCCTCTCTCCCTCTCTCTGCTCCTTCACTCCCTCTCTCTGCTCTTTCACTCTCTCTCTGCTCCTTCACTCTCTCTCTGTGCTCCTTCACTCCCTCTCTCTGCTCCTTCACTCTCTCTCTCTGCTCCTTCACTCCCTCTCCCTGCTCCTTCACTCTCTCTCTCTGCTCCTTCACTCTCTCCCTCTGCTCCTTCACTCCCTCTCTCTTCTCCTTCACATCCTCTCAGCTCCTTCACTCCCTCTCTCTGCTCCTTCACTCTCTCCCTCTGCTCCTTCACTCCCTCTCTCTTCTCCTTCACATCCTCTCAGCTCCTTCACTCCCTCTCTCTGCTCCTTCACTCCCTCTCTCTGCTCCTTCTCTCTCTCTCTCTGCTCCTTCACTCTCTCTCTCTGCTCCTTCACTCTCTCTCTGCTCCTTCACTCTCTCTCTGCTCCTTCACTCCCTCTCTCTGCTCCTTCACTCTCTCTCTCTGCTCCTTCACTCTCTCTGCTCCTTCACTCCCTCTCCCTGCTCCTTCACTCCCTCTCCCTGCTCCTTCACTCTCTCCGCTCCTTCACTCCCTCTCTCTGCTCCTTCACTCTCTCTGCTCCTTCACTCCCTCTCTCTGCTCCTTCACTCCCTCTCCCTGCTCCTTCATTCTCTCTCTCTGCTCCTTCACTCTCTCTCTGCTCCTTCACTCCCTCTCTCTGCTCCTTCACTCCCTCTCGCTGCTCCTTCACTCCCTCTCTCTGCTCCTTCACTCCCTCTCTCTGCTCCTTCAGTCCCACTCTCTGCTCCTTCACTCTCTTTCTCTGCTCCTTCACTCTCTCTCTGCTCCTTCACTCCCTCTCTCTGCTCCTTCACTCTCTCTCTGCTCCTTCACTCCCTCTCTCTGCTCCTTCACTCTCTCTCTCTGCTCCTTCACTCTCTCTCTGCTCCTTCACTCCCTCTCCCTGCTCCTTCACTCCCTCTCCCTGCTCCTTCACTCTCTCCGCTCCTTCACTCTCTCTCTCTGCTCCTTCACTCTCTCTGCTCCTTCACTCCCTCTCTCTGCTCCTTCTCTCTCTCTCTCTGCTCCTTAACTCCCTCTCTCTGCTCCTTCACTCTCTCTCTCTGCTCCGTCACTCCCTCTCTCTGCTCCTTCACTCCCTCTCTCTGCTCCTTCACTCCCTCTCTCTGCACCTTCACTCCCTCTCTCTGCTCCTTCACTCCCTCTCTCTGCTCCTTCAGTCCCACTCTCTGCTCCTTCACTCTCTTTCTCTGCTCCGTCACTCTCTCTCTGCTCCTTCACTCCCTCTCTCTGCTCCTTCACTCCCGCTCTCTGCTCCTTCACTCCCTCTCTCTGCTCCTTCACTCCCTCTCTCTGCTCCTTCACTCTCTCTCTCTGCTCCTTCACTCCCTCTCTCTGCTCCTTCACTCCCTCTCCCTGCTTCTTCACTCTCTCTCTGCTCCTTCACTCCCTCTCTCTGCTCCTTCACTCCCTCTCTGCTCCTTCACTCTCTCTCTCTCCTCCTTCACTCCCTCTCTCTGCTCCTTCACTTCCTCTCTCTGCTCCTTCACTCTCTCTCTCTGCTCCTTCAATCTCTCTCCCTGCTCCTTCACTCTCTCTCTCTGCACCTTCACTATCTCTCTCTGCTCCTTCACTCCCTCTCTCTGCTCCTTCACTCTCTCTCCCTGCTCCTTCACTCCCTCTCTCTGCTCCTTCAATCTCTCTCTCTGCTCCTTCACTCTCTCTCTCAGCTCCTTCACTCTCTCTCTCTGCTCCTTCACTCTCTCTCTCTGCTCCTTCACTCTCTTTCTCTGCTCCTTCACTCTCTCTCTGCTCCTTCACTCCCTCTCTCTGCTCCTTCACTCCCTCTCTCTGCTCCTTCACTCCTTCTCTCTGCTCCTTCACTCCCTCTCTCTGCTCCTTCACTCCCTCTCCCTGCTCCTTCACTCACTCTCCCTGCTCCTTCACTCCCTCTCTCTGCTCATTCACTCTCTCTCACTGCTCCTTCACTCTCTCTCTGCTCCTTCACTCCCTCTCTCTGCTCCTTCACTCCCTCTCCCTGCTCCTTCACTCTCTCTCTCTGCTCCTTCACACTCTCTCTGCTCCTTCACTCCCTCTGTCTGCTCCTTCACTCTCTCTCTGCTCCTTCACTCTCTCTCTGCTCCTTCACTCCCTCTCTCTGCTCCTTCACTCCCTCTCTCTGCTCCTTCACTCCCTCTCTCTGCTCCTTCACTCTCTCTCTGCTCCTTCACTCTCTCTCTCTGCTCCTTCTCTCCCTCTCTCTGCTCCTTCACTCATTCTCTCTGCTCCTTCACTCCCTCTCTCTGGTCCTTCACTCCCTCTCTCTGCTCCTTCACTCCCTCTCACTGCTCCTTCACTCCCTCTCTCTGTTCCTTCACTCTCTCTCTCTGTTCCTTCACTCCCTCTCTCTGCTCCTTCACTCCCTCTCTCTGCTCCTTCACTCCCTCTCTCTGCTCCTTCACTCCGTCTCTCTGCTCCTTCACTCCCTCTCTCTGCCCTTTCGCTCCCTCTCGCTGCTCCTTCACTCTCTCTCTCTGATCCTTCACTCTCTCTCTCTGCTTATTCACTCCCTCTCTCTGCTCCTTCACTCCCTCTCTGCTCCTTCACTCCCTCTCTCTGCTCATTCACTCCATCTCTCTGCTCCTTCACTCTCTCTCTCTGCTCCTTCACTCTCTCTCTCTGCTCCTTCACTCCCTCTCTCTGCTCCTTCACTCCCTCTCCCTGCTCCTTCACTTCCGCTCTCTGCTCCTTCACTCTCTCTCTCTGCTCCTTCACTCCCTATCTCTGCTCCTTCACTCCCTCTCTCTGCCCCTTCACTCCCTCTCTCTGCTCCTTCTCTCCCTCTCTCTGCTCCTTCACTCTCTCTCTCTGCTTATTCACTCCCTCTCTCTGCTCCTTCACTCCCTCTCTCTGCCCTTTCGCTCCCTCTCTCTGCTCCTTCACTCTCTCTCTCTGCTCCTTCACTCTCTCTCTCTGCTTATTCACTCCCTCTCTCTGCTCCTTCACTCCCTCTCTCTGCTCATTCACTCCATCTCTCTGCTCCTTCACTCCCTCCCTCTGCTCCTTCACTCTCTCTCTCTCTGCTCCTTCACTCTCTCTCTCTGCTCCTTCACTCCCTCTCTCTGCTCTATCACTCTCTCGCTCTGCTCCTTCACTCCCTCTCTCTGCTCCTTCACTCCCTCTCTCTGCTCCTTCACTCCCTCTCTCTGCTCCTTCTCTCCCTATCCCTGCTCCTTCACTCCCTCTCTCTGCTCCTTCACTCCCTCTCTCTGCTCCTTCACTCCCTCTCTCTGCTCCTTCACTCCCTCTCTCTGCTCCTTCACTCCCTCTCTCTGCTCCTTCACTCTCTCTGCTCCTTCACTCCCTCTCTCTGCACCTTCGCTCCCTCTCTCTGCTCCTTCACTCTCTCTCTCTGCTCCTTCACTCCCTCTCTCTGCTCCTTCACTCCCTCTCCCTGCTCCTTCACTCCCGCTCTCTGCTCCTTCACTCCCTCTCTCTGCTCCTTCACTCCCTCTCTCTGCTCCTTCACTCCCTCTCTCTGCCCCTTCACTCCCTCTCTCTGCTCCTTCTCTCCCTCTCTCTGCTCCTTCACTCCCTCTCTCTGCTCTTTCACTCTCTCTCTGCTCCTTCACTCTCTCTCTGTGCTCCTTCACTCCCTCTCTCTGCTCCTTCACTCTCTCTCTCTGCTCCTTCACTCTCTCTCTGCTCCTTCACTCCCTCTCCCTGCTCCTTCACTCTCTCTCTCTGCTCCTTCACTCTCTCCCTCTGCTCCTTCACTCCCTCTCTCTTCTCCTTCACATCCTCTCAGCTCCTTCACTCCCTCTCTCTGCTCCTTCACTCCCTCTCTCTGCTCCTTCTCTCTCTCTCTCTGCTCCTTCACTCTCTCTCTCTGCTCCTTCACTCTCTCTCTGCTCCTTCACTCCCTCTCTCTGCTCCTTCACTCTCTCTCTCTGCTCCTTCACTCTCTCTGCTCCTTCACTCCCTCTCCCTGCTCCTTCACTCCCTCTCCCTGCTCCTTCACTCTCTCCGCTCCTTCACTCCCTCTCTCTGCTCCTTCACTCTCTCTGCTCCTTCACTCCCTCTCTCTGCTCCTTCACTCCCTCTCCCTGCTCCTTCATTCTCTCTCTCTGCTCCTTCACTCTCTCTCTGCTCCTTCACTCCCTCTCTCTGCTCCTTCACTCCCTCTCTCTGCTCCTTCACTCCCTCTCTCTGCTCCTTCACTCCCTCTCTCTGCTCCTTCAGTCCCACTCTCTGCTCCTTCACTCTCTTTCTCTGCTCCTTCACTCACTCTCTGCTCCTTCACTCCCTCTCTCTGCTCCTTCACTCTCTCTCTGCTCCTTCACTCCCTCTCTCTGCTCCTTCACTCTCTCTCTCTGCTCCTTCACTCTCTCTCTGCTCCTTCACTCCCTCTCCCTGCTCCTTCACTCCCTCTCCCTGCTCCTTCACTCTCTCCGCTCCTTCACTCTCTCTCTCTGCTCCTTCACTCTCTCTGCTCCTTCACTCCCTCTCTCTGCTCCTTCTCTCTCTCTCTCTGCTCCTTAACTCCCTCTCTCTGCTCCTTCACTCTCTCTCTCTGCTCCGTCACTCCCTCTCTCTGCTCCTTCACTCCCTCTCTCTGCTCCTTCACTCCCTCTCTCTGCACCTTCACTCCCTCTCTCTGCTCCTTCACTCCCTCTCTCTGCTCCTTCAGTCCCACTCTCTGCTCCTTCAATCTCTTTCTCTGCTCCGTCACTCTCTCTCTGCTCCTTCACTCCCTCTCTCTGCTCCTTCACTCTCTCTCTGCTCCTTCACTCCCTCTCTCTGCTCCTTCACTCTATCTCTGCTCCTTCACGCTCTCTCTCCTCCTTCACTCCCTCTCTCTGCTCCTTCACTCCCTCTCTCTGCTCCTTCACTCTCTCTCTCTGCTCCTTCACTCTCTCTCTCTGCTCCTTCACTCCCTCTCTCTGCTCCTTCACTCCCTCTCCCTGCTTCTTCACTCTCTCTCTGCTCCTTCACTCCCTCTCTCTGCTCCTTCACTCCCTCTCTGCTCCTTCACTCTCTCTCTCTCCTCCTTCACTCCCTCTCTCTGCTCCTTCACTTCCCCTCTCTGCTCCTTCACTCTCTCTCTCTGCTCCTTCAATCTCTCTCCCTGCTCCTTCACTCTCTCTCTCTGCACCTTCACTCTCTCTCTCTGCTCCTTCACTCCCTCTCTCTGCTCCTTCACTCTCTCTCCCTGCTCCTTCACTCCCTCTCTCTGCTCCTTCAATCTCTCTCCCTGCTCCTTCACTCTCTCTCTCAGCTCCTTCACTCTCTCTCTCTGCTCCTTCACTCTCTCTCTCTGCTCCTTCACTCTCTCTCTCTGCTCCTTCACTCCCTCTCTCTGCTCCTTCACTCCTTCTCTCTGCTCCTTCACTCCCTCTCTCTGCTCCTTCACTCCCTCTCCCTGCTCCTTCACTCACTCTCCCTGCTCCTTCACTCCCTCTCTCTGCTCATTCACTCTCTCTCTGCTCCTTCACTCCCTCTCTCTGCTCCTTCACTCCCTCTCTCTGCTCCTTCACTCCTTCTCTCTGCTCCTTCACTCCCTCTCTCTGCTCCTTCACTCCCTCTCCCTGCTCCTTCACTCACTCTCCCTGCTCCTTCACTCCCTCTCTCTGCTCATTCACTCTCTCTCACTGCTCCTTCACTCTCTCTCTGCTCCTTCACTCCCTCTCTCTGCTCCTTCACTCCCTCTCCCTGCTCCTTCACTCTCTCTCTCTGCTCCTTCACACTCTCTCTGCTCCTTCACTCCCTCTGTCTGCTCCTTCACTCTCTCTCTGCTCCTTCACTCTCTCTCTGCTCCTTCACTCCCTCTCTCTGCTCCTTCACTCCCTCTCTCTGCTCCTTCACTCCCTCTCTCTGCTCCTTCACTCTCTCTCTGCTCCTTCACTCTCTCTCTCTGCTCCTTCTCTCCCTCTCTCTGCTCCTTCACTCATTCTCTCTGCTCCTTCACTCCCTCTCTCTGGTCCTTCACTCCCTCTCTCTGCTCCTTCACTCCCTCTCTCTGCTCCTTCACTCCCTCTCACTGCTCCTTCACTCCCTCTCTCTGTTCCTTCACTCTCTCTCTCTGTTCCTTCACTCCCTCTCTCTGCTCCTTCACTCCCTCTCTCTGCTCCTTCACTCCCTCTCTCTGCTCCTTCACTCCGTCTCTCTGCTCCTTCACTCCCTCTCTCTGCCCTTTCGCTCCCTCTCGCTGCTCCTTCACTCTCTCTCTCTGCTCCTTCACTCTCTCTCTCTGCTTATTCACTCCCTCTCTCTGCTCCTTCACTCCCTCTCTGCTCCTTCACTCCCTCCCTCTGCTCATTCACTCCATCTCTCTGCTCCTTCACTCTCTCTCTCTGCTCCTTCACTCCCTCTCTCTGCTCCTTCACTCCCTCTCCCTGCTCCTTCACTCCCGCTCTCTGCTCCTTCACTCCCTCTCTCTGCTCCTTCACTCCCTCTCTCTGCTCCTTCACTCCCTCTCTCTGCCCCTTCACTCCCTCTCTCTGCTCCTTCTCTCCCTCTCTCTGCTCCGTCACTCCCTCTCTCTGCTCTTTCACTCTCTCTCTGCTCCTTCACTCTCTCTCTGTGCTCCTTCACTCCCTCTCTCTGCTCCTTCACTCCCTCTCTCTGCTCCTTCACTCCCTCTCCCTGCTCCTTCACTCTCTCTCTCTGCTCTATCACTCCCTCTCTCTGCTCCTTCACTCCCTCTCTCTGCTCCTTCACTCCCTCTCTCTGCTCCTTCACTCTCTCTCTCTGCTCCTTCACTCTCTCTCTCTGCTCCTTCACTCTCTCTCTCTGCTCCTTCACTCTCTCTCTCTGCTCCTTCACTCCCTCTCTCTGCTCCTTCACTCCCTCTCTCTGCTCCTTCACTCGCTCTCCCTGCTCCTTCACTCCCTCTCTCTGCTCCTTCACTCTCTCTCTCTGCTCCTTCACTCTCTCTCTCTGCTCCTTCACTCCCTCTCTCGCTGTTTCACTCCCTCTCTCTGCTCCTTCACTCTCTCTCTCTGCTCGATCACTCCCTCTCTCTGCTCCTTCACTCTCTCTGCTCCTTCACTCCCTCTCCCTGCTCCTTCACTCCCTCTCCCTGCTCCTTCACTCTCCCCGCTCCTTCACTCCCTCTCTCTGCTCCTTCACTCACTCTGCTCCTTCACTCCCTCTCTCTGCTCCTTCACTCCCTCTCCCTGCTCCTTCATTCTCTCTCTCTGCTCCTTCACTCTCTCTCTGCTCCTTCACTCCCTCTCTCTGCTCCTTCACTCCCTCTCTCTGCTCCTTCACTCCCTCTCTCTGCTCCTTCACTCCCTCTCTCTGCTCCTTCAGTCCCACTCTCTGCTCCTTCACTCTCTTTCTCTGCTCCTTCACTCTCTCTCTGCTCCTTCACTCTCTCTCTGCTCCTTCACTCTCTCTCTGCTCCTTCACTCCCTCTCTCTGCTCCTTCACTCTCTCTCTCTGCTCCTTCACTCTCTCTCTGCTCCTTCACTCCCTCTCCCTGCTCCTTCACTCCCTCTCCCTGCTCCTTCACTCTCTCCGCTCCTTCACTCCCTCTCTCTGCTCCTTCACTCTCTCTGCATATTCACTCCCTCTCTCTGCTCCTTCTCTCTCTCTCTCTGCTCCTTAACTCCCTCTCTCTGCTCCTTCACTCTCTCTCTCTGCTCCGTCACTCCCTCTCTCTGCTCCTTCACTCCCTCTCTCTGCTCCTTCACTCCCTCTCTCGGCACCTTCACTCCCTCTCTCTGCTCCTTCACTCCCTCTCTCTGCTCCTTCAGTCCCACTCTCTGCTCCTTCACTCTCTTTCTCTGCTCCTTCACTCTCTCTCTGCTCCTTCACTCCCTCTCTCTGCTCCTTCACTCTCTCTCTGCTCCTTCACTCCCTCTCTCTGCTCCTTCACTCTATCTCTGCTCCTTCAGGCTCTCTCTCCTCCTTCACTCCCTCTCTCTGCTCCTTCACTCCCTCTCTCTGCTCCTTCACTCTCTCTCTCTGCTCCTTCACTCCCTCTCTCTGCTCCTTCACTCCCTCTCCCTGCTTCTTCACTCTCTCTCTGCTCCTTCACTCCCTCTCTCTGCTCCTTCACTCCCTCTCTGCTCCTTCACTCTCTCTCTCTCCTCCTTCACTCCCTCTCTCTGCTCCTTCACTTCCTCTCTCTGCTCCTTCACTCTCTCTCTCTGCTCCTTCACTCTCTCTCCCTGCTCCTTCACTCTCTCTCTCTGCACCTTCACTCTCTCTCTCTGCTCCTTCACTCCCTCTCTCTGCTCCTTCACTCTCTCTCCCTGCTCCTTCACTCCCTCTCTCTGCTCCTTCAATCTCTCTCTCTGCTCCTTCACTCTCTCTCTCAGCTCCTTCACTCTCTCTCTCTGCTCCTTCACTCTCTCTCTCTGCTCCTTCACTCTCTCTCTCTGCTCCTTCACTCTCTCTCTGCTCCTTCACTCCCTCTCTCTGCTCCTTCACTCCCTCTCTCTGCTCCTTCACTCCTCTCTGCTCCTTCACTCCCTCTCTCTGCTCCTTCACTCCCTCTCCCTGCTCCTTCACTCACTCTCCCTGCTCCTTCACTCCCTCTCTCTGCTCATTCACTCTCTCTCACTGCTCCTTCACTCTCTCTCTGCTCCTTCACTCCCTCTCTCTGCTCCTTCACTCCCCCTCCCTGCTCCTTCACTCTCTCTCTCTGCTCCTTCACACTCTCTCTGCTCCTTCACTCCCTCTGTCTGCTCCTTCACTCTCTCTCTCTGCTCCTTCACTCTCTCCCTGCTCCTTCACTCCCGCTCTCTGCTCCTTCACTCCCTCTCTCTGCTCCTTCACTCCCTCTCTCTGCTCCTTCACTCCCTCTCTCTGCCCCTTCACTCCCTCTCTCTGCTCCTTCTCTCCCTCTCTCTGCTCCTTCACTCCCTCTCTCTGCTCTTTCACTCTCTCTCTGCTCCTTCACTCTCTCTCTGTGCTCCTTCACTCCCTCTCTCTGCTCCTTCACTCTCTCTCTCTGCTCCTTCACTACCTCTCCCTGCTCCTTCACTCTCTCTCTCTGCTCCTTCACTCTCTCCCTCTGCTCCTTCACTCCCTCTCTCTTCTCCTTCACATCCTCTCAGCTCCTTCACTCCCTCTCTCTGCTCCTTCACTCCCTCTCTCTGCTCCTTCTCTCTCTCTCTCTGCTCCTTCACTCTCTCTCTCTGCTCCTTCACTCTCTCTCTGCTCCTTCACTCCCTCTCTCTGCTCCTTCACTCTCTCTCTCTGCTCCTTCACTCTCTCTGCTCCTTCACTCCCTCTCCCTGCTCCTTCACTCCCTCTCCCTGCTCCTTCACTCTCTCCGCTCCTTCACTCCCTCTCTCTGCTCCTTCACTCTCTCTGCTCCTTCACTCCCTCTCTCTGCTCCTTCACTCCCTCTCCCTGCTCCTTCATTCTCTCTCTCTGCTCCTTCACTCCCTCTCTCTGCTCCTTCACTCCCTCTCTCTGCTCCTTCACTCCCTCTCTCTGCTCCTTCACTCCCTCTCTCTGCTCCTTCAGTCCCACTCTCTGCTCCTTCACTCTCTTTCTCTGCTCCTTCACTCTCTCTCTGCTCCTTCACTCCCTCTCTCTGCTTATTCACTCCCTCTCTCTGCTCCTTCACTCCGTCCCTCTGCTCCTTCACTCCCTCTCTCTGCCCTTTCGCTCCCTCTCTCTGCTCCTTCACTCTCTCTCTGCTCCTTCACTCCCTCTCTCTGCTCCTTCACTCTCTCTCTCTGCTCCTTCACTCTCTCTCTGCTCCTTCACTCCCTCTCCCTGCTCCTTCACTCCCTCTCCCTGCTCCTTCACTCTCTCCGCTCCTTCACTCCCTCTCTCTGCTCCTTCACTCTCTCTGCTCCTTCACTCCCTCTCTCTGCTCCTTCTCTCTCTCTCTCTGCTCCTTAACTCCCTCTCTCTGCTCCTTCACTCTCTCTCTCTGCTCCGTCACTCCCTCTCTCTGCTCCTTCACTCCCTCTCTCTGCTCCTTCACTCCCTCTCTCTGCACCTTCACTCCCTCTCTCTGCTCCTTCACTCCCTCTCTCTGCTCCTTCAGTCCCACTCTCTGCTCCTTCACTCTCTTTCTCTGCTCCTTCACTCTCTCTCTGCTCCTTCACTCCCTCTCTCTGCTCCTTCACTCTCTCTCTGCTCCTTCACTCCCTCTCTCTGCTCCTTCACTCTATCTCTGCTCCTTCAGGCTCTCTCTCCTCCTTCACTCCCTCTCTCTGCTCCTTCACTCCCTCTCTCTGCTCCTTCACTCTCTCTCTCTGCTCCTTCACTCCCTCTCTCTGCTCCTTCACTCCCTCTCCCTGCTCCTTCACTCCCTCTCTCTGCTCCTTCACTCCCTCTCCCTGCTCCTTCACTCCCTCTCTGCTCCTTCACTCTCTCTCTCTCCTCCTTCACTCCCTCTCTCTGCTCCTTCACTTCCTCTCTCTGCTCCTTCACTCTCTCTCTCTGCTCCTTCACTCTCTCTCCCTGCTCCTTCACTCTCTCTCTCTGCTCCTTCAGGCTCTCTCTCCTCCTTCACTCCCTCTCTCTGCTCCTTCACTCCCTCTCTCTGCTCCTTCACTCTCTCTCTCTGCTCCTTCACTCCCTCTCTCTGCTCCTTCACTCCCTCTCCCTGCTCCTTCACTCCCTCTCTGCTCCTTCACTCTCTCTCTCTCCTCCTTCACTCCCTCTCTCTGCTCCTTCACTTCCTCTCTCTGCTCCTTCACTCTCTCTCTCTGCTCCTTCACTCTCTCTCCCTGCTCCTTCACTCTCTCTCTCTGCTCCTTCAGGCTCTCTCTCCTCCTTCACTCCCTCTCTCTGCTCCTTCACTCACTCTCTCTGCTCCTTCACTCTCTCTCTCTGCTCCTTCACTCCCTCTCTCTGCTCCTTCACTCCCTCTCCCTGCTCCTTCACTCCCTCTCTGCTCCTTCACTCTCTCTCTCTCCTCCTTCACTCCCTCTCTCTGCTCCTTCACTTCCTCTCTCTGCTCCTTCACTCTCTCTCTCTGCTCCTTCACTCTCTCTCCCTGCTCCTTCACTCTCTCTCTCTGCTCCTTCAGGCTCTCTCTCCTCCTTCACTCCCTCTCTCTGCTCCTTCACTCCCTCTCTCTGCTCCTTCACTCTCTCTCTCTGCTCCTTCACTCCCTCTCTCTGCTCCTTCACTCCCTCTCCCTGCTCCTTCACTCCCTCTCTGCTCCTTCACTCTCTCTCTCTCCTCCTTCACTCCCTCTCTCTGCTCCTTCACTTCCTCTCTCTGCTCCTTCACTCTCTCTCTCTGCTCCTTCACTCTCTCTCCCTGCTCCTTCACTCTCTCTCTCTGCTCCTTCAGGCTCTCTCTCCTCCTTCACTCCCTCTCTCTGCTCCTTCACTCCCTCTCTCTGCTCCTTCACTCTCTCTCTCTGCTCCTTCACTCCCTCTCTCTGCTCCTTCACTCCCTCTCCCTGCTCCTTCACTCCCTCTCTGCTCCTTCACTCTCTCTCTCTCCTCCTTCACTCCCTCTCTCTGCTCCTTCACTTCCTCTCTCTGCTCCTTCACTCTCTCTCTCTGCTCCTTCACTCTCTCTCCCTGCTCCTTCACTCTCTCTCTCTGCTCCTTCAGGCTCTCTCTCCTCCTTCACTCCCTCTCTCTGCTCCTTCACTCCCACTCTCTGCTCCTTCACTCTCTCTCTCTGCTCCTTCACTCCCTCTCTCTGCTCCTTCACTCCCTCTCCCTGCTCCTTCACTCCCTCTCTGCTCCTTCACTCTCTCTCTCTCCTCCTTCACTCCCTCTCTCTGCTCCTTCACTTCCTCTCTCTGCTCCTTCACTCTCTCTCTCTGCTCCTTCACTCTCTCTCCCTGCTCCTTCACTCTCTCTCTCTGCTCCTTCAGGCTCTCTCTCCTCCTTCACTCCCTCTCTCTGCTCCTTCACTCCCTCTCTCTGCTCCTTCACTCTCTCTCCCTGCTCCTTCACTCCCTCTCTCTGCTCCTTCAATCTCTCTCTCTGCTCCTTCACTCTCTCTCTCAGCTCCTTCACTCTCTCTCTCTGCTCCTTCACTCTCTCTCTCTGCTCCTTCACTCTCTCTCTCTGCTCCTTCACTCCCTCTCTCTGCTCCTTCACTCCCTCTCTCTGCTCCTTCACTCCCTCTCTCTGCTCCTTCACTCCTTCTCTCTGCTCCTTCACTCCCTCTCTCTGCTCCTTCACTCCCTCTCCCTGCTCCTTCACTCACTCTCCCTGCTCCTTCACTCCCTCTCTCTGCTCATTCACTCTCTCTCACTGCTCCTTCACTCTCTCTCTGCTCCTTCACTCCCTCTCTCTGCTCCTTCACTCTCCCTGCTCCTTCACTCTCTCTCTCTGCTCGTTCACACTCTCTCTGCTCCTTCACTCCCTCTGTCTGCTCCTTCACTCCCTCTCTCTGCTCCTTCACTCCCTCTCCCTGCTCCTTCACTCCCGCTCTCTGCTCCTTCACTCCCTCTCTCTGCGCCTTCACTCCCTCTCTCTGCTCCTTCACTCCCTCTCTCTGCCCCTTCACTCCCTCTCTCTGCTCCTTCTCTCCCTCTCTCTGCTCCTTCACTCCCTCTCTCTGCTCTTTCACTCTCTCTCTGCTCCTTCACTCTCTCTCTGTGCTCCTTCACTCCCTCTGTCTGCTCCTTCACTCTCTCTCTCTGCTCCTTCACTCCCTCTCCCTGCTCCTTCACTCTCTCTCTCTGCTCCTTCACTCTCTCCCTCTGCTCCTTCACTCCCTCTCTCTTCTCCTTCACATCCTCTCAGCTCCTTCACTCCCTCTCTCTGCTCCTTCACTCCCTCTCTCTGCTCCTCTCTCTCTCTCTGCTCCTTCACTCGCTCTCTCTGCTCCTTCACTCTCTCTCTGCTCCTTCACTCCCTCTCTCTGCTCCTTCACTCTCTCTCTCTGCTCCTTCACTCTCTCTGCTCCTTCACTCCCTCTCCCTGCTCCTTCACTCCCTCTCCCTGCTCCTTCACTCTCTCCGCTCATTCACTCCCTCTCTCTGCTCCTTCACTCTCTCTGCTCCTTCACTCCCTCTCTCTGCTCCTTCACTCCCTCTCCCTGCTCCTTCATTCTCTCTCTCTGCTCCTTCACTCTCTCTCTGCTCCTTCACTCCCTCTCTCTGCTCCTTCACTCCCTCTCTCTGCTCCTTCACTCCCTCTCTCTGCTCCTTCAGTCCCACTCTCTGCTCCTTCACTCTCTTTCTCTGCTCCTTCACTCTCTCTCTGCTCCTTCACTCCCTCTCTCTGCTCCTTCACTCTCTCTCTGCTCCTTCACTCTCTCTCTCTGCTCCTTCACTCCCTCTCTCTGCTCCTTCACTCTCTCTCTGCTCCTTCACTCCCTCTCTCTGCTCCTTCACTCTATCTCTGCTCCTTCAGGCTCTCTCTCCTCCTTCACTCCCTCTCTCTGCTCCTTCACTCCCTCTCTCTGCTCCTTCACTCTCTCTCTCTGCTCCTTCACTCCCTCTCTCTGCTCCTTCACTCCCTCTCCCTGCTTCTTCACTCTCTCTCTGCTCCTTCACTCCCTCTCTCTGCTCCTTCACTCCCTCTCTGCTCCTTCACTCTCTCTCTCTGCTCCTTCACTCCCTCTCTCTGCTCCTTCACTTCCTCTCTCTGCTCCTTCACTCTCTCTCTCTGCTCCTTCACTCTCTCTCCCTGCTCCTTCACTCTCTCTCTCTGCACCTTCACTCTCTCTCTCTGCTCCTTCACTCCCTCTCTCTGCTCCTTCACTCTCTCTCCCTGCTCCTTCACTCCCTCTCTCTGCTCCTTCAATCTCTCTCTCTGCTCCTTCACTCTCTCTCTCTGCTCCTTCACTCTCTCTCTCTGCTCCTTCACTCTCTCTCTCTGCTCCTTCACTCCCTCTCCCTGCTCCTTCACTCCCTCTCCCTGCTCCTTCACTCTCTCCGCTCCTTCACTCCCTCTCTCTGCTCCTTCACTCACTCTGCTCCTTCACTCCCTCTCTCTGCTCCTTCACTCCCTCTCCCTGCTCCTTCATTCTCTCTCTCTGCTCCTTCACTCTCTCTCTGCTCCTTCACTCCCTCTCTCTGCTCCTTCACTCCCTCTCTCTGCTCCTTCACTCCCTCTCTCTGCTCCTTCACTCCCTCTCTCTGCTCCTTCAGTCCCACTCTCTGCTCCTTCACTCTCTTTCTCTGCTCCTTCACTCTCTCTCTGCTCCTTCACTCCCTGTCTCTGCTCCTTCACTCTCTCTCTGCTCCTTCACTCCCTCTCTCTGCTCCTTCACTCTCTCTCTCTGCTCCTTCACTCTCTCTCTGCTCCTTCACTCCCTCTCCCTGCTCCTTCACTCCCTCTCCCTGCTCCTTCACTCTCTCCGCTCCTTCACTCCCTCTCTCTGCTCCTTCACTCTCTCTGCTCCTTCACTCCCTCTCTCTGCTCCTTCTCTCTCTCTCTCTCTGCTCCTTAACTCCCTCTCTCTGCTCCTTCACTCTCTCTCTCTGCTCCGTCACTCCCTCTCTCTGCTCCTTCACTCCCTCTCTCTGCTCCTTCACTCCCTCTCTCTGCACCTTCACTTCCTCTCTCTGCTCCTTCACTCTCTCTCTCTGCTCCTTCACTCTCTCTCCCTGCTCCTTCACTCTCTCTCTCTGCTCCTTCAGGCTCTCTCTCCTCCTTCACTCCCTCTCTCTGCTCCTTCACTCCCTCTCTCTGCTCCTTCACTCTCTCTCCCTGCTCCTTCACTCCCTCTCTCTGCTCCTTCAATCTCTCTCTCTGCTCCTTCACTCTCTCTCTCAGCTCCTTCACTCTCTCTCTCTGCTCCTTCACTCTCTCTCTCTGCTCCTTCACTCTCTCTCTCTGCTCCTTCACTCCCTCTCTCTGCTCCTTCACTCCCTCTCTCTGCTCCTTCACTCCCTCTCTCTGCTCCTTCACTCCTTCTCTCTGCTCCTTCACTCCCTCTCTCTGCTCCTTCACTCCCTCTCCCTGCTCCTTCACTCACTCTCCCTGCTCCTTCACTCCCTCTCTCTGCTCATTCACTCTCTCTCACTGCTCCTTCACTCTCTCTCTGCTCCTTCACTCCCTCTCTCTGCTCCTTCACTCTCCCTGCTCCTTCACTCTCTCTCTCTGCTCGTTCACACTCTCTCTGCTCCTTCACTCCCTCTGTCTGCTCCTTCACTCCCTCTCTCTGCTCCTTCACTCCCTCTCCCTGCTCCTTCACTCCCGCTCTCTGCTCCTTCACTCCCTCTCTCTGCGCCTTCACTCCCTCTCTCTGCTCCTTCACTCCCTCTCTCTGCCCCTTCACTCCCTCTCTCTGCTCCTTCTCTCCCTCTCTCTGCTCCTTCACTCCCTCTCTCTGCTCTTTCACTCTCTCTCTGCTCCTTCACTCTCTCTCTGTGCTCCTTCACTCCCTCTGTCTGCTCCTTCACTCTCTCTCTCTGCTCCTTCACTCCCTCTCCCTGCTCCTTCACTCTCTCTCTCTGCTCCTTCACTCTCTCCCTCTGCTCCTTCACTCCCTCTCTCTTCTCCTTCACATCCTCTCAGCTCCTTCACTCCCTCTCTCTGCTCCTTCACTCCCTCTCTCTGCTCCTCTCTCTCTCTCTGCTCCTTCACTCGCTCTCTCTGCTCCTTCACTCTCTCTCTGCTCCTTCACTCCCTCTCTCTGCTCCTTCACTCTCTCTCTCTGCTCCTTCACTCTCTCTGCTCCTTCACTCCCTCTCCCTGCTCCTTCACTCCCTCTCCCTGCTCCTTCACTCTCTCCGCTCATTCACTCCCTCTCTCTGCTCCTTCACTCTCTCTGCTCCTTCACTCCCTCTCTCTGCTCCTTCACTCCCTCTCCCTGCTCCTTCATTCTCTCTCTCTGCTCCTTCACTCTCTCTCTGCTCCTTCACTCCCTCTCTCTGCTCCTTCACTCCCTCTCTCTGCTCCTTCACTCCCTCTCTCTGCTCCTTCAGTCCCACTCTCTGCTCCTTCACTCTCTTTCTCTGCTCCTTCACTCTCTCTCTGCTCCTTCACTCCCTCTCTCTGCTCCTTCACTCTCTCTCTGCTCCTTCACTCTCTCTCTCTGCTCCTTCACTCCCTCTCTCTGCTCCTTCACTCTCTCTCTGCTCCTTCACTCCCTCTCTCTGCTCCTTCACTCTATCTCTGCTCCTTCAGGCTCTCTCTCCTCCTTCACTCCCTCTCTCTGCTCCTTCACTCCCTCTCTCTGCTCCTTCACTCTCTCTCTCTGCTCCTTCACTCCCTCTCTCTGCTCCTTCACTCCCTCTCCCTGCTTCTTCACTCTCTCTCTGCTCCTTCACTCCCTCTCTCTGCTCCTTCACTCCCTCTCTGCTCCTTCACTCTCTCTCTCTGCTCCTTCACTCCCTCTCTCTGCTCCTTCACTTCCTCTCTCTGCTCCTTCACTCTCTCTCTCTGCTCCTTCACTCTCTCTCCCTGCTCCTTCACTCTCTCTCTCTGCACCTTCACTCTCTCTCTCTGCTCCTTCACTCCCTCTCTCTGCTCCTTCACTCTCTCTCCCTGCTCCTTCACTCCCTCTCTCTGCTCCTTCAATCTCTCTCTCTGCTCCTTCACTCTCTCTCTCAGCTCCTTCACTCTCTCTCTCTGCTCCTTCACTCTCTCTCTCTGCTCCTTCACTCTCTCTCTCTGCTCCTTCACTCTCTCTCTCTGCTCCTTCACTCCCTCTCCCTGCTCCTTCACTCCCTCTCCCTGCTCCTTCACTCTCTCCGCTCCTTCACTCCCTCTCTCTGCTCCTTCACTCACTCTGCTCCTTCACTCCCTCTCTCTGCTCCTTCACTCCCTCTCCCTGCTCCTTCATTCTCTCTCTCTGCTCCTTCACTCTCTCTCTGCTCCTTCACTCCCTCTCTCTGCTCCTTCACTCCCTCTCTCTGCTCCTTCACTCCCTCTCTCTGCTCCTTCACTCCCTCTCTCTGCTCCTTCAGTCCCACTCTCTGCTCCTTCACTCTCTTTCTCTGCTCCTTCACTCTCTCTCTGCTCCTTCACTCCCTGTCTCTGCTCCTTCACTCTCTCTCTGCTCCTTCACTCCCTCTCTCTGCTCCTTCACTCTCTCTCTCTGCTCCTTCACTCTCTCTCTGCTCCTTCACTCCCTCTCCCTGCTCCTTCACTCCCTCTCCCTGCTCCTTCACTCTCTCCGCTCCTTCACTCCCTCTCTCTGCTCCTTCACTCTCTCTGCTCCTTCACTCCCTCTCTCTGCTCCTTCTCTCTCTCTCTCTCTGCTCCTTAACTCCCTCTCTCTGCTCCTTCACTCTCTCTCTCTGCTCCGTCACTCCCTCTCTCTGCTCCTTCACTCCCTCTCTCTGCTCCTTCACTCCCTCTCTCTGCACCTTCACTCCCTCTCTCTGCTCCTTCACTCCCTCTCTCTGCTCCTTCAGTCCCACTCTCTGCTCCTTCACCCTCTTTCTCTGCTCCTTCACTCTCTCTCTGCTCCTTCACTCCCTCTCTCTGCTCCTTCACTCTCTCTCTGCTCCTTCACTCCCTCTCTCTGCTCCTTCACTCTATCTCTGCTCCTTCACGCTCTCTCTCCTCCTTCACTCCCTCTCTCTGCTCCTTCACTCCCTCTCTCTGCTCCTTCACTCTCTCTCTCTGCTACTTCACTCCCTCTCTCTGCTCCTTCACTCCCTCTCCCTGCTTCTTCACTCTCTCTCTGCTCCTTCACTCCCCCTCTCTGCTCCTTCACTGCCTCTCTGCTCCTTCACTCTCTCTCTCTCCTCCTTCACTCCCTCTCTCTGCTCCTTCACTTCCTCTCTCTGCTCCTTCACTCTCTCTCTCTCTGCTCCTTCACTCTCTCTCCCTGCTCCTTCACTCTCTCTCTCTGCACCTTCACTCTCTCTCTCTGCTCCTTCACTCCCTCTCTCTGCTCCTTCACTCTCTCTCCCTGCTCCTTCACTCCCTCTCTCTGCTCCTTCAATCTCTCTCTCTGCTCCTTCACTCTCTCTCTCAGCTCCTTCACTCTCTCTCTCTGCTCCTTCACTCTCTCTCTCTGCTCCTTCACTCTCTCTCTCTGCTCCTTCACTCTCTCTCTGCTCCTTCACTCCCTCTCTCTGCTCCTTCACTCCCTCTCTCTGCTCCTTCACTCCTTCTCTCTGCTCCTTCACTCCCTCTCTCTGCTCCTTCACTCACTCTCCCTGCTCCTTCACTCACTCTCCCTGCTCCTTCACTCCCTCTCTCTGCTCATTCACTCTCTCTCACTGCTCCTTCACTCTCTCTCTGCTCCTTCACCCCCTCTCTCTGCTCCTTCACTCCCTCTCCCTGCTCCTTCACTCTCTCTCTCTGCTCCTTCACACTCTCTCTGCTCCTTCACTCCCTCTGTCTGCTCCTTCACTCTCTCTCTCTGCTCCTTCACTCTCTCTCTGCTCCTTCACTCCCTCTCTCTGCTCCTTCACTCCCTCTCTCTGCTCCTTCACTCCCTCTCTCTGCTCCTTCACTCTCTCTCTCTGCTCCTTCACTCCCTCTCTCTGCTCCTTCACTCTCTCTCACTGCTCCGTCACTCCCTCTCTCTGCTCCTTCACTCCCTCTCTCTGCTCCTTCACTCCCTCTCTCTGCTCCTTCACTCCCTCTCTCTGCTCCTTCACTCTCTCTCTCTGCTCCTTCACTCTCTCTCCCTGCTCCTTCACTCTCTCTCTCTGCTCCTTCAGGCTCTCTCTCCTCCTTCACTCCCTCTCTCTGCTCCTTCACTCCCTCTCTCTGCTCCTTCACTCTCTCTCTCTGCTCCTTCACTCCCTCTCTCTGCTCCTTCACTCCCTCTCCCTGCTCCTTCACTCCCTCTCTGCTCCTTCACTCTCTCTCTCTGCTCCTTCACTCCCTCTCTCTGCTCCTTCACTCTCTCTCTCTGCTCCTTCACTCCCTCTCTCTGCTCCTTCACTCCCTCTCCCTGCTCCTTCACTCCCTCTCTGCTCCTTCACTCTCTCTCTCTCCTCCTTCACTCCCTCTCTCTGCTCCTTCACTTCCTCTCTCTGCTCCTTCACTCTCTCTCTCTGCTCCTTCACTCTCTCTCCCTGCTCCTTCACTCTCTCTCTCTGCTCCTTCAGGCTCTCTCTCCTCCTTCACTCCCTCTCTCTGCTCCTTCACTCCCTCTCTCTGCTCCTTCACTCTCTCTCTCTGCTCCTTCACTCCCTCTCTCTGCTCCTTCACTCCCTCTCCCTGCTCCTTCACTCCCTCTCTGCTCCTTCACTCTCTCTCTCTCCTCCTTCACTCCCTCTCTCTGCTCCTTCACTTCCTCTCTCTGCTCCTTCACTCTCTCTCTCTGCTCCTTCACTCTCTCTCCCTGCTCCTTCACTCTCTCTCTCTGCTCCTTCAGGCTCTCTCTCCTCCTTCACTCCCTCTCTCTGCTCCTTCACTCCCTCTCTCTGCTCCTTCACTCTCTCTCTCTGCTCCTTCACTCCCTCTCTCTGCTCCTTCACTCCCTCTCCCTGCTCCTTCACTCCCTCTCTGCTCCTTCACTCTCTCTCTCTCCTCCTTCACTCCCTCTCTCTGCTCCTTCACTTCCTCTCTCTGCTCCTTCACTCTCTCTCTCTGCTCCTTCACTCTCTCTCCCTGCTCCTTCACTCTCTCTCTCTGCTCCTTCAGGCTCTCTCTCCTCCTTCACTCCCTCTCTCTGCTCCTTCACTCCCTCTCTCTGCTCCTTCACTCTCTCTCCCTGCTCCTTCACTCCCTCTCTCTGCTCCTTCAATCTCTCTCTCTGCTCCTTCACTCTCTCTCTCAGCTCCTTCACTCTCTCTCTCTGCTCCTTCACTCTCTCTCTCTGCTCCTTCACTCTCTCTCTCTGCTCCTTCACTCCCTCTCTCTGCTCCTTCACTCCCTCTCTCTGCTCCTTCACTCCCTCTCTCTGCTCCTTCACTCCTTCTCTCTGCTCCTTCACTCCCTCTCTCTGCTCCTTCACTCCCTCTCCCTGCTCCTTCACTCACTCTCCCTGCTCCTTCACTCCCTCTCTCTGCTCATTCACTCTCTCTCACTGCTCCTTCACTCTCTCTCTGCTCCTTCACTCCCTCTCTCTGCTCCTTCACTCTCCCTGCTCCTTCACTCTCTCTCTCTGCTCGTTCACACTCTCTCTGCTCCTTCACTCCCTCTGTCTGCTCCTTCACTCCCTCTCTCTGCTCCTTCACTCCCTCTCCCTGCTCCTTCACTCCCGCTCTCTGCTCCTTCACTCCCTCTCTCTGCGCCTTCACTCCCTCTCTCTGCTCCTTCACTCCCTCTCTCTGCCCCTTCACTCCCTCTCTCTGCTCCTTCTCTCCCTCTCTCTGCTCCTTCACTCCCTCTCTCTGCTCTTTCACTCTCTCTCTGCTCCTTCACTCTCTCTCTGTGCTCCTTCACTCCCTCTGTCTGCTCCTTCACTCTCTCTCTCTGCTCCTTCACTCCCTCTCCCTGCTCCTTCACTCTCTCTCTCTGCTCCTTCACTCTCTCCCTCTGCTCCTTCACTCCCTCTCTCTTCTCCTTCACATCCTCTCAGCTCCTTCACTCCCTCTCTCTGCTCCTTCACTCCCTCTCTCTGCTCCTCTCTCTCTCTCTGCTCCTTCACTCGCTCTCTCTGCTCCTTCACTCTCTCTCTGCTCCTTCACTCCCTCTCTCTGCTCCTTCACTCTCTCTCTCTGCTCCTTCACTCTCTCTGCTCCTTCACTCCCTCTCCCTGCTCCTTCACTCCCTCTCCCTGCTCCTTCACTCTCTCCGCTCATTCACTCCCTCTCTCTGCTCCTTCACTCTCTCTGCTCCTTCACTCCCTCTCTCTGCTCCTTCACTCCCTCTCCCTGCTCCTTCATTCTCTCTCTCTGCTCCTTCACTCTCTCTCTGCTCCTTCACTCCCTCTCTCTGCTCCTTCACTCCCTCTCTCTGCTCCTTCACTCCCTCTCTCTGCTCCTTCAGTCCCACTCTCTGCTCCTTCACTCTCTTTCTCTGCTCCTTCACTCTCTCTCTGCTCCTTCACTCCCTCTCTCTGCTCCTTCACTCTCTCTCTGCTCCTTCACTCTCTCTCTCTGCTCCTTCACTCCCTCTCTCTGCTCCTTCACTCTCTCTCTGCTCCTTCACTCCCTCTCTCTGCTCCTTCACTCTATCTCTGCTCCTTCAGGCTCTCTCTCCTCCTTCACTCCCTCTCTCTGCTCCTTCACTCCCTCTCTCTGCTCCTTCACTCTCTCTCTCTGCTCCTTCACTCCCTCTCTCTGCTCCTTCACTCCCTCTCCCTGCTTCTTCACTCTCTCTCTGCTCCTTCACTCCCTCTCTCTGCTCCTTCACTCCCTCTCTGCTCCTTCACTCTCTCTCTCTGCTCCTTCACTCCCTCTCTCTGCTCCTTCACTTCCTCTCTCTGCTCCTTCACTCTCTCTCTCTGCTCCTTCACTCTCTCTCCCTGCTCCTTCACTCTCTCTCTCTGCACCTTCACTCTCTCTCTCTGCTCCTTCACTCCCTCTCTCTGCTCCTTCACTCTCTCTCCCTGCTCCTTCACTCCCTCTCTCTGCTCCTTCAATCTCTCTCTCTGCTCCTTCACTCTCTCTCTCAGCTCCTTCACTCTCTCTCTCTGCTCCTTCACTCTCTCTCTCTGCTCCTTCACTCTCTCTCTCTGCTCCTTCACTCTCTCTCTGCTCTTTCACTCCCTCTCTCTGCTCCTTCACTCCCTCTCTCTGCTCCTTCACTCCTTCTCTCTGCTCCTTCACTCCCTCTCTCTGCTCCTTCACTCCCTCTCCCTGCTCCTTCACTCACTCTCCCTGCTCCTTCACTCCCTCTCTCTGCTCATTCACTCTCTCTCACTGCTCCTTCACTCTCTCTCTGCTCCTTCACTCCCTCTCTCTGCTCCTTCACTCTCCCTGCTCCTTCACTCTCTCTCTCTGCTCCTTCACACTCTCTCTGCTCCTTCACTCCCTCTGTCTGCTCCTTCACTCCCTCTCTCTGCTCCTTCACTCCCTCTCCCTGCTCCTTCACTCCCGCTCTCTGCTCCTTCACTCCCTCTCTCTGCTCCTTCACTCCCTCTCTCTGCTCCTTCACTCCCTCTCTCTGCCCCTTCACTCCCTCTCTCTGCTCCTTCTCTCCCTCTCTCTGCTCCTTCACTCCCTCTCTCTGCTCTTTCACTCTCTCTCTGCTCCTTCACTCTCTCTCTGTGCTCCTTCACTCCCTCTGTCTGCTCCTTCACTCTCTCTCTCTGCTCCTTCACTCCCTCTCCCTGCTCCTTCACTCTCTCTCTCTGCTCCTTCACTCTCTCCCTCTGCTCCTTCACTCCCTCTCTCTTCTCCTTCACATCCTCTCAGCTCCTTCACTCCCTCTCTCTGCTCCTTCACTCCCTCTCTCTGCTCCTCTCTCTCTCTCTGCTCCTTCACTCGCTCTCTCTGCTCCTTCACTCTCTCTCTGCTCCTTCACTCCCTCTCTCTGCTCCTTCACTCTCTCTCTCTGCTCCTTCACTCTCTCTGCTCCTTCACTCCCTCTCCCTGCTCCTTCACTCCCTCTCCCTGCTCCTTCACTCTCTCCGCTCCTTCACTCCCTCTCTCTGCTCCTTCACTCACTCTGCTCCTTCACTCCCTCTCTCTGCTCCTTCACTCCCTCTCCCTGCTCCTTCATTCTCTCTCTCTGCTCCTTCACTCTCTCTCTGCTCCTTCACTCCCTCTCTCTGCTCCTTCACTCCCTCTCTCTGCTCCTTCACTCCCTCTCTCTGCTCCTTCACTCCCTCTCTCTGCTCCTTCAGTCCCACTCTCTGCTCCTTCACTCTCTTTCTCTGCTCCTTCACTCTCTCTCTGCTCCTTCACTCCCTGTCTCTGCTCCTTCACTCTCTCTCTGCTCCTTCACTCCCTCTCTCTGCTCCTTCACTCTCTCTCTCTGCTCCTTCACTCTCTCTCTGCTCCTTCACTCCCTCTCCCTGCTCCTTCACTCCCTCTCCCTGCTCCTTCACTCTCTCCGCTCCTTCACTCCCTCTCTCTGCTCCTTCACTCTCTCTGCTCCTTCACTCCCTCTCTCTGCTCCTTCTCTCTCTCTCTCTCTGCTCCTTAACTCCCTCTCTCTGCTCCTTCACTCTCTCTCTCTGCTCCGTCACTCCCTCTCTCTGCTCCTTCACTCCCTCTCTCTGCTCCTTCACTCCCTCTCTCTGCACCTTCACTCCCTCTCTCTGCTCCTTCACTCCCTCTCTCTGCTCCTTCAGTCACACTCTCTGCTCCTTCACCCTCTTTCTCTGCTCCTTCACTCTCTCTCTGCTCCTTCACTCCCTCTCTCTGCTCCTTCACTCTCTCTCTGCTCCTTCACTCCCTCTCTCTGCTCCTTCACTCTATCTCTGCTCCTTCACGCTCTCTCTCCTCCTTCACTCCCTCTCTCTGCTCCTTCACTCCCTCTCTCTGCTCCTTCACTCTCTCTCTCTGCTCCTTCACTCCCTCTCTCTGCTCCTTCACTCCCTCTCCCTGCTTCTTCACTCTCTCTCTGCTCCTTCACTCCCCCTCTCTGCTCCTTCACTGCCTCTCTGCTCCTTCACTCTCTCTCTCTCCTCCTTCACTCCCTCTCTCTGCTCCTTCACTTCCTCTCTCTGCTCCTTCACTCTCTCTCTCTCTGCTCCTTCACTCTCTCTCCCTGCTCCTTCACTCTCTCTCTCTGCACCTTCACTCTCTCTCTCTGCTCCTTCACTCCCTCTCTCTGCTCCTTCACTCTCTCTCCCTGCTCCTTCACTCCCTCTCTCTGCTCCTTCAATCTCTCTCTCTGCTCCTTCACTCTCTCTCTCAGCTCCTTCACTCTCTCTCTCTGCTCCTTCACTCTCTCTCTCTGCTCCTTCACTCTCTCTCTCTGCTCCTTCACTCTCTCTCTGCTCCTTCACTCCCTCTCTCTGCTCCTTCACTCCCTCTCTCTGCTCCTTCACTCCTTCTCTCTGCTCCTTCACTCCCTCTCTCTGCTCCTTCACTCACTCTCCCTGCTCCTTCACTCACTCTCCCTGCTCCTTCACTCCCTCTCTCTGCTCATTCACTCTCTCTCACTGCTCCTTCACTCTCTCTCTGCTCCTTCACCCCCTCTCTCTGCTCCTTCACTCCCTCTCCCTGCTCCTTCACTCTCTCTCTCTGCTCCTTCACACTCTCTCTGCTCCTTCACTCCCTCTGTCTGCTCCTTCACTCTCTCTCTCTGCTCCTTCACTCTCTCTCTGCTCCTTCACTCCCTCTCTCTGCTCCTTCACTCCCTCTCTCTGCTCCTTCACTCCCTCTCTCTGCTCCTTCACTCTCTCTCTCTGCTCCTTCACTCCCTCTCTCTGCTCCTTCACTCTCTCTCACTGCTCCGTCACTCCCTCTCTCTGCTCCTTCACTCCCTCTCTCTGCTCCTTCACTCCCTCTCTCTGCTCCTTCACTCCCTCTCTCTGCTCCTTCACTCCCTCTCTCTGCTTCTTCACTCCCTCTCTCTGCTCCTTCACTCCCTCTCTCTGCTCCTTCACTCCCTCTCTCTGCTCCTTCACTCTCTTTCTCTGCTCCTTCACTCTGTCTCTGCTACTTCACTCCCTCTCTCTGCTCCTTCACTCCCTCTCTCTGCTCCTTCACTCTCTCTCTCTGCTCCTTCACGCTCTCTCTCCTCCTTCACTCTCTCTCTCTGCTCCTTCACTCCCTCACTCTGCTCCTTCACTCCCTCTCTCTGCTCCTTCACTCCCTCTCTCTGGTCCTTCACTCCCTCTCTCTGCTCCTTCACTCCCTCTCCCTGCTCCTTCACTCCCTCTCCCTGCTCCTTCACTCCCTCTTTCTGCTCCTTCACTCCCTCTCTCTGCTCCTTCACTCCCTCTCTCTGCTCCTTCACTCCCTCTCTCTGCTCCTTCTCTCTCTCTCTCTGCTCCTTCACTCTCTCTCTGCTCCTTCACTCCCTCTCTCTGCTCCTTCACTCCCGCTCTCTGCTCCTTCACTCCCTCTCTCTGCTCCTTCACTCCCTCTCTCTGCTCCTTCTCTCTCTCTCTCTGCTCCTTCACTCTCTCTCTGCTCCTTCACTCCCTCTCTCTGCTCCTTCACTCCCTCTCTCTGCTCCTTCACTCCCTCTCTCTGCTCCTTCACTCTCTCTCTCTGCTCCTTAACTCCCTCTCTCTGCTCCTTCACTCTCTCTCTCTGATCCGTCACTCCCTCTCTCTGCTCCTTCACTCCCTCTCTCTGCACATTCACTCTCTCTCTGCTCCTTCACTCCCTCTCTCTGCTCCTTCACTCTCTCTCCCTGCTCCTTCACTCCCTCTCTCTGCTCCTTCACTCTCTCTCTCTGCTCCTTCACTCCCTCTCTCTGCTCCTTCACTCCCTCTCTCTGGCCCTTCACTCCCTCTCCCTGCTCCTTCACTCCCTCTCCCTGCTCCTTCACTCCCTCTCTCTGCTCCTTCACTCCCTCTCTCTGCTCCTTCACTCTCTCGCTCTGCTCCTTCACTCCCTCTCTCTGCTCCTTCACTCCCTCTCCCTGCTCCTTCACTCTCTCTCTCTGCTCCTTCACTCTCTCTCTGCTCCTTCACTCCCTCTCTCTGCTCCTTCACTCCCGCTCTCTGCTCCTTCACTCCCTCTCTCTGCTCCTTCACTCCCTCTCTGCTCCTTCACTCTCTCTCTCTGCTCCTTCATTCTCTCTCTCTGCTCCATCACTCTCTCTCCCTGCTCCTTCACTCCCTCTCTCTGCTCCTTCACTCTCTCTCCATGCTCCTTCACTCTCTCTCGCTCTCCTTCACTCTCTCTCTCTGCTCCTTCACTCTCTCTCACTGCTCCTTCACTCTCTCTCTGCTCCTTCACTCCCTCTCTCTGCTCCTTCACTCCCTCTCTCTGCTCCTTCATTCCCTCTCTCTGCTCCTTCACTCTCTCTGCTCCTTCACTCCCTCTCCCTGCTCCTTCGCTCTCTCTCTCTTCTCCTTCACTCTCTCTCTCTGCTCCTTCACTCTCTCTCTGCTCCTTCACTCCCTCTCTCTGCTCCATCACTCCCCCTCTCTGCTCCTTCACTCTCTCTCTCTGCTCCTTCACTCACTCTCACTGCTCCTTCACTCTCTCTCTCTGCTCCTTCACTCTCTCTGCTCCTTCACTCTCTCTCTGCTCATTCACTCCCTCTCTCTGCTCAATCACTCCCTCTCTCTGCTCCTTCACTCTCTCTCTGCTCCTTCATTCTCTCTCTGCTCCTTCACTCTCTCTCTCTGCTCCTTCACTCTCTCCCTCTGCTCCTTCACTCCCTCTCTCTTCTCCTTCACATCCTCTCTCTGCTCCTTCAGTCCCACTCTCTGCTCCTTCACTCTCTTTCTCTGCTCCTTCACTCTCTCTCTGCTCCTTCACTCCCTCTCTCTGCTCCTTCACTCTCTCTCTGCTCCTTCACTCCCTCTCTCTGCTCCTTCACTCTCTCTCTCTGCTCCTTCACTCTCTCTGCTCCTTCACTCCCTCTCCCTGCTCCTTCACTCCCTCTCCCTGCTCCTTCACTCTCTCCGCTCCTTCACTCCCTCTCTCTGCTCCTTCACTCTCTCTGCTCCTTCACTCCCTCTCTCTGCTCCTCTCTCTCTCTCTGCTCCTTAACTCCCTCTCTCTGCTCCTTCACTCTCTCTCTCTGCACCGTCACTCCCTCTCTCTGCTCCTTCACTCCCTCTCTCTGCTCCTTCACTCCCTCTCTCTGCACCTTCACTCCCTCTCTCTGCTCCTTCACTCCCTCTCTCTGCTCCTTCAGTCCCACTCTCTGCTCCTTCACTCTCTTTCTCCGCTCCTTCACTCTCTCTCTGCTCCTTCACTCCCTCTCTCTGCTCCTTCACTCTCTCTCTGCTCCTTCACTCCCTCTCTCTGCTCCTTCACTCTCTCTCTGCTCCTTCACGCTCTCTCTCCTCCTTCACTCCCTCTCTCTGCTCCTTCACTCCCTCTCTCTGCTCCTTCACTCTCTCTCTCTGCTCCTTCACTCCCTCTCTCTGCTCCTTCACTCCCTCTCCCTGCTTCTTCACTCTCTCTCTGCTCCTTCACTCCCTCTCTCTGCTCCTTCACTCCCTCTCTGCTCCTTCACTCTCTCTCTCTCCTCCTTCACTCCCTCTCTCTGCTCCTTCACTTCCTCTCTCTGATCCTTCACTCTCTCTCTCTGCTCCTTCACTCTCTCTCCCTGCTCCTTCACTCTCTCTCTCTGCACCTTCACTCTCTCTCTCTGCTCCTTCACTCCCTCTCTCTGCTCCTTCACTCTCTCTCCCTGCTCCTTCACTCCCTCTCTCTGCTCCTTCAATCTCTCTCTCTGCTCCTTCACTCTCTCTCTCAGCTCCTTCACTCTCTCTCTCTGCTCCTTCACTCTCTCTCTCTGCTCCTTCACTCTCTCTCTCTGCTCCTTCACTCTCTCTCTGCTCCTTCACTCCCTCTCTCTGCTCCTTCACTCCCTCTCTCTGCTCCTTCACTCCTTCTCTCTGCTCCTTCACTCCCTCTCTCTGCTCCTTCACTCCCTCTCCCTGCTCCTTCACTCTCTCTCTCTGCTCCTTCACTCTCTCTCTGCTCCTTCACTCCCTCTCTCTGCTCCTTCACTCCCTCTCCCTGCTCCTTCACTCTCTCTCTCTGCTCCTTCACTCTCTCTCTGCTCCTTCACTCTCTCTCTCTGCTCCTTCACTCTCTCTCTCTGCTCCTTCACTCTCTCTCTGCTCCTTCACTCCCTCTCTCTGCTCCTTCACTCCCTCTCTCTGCTCCTTCACTCCTTCTCTCTGCTCCTTCACTCCCTCTCTCTGCTCCTTCACTCTCTCTCTCTGCTCCTTCACTCACTCTCCCTGCTCCTTCACTCCCTCTCTCTGCTCCTTCACTCTCTCTCACTGCTCCTTCACTCTCTCTCTGCTCCTTCACTCCCTCTCTCTGCTCCTTCACTTCCTCTGCCTGCTCCTTCACTCTCTCTCTCTGCTCCTTCACACTCTCTCTGCTCCTTCACTCCCTCTGTCTGCTCCTTCACTCTCTCTCTCTGCTCCTTCACTCTCTCTCTGCTCCTTCACTCCCTCTCTCTGCTCCTTCACTCCCTCTCTCTGCTCCTTCACTCTCTCTCTCTGCTCCTTCACTCCCTCTCTCTGCTCCTTCACTCTCTCTCACTGCTCCGTCACTCCCTCTCTCTGCTCCTTCACTCCCTCTCTCTGCTCCTTCACTCCCTCTCTCTGCTCCTTCACTCCCTCTCTCTGCTCCTTCACTCCCTCTCTCTGCTTCTTCACTCCCTCTCTCTGGTCCTTCACTCCCTCTCCCTGCTCCTTCATTCTCTCTCTCTGCTCCTTCACTCTCTCTCTGCTCCTTCACTCCCTCTCTCTGCTCCTTCACTCCCTCTCTCTGCTCCTTCACTCCCTCTCTCTGCTCCTTCACTCCCTCTCTCTGCTCCTTCAGTCCCACTCTCTGCTCCTTCACTCTCTTTCTCTGCTCCTTCACTCTCTCTCTGCTCCTTCACTCCCTCTCTCTGCTCCTTCACTCTCTCTCTGCTCCTTCACTCCCTCTCTCTGCTCCTTCACTCTCTCTCTCTGCTCCTTCACTCTCTCTGCTCCTTCACTCCCTCTCCCTGCTCCTTCACTCCCTCTCCCTGCTCCTTCACTCTCTCCGCTCCTTCACTCCCTCTCTCTGCTCCTTCACTCTCTCTGCTCCTTCACTCCCTCTCTCTGCTCCTCTCTCTCTCTCTGCTCCTTAACTCCCTCTCTCTGCTCCTTCACTCTCTCTCTCTGCACCGTCACTCCCTCTCTCTGCTCCTTCACTCCCTCTCTCTGCTCCTTCACTCCCTCTCTCTGCACCTTCACTCCCTCTCTCTGCTCCTTCACTCCCTCTCTCTGCTCCTTCAGTCCCACTCTCTGCTCCTTCACTCTCTTTCTCCGCTCCTTCACTCTCTCTCTGCTCCTTCACTCCCTCTCTCTGCTCCTTCACTCTCTCTCTGCTCCTTCACTCCCTCTCTCTGCTCCTTCACTCTCTCTCTGCTCCTTCACGCTCTCTCTCCTCCTTCACTCCCTCTCTCTGCTCCTTCACTCCCTCTCTCTGCTCCTTCACTCTCTCTCTCTGCTCCTTCACTCCCTCTCTCTGCTCCTTCACTCCCCCTCCCTGCTTCTTCACTCTCTCTCTGCTCCTTCACTCCCTCTCTCTGCTCCTTCACTCCCTCTCTGCTCCTTCACTCTCTCTCTCTCCTCCTTCACTCCCTCTCTCTGCTCCTTCACTTCCTCTCTCTGCTCCTTCACTCTCTCTCTCTGCTCCTTCACTCTCTCTCCCTGCTCCTTCACTCTCTCTCTCTGCACCTTCACTCTCTCTCTCTGCTCCTTCACTCCCTCTCTCTGCTCCTTCACTCTCTCTCCCTGCTCCTTCACTCCCTCTCTCAGCTCCTTCACTCTCTCTCTCTGCTCCTTCACTCTCTCTCTCTGCTCCTTCACTCTCTCTCTCTGCTCCTTCACTCTCTCTCTGCTCCTTCACTCCCTCTCTCTGCTCCTTCACTCTCTCTCTCTGCTCCTTAACTCCCTCTCTCGGCTCCTTCACTCTCTCTCTCTGCTCCTTCACTCCCTCTCTCTGCTCCTTCACTCCCGCTCTCTGCTCCTTCACTCCCTCTCTCTGCTCCTTCACTCCCTCTCTGCTCCTTCACTCTCTCTCTCTGCTCCTTCATTCTCTCTCTCTGCTCCTTCATTCTCTCTCTCTGCTCCATCACTCTCTCTCCCTGCTCCTTCACTCCCTCTCTCTGCTCCTTCACTCTCTCTCCATGCTCCTTCACTCTCTCTCGCTCTCCTTCACTCTCTCTCTCTGCTCCTTCACTCTCTCTCACTGCTCCTTCACTCTCTCTCTGCTCCTTCACTCCCTCTCTCTGCTCCTTCACTCCCTCTCTCTGCTCCTTCACTCCCTCTCTCTGCTCCTTCATTCCCTCTCTCTGCTCCTTCACTCTCTCTGCTCCTTCACTCCCTCTCCCTGCTCCTTCGCTCTCTCTCTCTTCTCCTTCACTCTCTCTCTCTGCTCCTTCACTCTCTCTCTGCTCCTTCACTCCCTCTCTCTGCTCCATCACTCCCCCTCTCTGCTCCTTCACTCTCTCTCTCTGCTCCTTCACTCACTCTCACTGCTCCTTCACTCTCTCTCTCTGCTCCTTCACTCTCTCTGCTCCTTCACTCTCTCTCTGCTCATTCACTCCCTCTCTCTGCTCCATCACTCCCTCTCTCTGCTCCTTCACTCTCTCTCTGCTCCTTCACTCTCTCTCTGCTCCTTCACTCTCTCTCTCTGCTCCTTCACTCTCTCCCTCTGCTCCTTCACTCCCTCTCTCTTCTCCTTCACATCCTCTCAGCTCCTTCGCTCCCTCTCTCTGCTCCTTCACTCCCTCTCTCTGCTCCTTCTCTCTCTCTCTCTGCTCCTTCACTCTCTCTCTCTGCTCCTTCACTCTCTCTCTGCTCCTTCACTCCCTCTCTCTGCTCCTTCACTCTCTCTCTCTGCTCCTTCACTCCCTCTCCCTGCTCCTTCACTCCCTCTCCCTGCTCCTTCACTCTCTCCGCTCCTTCACTCCCTCTCTCTGCTCCTTCACTCTCTCTGCTCCTTCACTCCCTCTCTCTGCTCCTTCACTCCCTCTCCCTGCTCCTTCATTCTCTCTCTCTGCTCCTTCACTCTCTCTCTGCTCCTTCACTCCCTCTCTCTGCTCCTTCACTCCCTCTCTCTGCTCCTTCACTCCCTCTCTCTGCTCCTTCACTCCCTCTCTCTGCTCCTTCAGTCCCACTCTCTGCTCCTTCACTCTCTTTCTCTGCTCCTTCACTCTCTCTCTGCTCCTTCACTCCCTCTCTCTGCTCCTTCACTCTCTCTCTGCTCCTTCACTCCCTCTCTCTGCTCCTTCACTCTCTCTCTCTGCTCCTTCACTCTCTCTCTGCTCCTTCACTCCCTCTCCCTGCTCCTTCACTCCCTCTCCCTGCTCCTTCACTCTCTCCGCTCCTTCACTCCCTCTCTCTGCTCCTTCACTCTCTCTGCTCCTTCACTCCCTCTCTCTGCTCCTCTCTCTCTCTCTGCTCCTTAACTCCCTCTCTCTGCTCCTTCACTCTCTCTCTCTGCTCCGTCACTCCCTCTCTCTGCTCCTTCACTCCCTCTCTCTGCTCCTTCACTCCCTCTCTCTGCACCTTCACTCCCTCTCTCTGCTCCTTCACTCCCTCTCTCTGCTCCTTCAGTCCCACTCTCTGATCCTTCACTCTCTTTCTCCGCTCCTTCACTCTCTCTCTGCTCCTTCACTCCCTCTCTGCTCCTTCACTCTCTCTCTGCTCCTTCACTCCCTCTCTCTGCTCCTTCACTCTCTCTCTGCTCCTTCACGCTCTCTCTCCTCCTTCACTCCCTCTCTCTGCTCCTTCACTCCCTCTCTCTGCTCCTTCACTCTCTCTCTCTGCTCCTTCACT
Source organism: Scyliorhinus torazame (assembly GCF_047496885.1). Taxonomy (NCBI): domain Eukaryota; kingdom Metazoa; phylum Chordata; class Chondrichthyes; order Carcharhiniformes; family Scyliorhinidae; genus Scyliorhinus; species Scyliorhinus torazame. Next base: position 79,338,926 of record NC_092710.1, on the reverse strand, counting down.
CCCTCTCTCTGCTCCTTCACTCCCTCTCCCTGCTTCTTCACTCTCTCTCTGCTCCTTCACTCCCTCTCTCTGCTCCTTCACTCCCTCTCTGCTCCTTCACTCTCTCTCTCTCCTCCTTCACTCCCTCTCTCTGCTCCTTCACTTCCTCTCTCTGCTCCTTCACTCTCTCTCTCTGCTCCTTCACTCTCTCTCCCTGCTCCTTCACTCTCTCTCTCTGCACCTTCACTCTCTCTCTCTGCTCCTTCACTCCCTCTCTCTGCTCCTTCACTCTCTCTCCCTGCTCCTTCACTCCCTCTCTCTGCTCCTTCAATCTCTCTCTCTGCTCCTTCACTCTCTCTCTCAGCTCCTTCACTCTCTCTCTCTGCTCCTTCACTCTCTCTCTCTGCTCCTTCACTCTCTCTCTCTGCTCCTTCACTCTCTCTCTCTGCTCCTTCACTCTCTCTCTGCTCCTTCACTCCCTCTCTCTGCTCCTTCACTCCCTCTCTCTGCTCCTTCACTCCTTCTCTCTGCTCCTTCACTCCCTCTCTCTGCTCCTTCACTCCCTCTCCCTGCTCCTTCACTCTCTCTCTCTGCTCCTTCACTCTCTCTCTGCTCCTTCACTCCCTCTCTTTGCTCCTTCACTCCCTCTCTCTGCTCCTTCACTCCATCTCCCTGCTCCTTCACTCCCTCTCCCTGCTCCTTCACTCTCTCTCTCTGCTCCTTCACTCTCTCTCTGCTCCTTCACTCTCTCTCTCTGCTCCTTCACTCTCTCTCTCTGCTCATTCACTCTCTCTCTGCTCCTTCACTCCCTCTCTCTGCTCCTTCACTCCCTCTCTCTGCTCCTTCACTCCTTCTCTCTGCTCCTTCACTCCCTCTCTCTGCTCCTTCACTCTCTCTCTCTGCTCCTTCACTCACTCTCCCTGCTCCTTCACTCCCTCTCTCTGCTCCTTCACTCTCTCTCACTGCTCCTTCACTCTCTCTCTGCTCCTTCACTCCCTCTCTCTGCTCCTTCACTCCCTCTCCCTGCTCCTTCACTCTCTCTCTCTGCTCCTTCACACTCTCTCTGCTCCTTCACTCCCTCTGTCTGCTCCTTCTCTCTCTCTCTCTGCTCCTTCACTCTCTCTCTGCTCCTTCACTCCCTCTCTCTGCTCCTTCACTCCCTCTCTCTGCTCCTTCACTCCCTCTCTCTGCTCCTTCACTCTCTCTCTCTGCTCCTTCACTCCCTCTCTCTGCTCCTTCACTCTCTCTCACTGCTCCGTCACTCCCTCTCTCTGCTCCTTCACTCCCTCTCTCTGCTTCTTCACTCCCTCTCTCTGCTCCTTCACTCCCTCTCTCTGCTCCTTCACTCCCTCTCTCTGCTTCTTCACTCCCTCTCTCTGCTCCTTCACTCCCTCTCTCTGCTCCTTCACTCCCTCTCTCTGCTCCTTCACTCTCTTTCTCTGCTCCTTCACTCTGTCTCTGCTACTTCACTCCCTCTCTCTGCTCCTTCACTCCCTCTCTCTGCTCCTTCACTCTCTCTCTCTGCTCCTTCACGCTCTCTCTCCTCCTTCACTCTCTCTCTCTGCTCCTTCACTCCCTCACTCTGCTCCTTCACTCCCTCTCTCTGCTCCTTCACTCCCTCTCTCTGCTCCTTCACTCCCTCTCCCTGCTCCTTCACTCCCTCTCCCTGTTCCTTCACTCCCTCTCTCTGCTCCTTCACTCCCTCTCTCTGCTCCTTCACTCCCTCTCTCTGCTCCTTCACTCCCTCTCTCTGCTCCTTCTCTCTCTCTCTGCTCCTTCACTCTCTCTCTGCTCCTTCACTCCCTCTCTCTGCTCCTTCACTCCCTCTCTCTGCTCCTTCACTCCCTCTCTCTGCTCCTTCACTCCCTCTCTCTGCTCCTTCACTCTCTCTCTCAGCTCCTTCACTCTCTCTCTCTGCTCCTTCACTCTCTCTCTCTGCTCCTTCACTCTCTCTCTCTGCTCCTTCACTCTCTCTCTGCTCCTTCACTCCCTCTCTCTGCTCCTTCACTCCCTCTCTCTGCTCCTTCACTTCTTCTCTCTGCTCCTTCACTCCCTCTCTCTGCTCCTTCACTCCCTCTCCCTGCTCCTTCACTCTCTCTCTCTGCTCCTTCACTCTCTCTCTGCTCCTTCACTCCCTCTCTTTGCTCCTTCACTCCCTCTCTCTGCTCCTTCACTCCCTCTCCCTGCTCCTTCACTCTCTCTCTCTGCTCCTTCACTCTCTCTCTGCTCCTTCACTCTCTCTCTCTGCTCCTTCACTCTCTCTCTCTGCTCCTTCACTCTCTCTCTGCTCCTTCACTCCCTCTCTCTGCTCCTTCACTCCCTCTCTCTGCTCCTTCACTCCTTCTCTCTGCTCCTTCACTCCCTCTCCCTGCTCCTTCACTCCCTCTCCCTGTTCCTTCACTCCCTCTCTCTGCTCCTTCACTCCCTCTCTCTGCTCCTTCACTCCCTCTCTCTGCTCCTTCACTCCCTCTCTCTGCTCCTTCTCTCTCTCTCTGCTCCTTCACTCTCTCTCTGCTCCTTCACTCCCTCTCTCTGCTCCTTCACTCCCTCTCTCTGCTCCTTCACTCCCTCTCTCTGCTCCTTCACTCCCTCTCTCTGCTCCTTCACTCTCTCTCTCAGCTCCTTCACTCTCTCTCTCTGCTCCTTCACTCTCTCTCTCTGCTCCTTCACTCTCTCTCTCTGCTCCTTCACTCTCTCTCTGCTCCTTCACTCCCTCTCTCTGCTCCTTCACTCCCTCTCTCTGCTCCTTCACTCCTTCTCTCTGCTCCTTCACTCCCTCTCTCTGCTCCTTCACTCCCTCTCCCTGCTCCTTCACTCTCTCTCTCTGCTCCTTCACTCTCTCTCTGCTCCTTCACTCCCTCTCTTTGCTCCTTCACTCCCTCTCTCTGCTCCTTCACTCCCTCTCCCTGCTCCTTCACTCTCTCTCTCTGCTCCTTCACTCTCTCTCTGCTCCTTCACTCTCTCTCTCTGCTCCTTCACTCTCTCTCTCTGCTCCTTCACTCTCTCTCTGCTCCTTCACTCCCTCTCTCTGCTCCTTCACTCCCTCTCTCTGCTCCTTCACTCCTTCTCTCTGCTCCTTCACTCCCTCTCTCTGCTCCTTCACTCTTTCTCTCTGCTCCTTCACTCACTCTCCCTGCTCCTTCACTCCCTCTCTCTGCTCCTTCACTCTCTCTCACTGCTCCTTCACTCTCTCTCTGCTCCTTCACTCCCTCTCTCTGCTCCTTCACTCCCTCTCCCTGCTCCTTCACTCTCTCTCTCTGCTCCTTCACACTCTCTCTGCTCCTTCACTCCCTCTGTCTGCTCCTTCTCTCTCTCTCTCTGCTCCTTCACTCTCTCTCTGCTCCTTCACTCCCTCTCTCTGCTCCTTCACTCCCTCTCTCTGCTCCTTCACTCCCTCGCTCTGCTCCTTCACTCTCTCTCTCTGCTCCTTCACTCCCTCTCTCTGCTCCTTCACTCTCTCTCACTGCTCCGTCACTCCCTCTCTCTGCTCCTTCACTCCCTCTCTCTGCTTCTTCACTCCCTCTCTCTGCTCCTTCACTCCCTCTCTCTGCTCCTTCACTCCCTCTCTCTGCTTCTTCACTCCCTCTCTCTGCTCCTTCACTCCCTCTCTCTGCTCCTTCACTCCCTCTCTCTGCTCCTTCACTCTCTTTCTCTGCTCCTTCACTCTGTCTCTGCTACTTCACTCCCTCTCTCTGCTCCTTCACTCCCTCTCTCTGCTCCTTCACTCTCTCTCTCTGCTCCTTCACGCTCTCTCTCCTCCTTCACTCTCTCTCTCTGCTCCTTCACTCCCTCACTCTGCTCCTTCACTCCCTCTCTCTGCTCCTTCACTCCCTCTCTCTGCTCCTTCACTCCCTCTCTCTGCTCCTTCACTCCCTCTCCCTGCTCCTTCACTCCCTCTCCCTGTTCCTTCACTCCCTCTCTCTGCTCCTTCACTCCCTCTCTCTGCTCCTTCACTCCCTCTCTCTGCTCCTTCACTCCCTCTCTCTGCTCCTTCTCTCTCTCTCTGCTCCTTCACTCTCTCTCTGCTCCTTCACTCCCTCTCTCTGCTCCTTCACTCCCTCTCTCTGCTCCTTCACTCCCTCTCTCTGCTCCTTCACTCTCTCTCTCTGCTCCTTCACTCTCTCTCTCTGCACATTCACTCTCTCTCTGCTCCTTCACTCCCTCTCTCTGCTCCTTCACTCTCTCTCCCTGCTCCTTCACTCCCTCTCTCTGCTCCTTCACTCTCTCTATCTGCTCCTTCACTCCCTCTCTCTGGTCCTTCACTCCCTCTCCCTGCTCCTTCACTCCCTCTCCCTGCTCCTTCACTCCCTCTCTCTGCTCCTTCACTCCCTCTCTCTGCTCCTTCACTCTCTCGCTCTGCTCCTTCACTCCCTCTCTCTGCTCCTTCACTCCCTCTCTCTGCTCCTTCACTCCCTCTCTCTGCTCCTTCACTCTCTCTGCTCCTTCACTCCCTCTCCCTGCTCCTTCGCTCTCTCTCTCTGCTCCTTCACTCTCTCTCCCTACTCCTTCACTCCCTCTCTCTGCTCCATCACTCTCTCTATCTGCTCCTTCACTCCCTCTCTCTGGTCCTTCACTCCCTCTCCCTGCTCCTTCACTCCCTCTCCCTGCTCCTTCACTCCCTCTCTCTGCTCCTTCACTCCCTCTCTCTGCTCCTTCACTCTCTCGCTCTGCTCCTTCACTCCCTCTCTCTGCTCCTTCACTCCCTCTCTCTGCTCCTTCACTCCCTCTCTCTGCTCCTTCACTCTCTCTGCTCCTTCACTCCCTCTCCCTGCTCCTTCGCTCTCTCTCTCTGCTCCTTCACTCTCTCTCTCTGCTCCTTCACTCTCTCTCTCTGCTCCTTCACTCTCTCTCTCTGCTCCTTCACTCCCTCTCTCTGCTCCATCACTCCCCCTCTCTGCTCCTTCACTCTCTCTCTCTGCTCCTTCACTCACTCTCACTGCTCCTTCACTCTCTCTCTCTGCTCCTTCACTCTCTCTCTGCTCCTTCACTCTCTCTCTGCTCATTCACTCCCTCTCTCTGCTCCATCACTCCCTCTCTCTGCTCCTTCACTCTCTCTCTGCTCCTTCACTCTCTGCTCCTTCACTCCCTGTCTCTGCTCCTTCACTCCCTCTCTCTGCTCCTTCACTCCCTCTCTCTGCTCCTTCACTCTCTCTCTGCTCCTTCACTCCCTGTGTCTGCTCCTTCACTCTCTCTCTCTGCTCCTTCACTCCCTCTCTCTGCTCCTTCACTCCCTCTCTCTGCTCCTTCACTCCCTCTCTCTGCTCCTTCACTCCCTCTCTCTGCTCCTTCACTCCCTCTCTCTGCTCCTTCACTCCCTCTCTCTGCTACTTCACTCCCTCTCTCTGCTCCTTCACTCTCTCTCTCTGTGCTCCTTCACTCTCTCTCTCTGCTCCTTCATTCTCTCTCTCTGCTCCATCACTCTCTCTCCCTGCTCCTTCACTCCCTCTCTCTGCTCCTTCACTCTCTCTCCATGCTCCTTCACTCTCTCTCGCTCTCCTTCACTCTCTCTCTCTGCTCCTTCACTCTCTCTCACTGCTCCTTCACTCTCTCTCTGCTCCTTCACTCCCTCTCTCTGCTCCTTCACTCCCTCTCTCTGCTCCTTCACTCCCTCTCTCTGCTCCTTCACTCCCTCTCTCTGCTCCTTCACTCCCTCTCTCTGCTCCTTCACTCCCTCTCTCTGCTCCTTCACTCTCTCTGCTCCTTCACTCCCTCTCCCTGCTCCTTCGCTCTCTCTCTCTTCTCCTTCACTCTCTCTCTCTGCTCCTTCACTCTCTCTCTCTGCTCCTTCACTCCCTCTCTCTGCTCCATCACTCCCCCTCTCTGCTCCTTCACTCTCTCTCTCTGCTCCTTCACTCACTCTCACTGCTCCTTCACTCTCTCTCTCTGCTCCTTCACTCTCTCTCTGCTCCTTCACTCTCTCTCTGCTCATTCACTCCCTCTCTCTGCTCCATCACTCTCTCTCTCTGCTCCTTCACTCTCTCTCTGCTCCTTCACTCTCTCTCTGCTCCTTCACTCCCTGTCTCTGCTCCTTCACTCCCTCTCTCTGCTCCTTCACTCCCTCTCTCTGCTCCTTCACTCTCTCTCTCTGCTCCTTCACTCACTCTCTCTGCTCCTTCACTCTCTCTCTCTGCTCCTTCACTCTCTCTCCCTGCTCCTTCACTCCCTCTCTCTGCTCCTTCACTCCCTCTCCCTGCTCCTTCACTCTCTCTCAGCTCCTTCACTCTCTCTCTGCTGAGTCACTACCCTTCTATGCTCCTTCACTCCCTCTCTCTGCTCCTTCACTCCCTCACTCTGCTCCTTCACTCCCTCTCTCTGCTCCTTCACTCTCTCTCTCTGCTCCTTCACTCTCTCTCTGCTCCTTCACTCCCACTCTCTGCTCCTTCACTCCCCCTCTCTGCTCCTTCACTCCCTCTCTCTGCTCCTTCACTCCCTCTCTCTGCTCCTTCACTCTCTCTCTCTCCTCCTTCACTCCCTCTCTCTGCTCCTTCACTCTCTCGCTCTGCTCCTTCACTCCCTCTCTCTGCTCCTTCACTCCCTCTCTCTGCTCCTTCACTCCCTCTCTCTGCTCCTTCACTCCCTCTCTCTGTTCCTTCACTCCCTCTCTCTGCTCCTTCACTCCCTCTCTCGGCTACTTCACTCTCTCTCTCTGCTCCTTCACTCTCTCTCTCTGCTCCTTCACTCTCTCTCCCTGCTCCTTCACTCTCTCTCTCTGCACCTTCACTCTCTCTCTCTGCTCCTTCACTCCCTCTCTCTGCTCCTTCACTCTCTCTCTCTGCTCCTTCACTCTCTCTCTCTGCTCCTTCACTCTCTCTCTCTGCTCCTTTACTCTCTGCTCCTTCACTCCCTCTTTCTGCTCCATCACTCCCTCTCCCTGCACATTCACTCTCTCGCTCTGCTCCTTCACTCTCTCTCTCTGCTCCTTCACTCCCTCTCTCTGCTCCTTCACTCCCTCTCTCTGCTCCTTCACTCCCTCTCTCTGCTCCTTCACTCCCTCTCTCTGCTCCTTCACTCCCTCTCTCTGCTCCTTCACTCTCTCTCACTCTGCTCCATCACTCTCTCTCTCTGCTCCTTCACTCTCTCTCTCTGCTCCTTCACTCTCTCTCTCTGCACGTTCACTCTCTCTCTCTGCTCCTTCACTCCCTCTCTCTGCTCCTTCACTCTCTCTCCCTGCTCCTTCACTCCCTCTCTCTGCTCCTTCACTCTCTCTCTCTGCTCCTTCACTCTCTCTCTCTGCACATTCAATCTCTCTCTGCTCCTTCACTCCCTCTCTCTGCTCCTTCACTCTCTCTCCCTGCTCCTTCACTCCCTCTCTCTGCTCCTTCACTCTCTCTCTCTGCTCCTTCACTCCCTCTCTCTGGTCCTTCACTCCCTCTCCCTGCTCCTTCACTCCCTCTCCCTGCTCCTTCACTCCCTCTCTCTGCTCCTTCACTCCCTCTCTCTGCTCCTTCACTCTCTCGCTCTGCTCCTTCACTCCCTCTCTCTGCTCCTTCACTCCCTCTCCCTGCTCCTACACTCTCTCTCTCTGCTCCTTCACTCTCTCTCTGCTCCTTCACTCCCTCTCTCTGCTCCTTCACTCCCGCTCTCTGCTCCTTCACTCCCTCTCTCTGCTCCTTCACTCCCTCTCTGCTCCTTCACTCTCTCTCTCTGCTCCTTCATTCTCTCTCTCTGCTCCATCACTCTCTCTCCCTGCTCCTTCACTCCCTCTCTCTGCTCCTTCACTCTCTCGCCATGCTCCTTCACTCTCTCTCGCTCTCCTTCACTCTCTCTCTCTGCTCCTTCACTCTCTCTCACTGCTCCTTCACTCTCTCTCTGCTCCTTCACTCCCTCTCTCTGCTCCTTCACTCCCTCTCTCTGCTCCTTCACTCCCTCTCTCTGCTCCTTCACTCCCTCTCTCTGCTCCTTCATTCCCTCTCTCTGCTCCTTCACTCTCTCTGCTCCTTCACTCCCTCTCCCTGCTCCTTCGCTCTCTCTCTCTTCTCCTTCACTATCTCTCTCTGCTCCTTCACTCTCTCTCTCTGCTCCTTCACTCCCTCTCTCTGCTCCATCACTCCCCCTCTCTGCTCCTTCACTCTCTCTCTCTGCTCCTTCACTCACTCTCACTGCTCCTTCACTCTCTCTCTCTGCTCCTTCACTCTCTCTGCTCCTTCACTCACTCTCTGCTCATTCACTCCCTCTCTCTGCTCCATCACTCCCTCTCTCTGCTCCTTCACTCTCTCTCTGCTCCTTCACTCTCTCTCTGCTCCTTCACTCCCTGTCTCTGCTCCTTCACTCCCTCTCTCTGCTCCTTCACTCCCTCTCTCTGCTCCTTCACTCTCTCTCTCTGCTCCTTCACTCACTCTCTCTGCTCCTTCACTCTCTCTCTCTGCTCCTTCACTCTCTCTCCCTGCTCCTTCACTCCCTCTCTCTGCTCCTTCGCTCCCTCTCCCTGCTCCTTCACTCTCTCTCAGCTCCTTCACTCTCTCTCTGCTGAGTCACTACCCCTCTCTGCTCCTTCACTCCCTCTCTCTGCTCCTTCACTCCCTCTCTCTGCTCCTTCACTCCCTCGCTCTGCTCCTTCACTCTCTCTCTCTGCTCTTTCACTCTCTCTCTGCTCCTTCACTCCCTCTCTCTGCTCCTTCACTCCCTCTCTCTGCTCCTTCACTCCCTCTCTCTGCTCCTTCACTCCCTCTCTCTGCTCCTTCACTCTCTCTCTCTCCTCCTTCACTCCCTCTCTCTGCTCCTTCACTCTCTCGCTCTGCTCCTTCACTCCCTCTCTCTGCTCCTTCACTCCCTCTCTCTGCTCCTTCACTCCCTCTCTCTGCTCCTTCACTCCCTCTCTCTGTTCCTTCACTCCCTCTCTCTGCTCCTTCACTCCCTCTCTCTGCTACTTCACTCTCTCTCTCTGCTCCTTCACTCTCTCTCTCTGCTCCTTCACTCTCTCTCCCTGCTCCTTCACTCTCTCTCTCTGCACCTTCACTCTCTCTCTCTGCTCCTTCACTCCCTCTCTCTGCTCCTTCACTCTCTCTCTCTGCTCCTTCACTCTCTCTCTCTGCTCCTTCACTCTCTCTCTCTGCTCCTTTACTCTCTGCTCCTTCACTCCCTCTTTCTGCTCCATCACTCCCTCTCCCTGCTCCTTCACTCTCGCTCTGCTCCTTCACTCTCTCTCTCTGCTCCTTCACTCCCTCTCTCTGCTCCTTCACTCCCTCTCTCTGCTCCTACACTCCCTCTCTCTGCTCCTTCACTCCCTCTCTCTGCTCCTTCACTCTCTCTCACTCTGCTCCATCACTCTCTCTCTCTGCTCCTTCACTCTCTCTCTCTGCTCCTTCACTCTCTCTCTCTGCACCTTCACTCTCTCTCTCTGCTCCTTCACTCCCTCTCTCTGCTCCTTCACTCTCTCTCCCTGCTCCTTCACTCCCTCTCTCTGCTCCTTCACTCTCTCTCTCTCTGCTCCTTCACTCTCTCTCTCTGCACATTCACTCTCTCTCTGCTCCTTCACTCCCTCTCTCTGCTCCTTCACTCTCTCTCCCTGCTCCCTCTCTCTGGTCCTTCACTCCCTCTCCCTGCTCCTTCACTCCCTCTCCCTGCTCCTTCACTCCCTCTCTCTGCTCCTTCACTCCCTCTCTCTGCTCCTTCACTCTCTCGCTCTGCTCCTTCACTCTATTTCTCTGCTCCTTCACTCGCTCTCTCTGCTCCTTCTCTCTCTCTCCCTGCTCCTTCACTCCCTCTCTCTGCTCCTTCAATCTCTCGCTCTGCTCCTTCACTCTCTCTCTCTGCTCCTTCACTCTCACTCTCTGCTCCTTCACTCTCTCTCTGCTCCTTCACTCCCTCTCTCTGCTCCTTCACTCCCTCTCTCTGCTCCTTCACTCCCTCTCTCTGCTCCTTCACTCCCTCTCTCTGCTCCTTCACTCCCTCTCTCTGCTCCTTCACTCCCTCTCTCTGCTCCTTCACTCCCTCTCTCTGCTCCTTCACTCCCTCTCCCTGCTCCTTCACTCCCTCTCCCTGCTCCTTCACTCCCTCTCTCTGCTCCTTTACTCCCTCTCTCTGCTCCTTCACTCTCTCTGCTCCTTCACTCCCTCTCTCTGCTCCTTCAATCCCTCTCCCTGCTCCTTCACTCTCTCTCTCTGCTCCTTCACTCTCTCTCTGCTCCTTCACTCCCTCTCTATGCTCCTTCACTCCCTCTCTCTGCTCCTTCACTCCCTCTCTCTGCTCCTTCACACCCTCTCTGCTCCTTCACTCTCTCTCTCTGCTCCTTCACTCCCTCTCTCTGCTCCTTCACTTCCTCTCTGCTCCTTCACTCCCTCTCTCTGCTCCTTCACTCCCTCTCTCTGATCCTTCTCTCTCTCTCTGCTCCTTCACTCTCTCTCTCTCCTCCTTCACTCGCTCTCTCTGCTCCTTCACTCTCTCTCTCTGCTCCTTCGCTCTCTCTCTCTGCTCCTTCACTCCCTCTCTCTGCTCCTTCACTCCCTCTCTCTGCTCCTTCACTCTCTCTCTCTGCTCCTTCACTCTCTCTCTCTCTGCTCCTTCACTCACTCTCTCTGCTCCTTCACACTCTCTCTGCTCCTTGACTCTCTCTCTCTGCTCCTTGACTCTCTCTCTCTGCTCCTTCACTCACTCTCTGCTCCTTCACTCCCTCTCTCTGCTCCTTCACTCCCTCTCTCTGCTCCTTCACCCTCTCTCTGCTCCTTCACTCTCTCTCTGCTTCTTCACTCCCTGTCTCTGCTCCTTCACTCCCTCTCTCTGCTCCTTCACTCCCTCTCTCCTCCTTCACTCTATCTCTGCTCCTTCACTCCCTCTCTCTGTTCCTTCACTCCCTCTCTCTGCTCCTTCACTCTCTCTCTGCTCCTTCACTCTCTCTCTGCTCCTTCACTCCCTCTCTCTGCTCCTTCACCCCCTCTGTCTGCTCCTTCACTCCCTCTCTCTGTTCCTTCACTCTCTCTCTCTTCTCCTTCACTCCCTCTCTCTGCTCCTTCACTCTCTCTCTCTGCTCCTTCACTCTCTCTCTCTGCTCCTTCACTCCCTCTCTCTGCTCCTTCACTCTCTCTCCCTACTCCTTCACTCTCTCTCTCTGCACCTTCACTCCCTCTCTCTGCTCATTCACTCTCTCTCACTGCTCCTTCACTCCCTCTCTGCTCCTTCACTCCCTCTCTTTGCTCCTTCACTCCCTCTCCCTGCTCCTTCACTCTCTCTCTCTGCTCCTTCACACTCTCTCTGCTCCTTCACTCCCTCTGTCTGCTCCTTCACTCTCTCTCTCTGCTCCTTCACTCTCTCTCTGCTCCTTCACTCCCTCTCTCTGCTCCTTCACTCCCTCTCTCTGCTCCTTCACTCCCTCTCTCTGCTCCTTCACTCTCTCTCTCTGCTCCTTCACTCCCTCTCTCTGCTCCTTCACTCTCTCTCACTGCTCCGTCACTCCCTCTCTCTGCTCCTTCACTCCCTCTCTCTGCTCCTTCACTCCCTCTCTCTGCTCCTTCGCTCCCTCTCTCTGCTCCTTCACTCCCTCTCTCTGCTTCTTCACTCCCTCTCTCTGCTCCTTCACTCCCTCTCTCTGCTCCTTCACTCCCTCTCTCTGCTCCATCACTCTCTTTCTCTGCTCCATCACTCTCTTTCTCTGCTCCTTCACTCTGTCTCTGCTACTTCACTCCCTCTCTCTGCTCCTTCACTCCCTCTCTCTGCTCCTTCACTCTCTCTCTCTGCTCCTTCACGCTCTCTCTCCTCCTTCACTCTCTCTCTCTGCTCCTTCACTCCCTCACTCTGCTCCTTCACTCCCTCTCTCTGCTCCTTCACTCCCTCTCTCTGCTCCTTCACTCCCTCTCTCTGCTCCTTCACTCCCTCTCCCTGCTCCTTCACTCCCTCTCCCTGCTCCTTCACTCCCTCTCTCTGCTCCTTCACTCCCTCTCTCTGCTCCTTCACTCCCTCTCTCTGCTCCTTCACTCCCTCTCTCTGCTCCTTCACTCCCTCTCTCTGCTCCTTCTCTCTCTCTCTCTGCTCCTTCACTCTCTCTCTGCTCCTTCACTCCCTCTCTCTGCTCCTTCACTCCCTCTCTCTGCTCCTTCACTCCCTCTCTCTGCTCCTTCACTCCCTCTCTCTGCTCCTTCTCTCTCTCACTCTGCTCCTTCACTCTCTCTCTCTGCTCATTCACTCCCTCTCTCTGCTGCTTGACTCTCTCTCCCTACTCCTTCACTCTCTCTCTCTGCACCTTCACTCTCTCTCTCTGCTCCTTCACTCTCTCTCTCTGCTCCTTCACTCCCTCTCTCTGCTCCTTCACTCTCTCTCTCTGCTCCTTCACTCTCTCTCTGCTCCTTCACTCTCTCTCTGCTCCTTCACTCCCTCTCTCTGCTCCTTCACTCCCTCTCTCTGCTCCTTCACTCCCTGTCTCTGCTCCTTCACTCCCTCTCTCTGCTCCTTCACTCCCTCTCTCTGCTCCTTCACTCCCTGTCTCTGCTCCTTCACTCCCTCTCTCTGCTCCTTCACTCTCTCTCTCTGCTCCTTCACTCCCTCTCTCTGCTCCTTCACTCCCGTTCTCTGCTCCTTCACTCCCTCTGTCTGCTCCTTCACTCTCTCTGCTCCTTCACTCCCTCTCTCTGCTCCTTCACTCTCTCTCTGCTCCTTCACTCCCTCTCTCTGCTCCTTCACTCCCTCTCTCTGCTCCTTCACTCTCCCTCTGCTCCTTCACTCTCTCTCTGCTCCTTCACTCTCTTTCTCTGCTCCTTCACTCTCTCTCTCTGCTCCTTCACTCACTCTCACTGCTCCTTCACTCTCTCTCTCTGCTCCTTCACTCTCTCTGCTCCTTCACTCTCTCTCTGCTCATTCACTCCCTCTCTCTGCTCCTTCACTCCCTCTCTCTGCTCCTTCACTCCCTCTCTCTGCTCCTTCACTCCCTCTCCCTGCTCCTTCACTCCCTCTCCCTGCTCCTTCACTCCCTCTCTCTGCTCCTTCACTCCCTCTCTCTGCTCCTTCACTCCCTCTCTCTGCTCCTTCACTCCCTCTCTCTGCTCCTTCACTCCCTCTCTCTGCTCCTTCTCTCTCTCTCTCTGCTCCTTCACTCTCTCTCTGCTCCTTCACTCCCTCTCTCTGCTCCTTCACTCCCTCTCTCTGCTCCTTCACTCCCTCGCTCTGCTCCTTCACTCCCTCTCTCTGCTCCTTCTCTCTCTCACTCTGCTCCTTCACTCTCTCTCTCTGCTCATTCACTCCCTCTCTCTGCTGCTTGACTCTCTCTCCCTACTCCTTCACTCTCTCTCTCTGCACCTTCACTCTCTCTCTCTGCTCCTTCACTCTCTCTCTGCTCCTTCACTCCCTCTCTCTGCTCCTTCACTCCCTCTCTCTGCTCCTTCACTCCCTCTCTCTGCTCCTTCACTCCCTCTCTCTGCTCCTTCACTCCCTCTCTCTGCTCCTTCACTCCCTGTCTCTGCTCCTTCACTCCCTCTCTCTGCTCCTTCACTCTCTCTCTCTGCTCCTTCACTCCCTCTCTCTGCTCCTTCACTCCCGTTCTCTGCTCCTTCACTCCCTCTGTCTGCTCCTTCACTCTCTCTGCTCCTTCACTCCCTCTCTCTGCTCCTTCACTCTCTCTCTGCTCCTTCACTCCCTCTCTCTGCTCCTTCACTCCCTCTCTCTGCTCCTTCACTCTCCCTCTGCTCCTTCACTCTCTCTCTGCTCCTTCACTCTCTTTCTCTGCTCCTTCACTCTCTCTCTCTGCTCCTTCACTCACTCTCACTGCTCCTTCACTCTCTCTCTCTGCTCCTTCACTCTCTCTGCTCCTTCACTCTCTCTCTGCTCATTCACTCCCTCTCTCTGCTCCATCACTCCCTCTTTCTGCTCCTTCACTCTCTCTCTGCTCCTTCACTCTCTCTCTGCTCCTTCACTCCCTGTCTCTGCTCCTTCACTCCCTCTCTCTGCTCCTTCACTCCCTCTCTCTGCTCCTTCACTCTCTCTCTCTGCTCCTTCACTCACTCTCTCTGCTCCTTCACTCTCTCTCTCTGCTCCTTCACTCTCTCTCCCTGCTCCTTCACTCCCTCTCTCTGCTCCTTCGCTCCCTCTCCCTGCTCCTTCACTCTCTCTCAGCTCCTTCACTCTCTCTCTGCTGAGTCACTACCCCTCCCTGCTCCTTCACTCCCTCTCTCTGCTCCTTCACTCCCTCTCTCTGCTCCTTCACTCCCTCGCTTTGCTCCTTCACTCTCTCTCTCTGCTCTTTCACTCTCTCTCTGCTCCTTCACTCCCTCTCTCTGCTCCTTCACTCCCTCTCTCTGCTCCTTCACTCCCTCTCTCTGCTCCTTCACTCCCTCTGTCTGCTCCTTCACTCTCTCTGCTCCTTCACTCCCTCTCTCTGCTCCTTCACTCTCTCTCTGCTCCTTCACTCCCTCTCTCTGCTCCTTCACTCCCTCTCTCTGCTCCTTCACTCTCCCTCTGCTCCTTCACTCTCTCTCTGCTCCTTCACTCTCTTTCTCTGCTCCTTCACTCTCTCTCTCTGCTCCTTCACTCACTCTCACTGCTCCTTCACTCTCTCTCTCTGCTCCTTCACTCTCTCTGCTCCTTCACTCTCTCTCTGCTCATTCACTCCCTCTCTCTGCTCCTTCACTCCCTCTCTCTGCTCCTTCACTCCCTCTCTCTGCTCCTTCACTCCCTCTCCCTGCTCCTTCACTCCCTCTCCCTGCTCCTTCACTCCCTCTCTCTGCTCCTTCACTCCCTCTCTCTGCTCCTTCACTCCCTCTCTCTGCTCCTTCACTCCCTCTCTCTGCTCCTTCACTCCCTCTCTCTGCTCCTTCTCTCTCTCTCTCTGCTCCTTCACTCTCTCTCTGCTCCTTCACTCCCTCTCTCTGCTCCTTCACTCCCTCTCTCTGCTCCTTCACTCCCTCTCTCTGCTCCTTCACTCCCTCTCTCTGCTCCTTCTCTCTCTCACTCTGCTCCTTCACTCTCTCTCTCTGCTCATTCACTCCCTCTCTCTGCTGCTTGACTCTCTCTCCCTACTCCTTCACTCTCTCTCTCTGCACCTTCACTCTCTCTCTCTGCTCCTTCACTCTCTCTCTCTGCTCCTTCACTCTCTCTCTCTGCTCCTTCACTCTCTCTCTCTGCTCCTTCACTCTCTCTCTGCTCCTTCACTCTCTCTCTGCTCCTTCACTCCCTCTCTCTGCTCCTTCACTCTCTCTCTCTGCTCCTTCACTCACTCTCACTGCTCCTTCACTCTCTCTCTCTGCTCCTTCACTCTCTCTGCTCCTTCACTCTCTCTCTGCTCATTCACTCCCTCTCTCTGCTCCTTCACTCCCTCTCTCTGCTCCTTCACTCCCTCTCTCTGCTCCTTCACTCCCTCTCCCTGCTCCTTCACTCCCTCTCCCTGCTCCTTCACTCCCTCTCTCTGCTCCTTCACTCCCTCTCTCTGCTCCTTCACTCCCTCTCTCTGCTCCTTCACTCCCTCTCTCTGCTCCTTCACTCCCTCTCTCTGCTCCTTCTCTCTCTCTCTCTGCTCCTTCACTCTCTCTCTGCTCCTTCACTCCCTCTCTCTGCTCCTTCACTGCCTCTCTCTGCTCCTTCACTCCCTCTCTCTGCTCCTTCACTCCCTCTCTCTGCTCCTTCTCTCTCTCACTCTGCTCCTTCACTCTCTCTCTCTGCTCATTCACTCCCTCTCTCTGCTGCTTGACTCTCTCTCCCTACTCCTTCACTCTCTCTCTCTGCACCTTCACTCTCTCTCTCTGCTCCTTCACTCTCTCTCTCTGCTCCTTCACTCTCTCTCTCTGCTCCTTCACTCTCTCTCTCTGCTCCTTCACTCTCTCTCTGCTCCTTCACTCTCTCTCTGCTCCTTCACTCCCTCTCTCTGCTCCTTCACTCCCTCTCTCTGCTCCTTCACTCCCTGTCTCTGCTCCTTCACTCCCTCTCTCTGCTCCTTCACTCCCTCTCTCTGCTCCTTCACTCCCTGTCTCTGCTCCTTCACTCCCTCTCTCTGCTCCTTCACTCTCTCTCTCTGCTCCTTCACTCCCTCTCTCTGCTCCTTCACTCCCGTTCTCTGCTCCTTCACTCCCTCTGTCTGCTCCTTCACTCTCTCTGCTCCTTCACTCCCTCTCTCTGCTCCTTCACTCCCTCTCTCTGCTCCTTCACTCCCTCTCTCTGCTCCTTCACTCTCCCTCTGCTCCTTCACTCTCTCTCTGCTCCTTCACTCTCTTTCTCTGCTCCTTCACTCTCTCTCTCTGCTCCTTCACTCACTCTCACTGCTCCTTCACTCTCTCTCTCTGCTCCTTCACTCTCTCTGCTCCTTCACTCTCTCTCTGCTCATTCACTCCCTCTCTCTGCTCCATCACTCCCTCTCTCTGCTCCTTCACTCTCTCTCTGCTCCTTCACTCTCTCTCTGCTCCTTCACTCCCTGTCTCTGCTCCTTCACTCCCTCTCTCTGCTCCTTCACTCCCTCTCTCTGCTCCTTCACTCTCTCTCTCTGCTCCTTCACTCCCTCTCTCTGCTCCTTCACTCCCTCTCTCTGCTCCTTCTCTCTCTCACTCTGCTCCTTCTCTCTCTCTCTCTGCTCCTTCACTCTCTCTCTGCTCCTTCACTCCCTCTCTCTGCTCCTTCACTGCCTCTCTCTGCTCCTTCACTCCCTCTCTCTGCTCCTTCACTCCCTCTCTCTGCTCCTTCTCTCTCTCACTCTGCTCCTTCACTCTCTCTCTCTGCTCATTCACTCCCTCTCTCTGCTGCTTGACTCTCTCTCCCTACTCCTTCACTCTCTCTCTCTGCACCTTCACTCTCTCTCTCTGCTCCTTCACTCTCTCTCTCTGCTCCTTCACTCTCTCTCTCTGCTCCTTCACTCTCTCTCTCTGCTCCTTCACTCTCTCTCTGCTCCTTCACTCTCTCTCTGCTCCTTCACTCCCTCTCTCTGCTCCTTCACTCCCTCTCTCTGCTCCTTCACTCCCTGTCTCTGCTCCTTCACTCCCTCTCTCTGCTCCTTCACTCCCTCTCTCTGCTCCTTCACTCCCTGTCTCTGCTCCTTCACTCCCTCTCTCTGCTCCTTCACTCTCTCTCTCTGCTCCTTCACTCCCTCTCTCTGCTCCTTCACTCCCGTTCTCTGCTCCTTCACTCCCTCTGTCTGCTCCTTCACTCTCTCTGCTCCTTCACTCCCTCTCTCTGCTCCTTCACTCCCTCTCTCTGCTCCTTCACTCCCTCTCTCTGCTCCTTCACTCTCCCTCTGCTCCTTCACTCTCTCTCTGCTCCTTCACTCTCTTTCTCTGCTCCTTCACTCTCTCTCTCTGCTCCTTCACTCACTCTCACTGCTCCTTCACTCTCTCTCTCTGCTCCTTCACTCTCTCTGCTCCTTCACTCTCTCTCTGCTCATTCACTCCCTCTCTCTGCTCCATCACTCCCTCTCTCTGCTCCTTCACTCTCTCTCTGCTCCTTCACTCTCTCTCTGCTCCTTCACTCCCTGTCTCTGCTCCTTCACTCCCTCTCTCTGCTCCTTCACTCCCTCTCTCTGCTCCTTCACTCTCTCTCTCTGCTCCTTCACTCACTCTCTCTGCTCCTTCACTCTCTCTCTCTGCTCCTTCACTCTCTCTCCCTGCTCCTTCACTCCCTCTCTCTGCTCCTTCGCTCCCTCTCCCTGCTCCTTCACTCTCTCTCAGCTCCTTCACTCTCTCTCTTCTGAGTCACTACCCCTCTCTGCTCCTTCACTCCCTCTCTCTGCTCCTTCACTCCCTCTCTCTGCTCCTTCACTCCCTCGCTTTGCTCCTTCACTCTCTCTCTCTGCTCTTTCACTCTCTCTCTGCTCCTTCACTCCCTCTCTCTGCTCCTTCACTCCCTCTCTCTGCTCCTTCACTCCCTCTCTCTGCTCCTTCACTCCCTCTCTCTGCTCCTTCACTCTCTCTCTCTCCTCCTTCACTCCCTCTCTCTGCTCCTTCACTCTCTCGCTCTGCTCCTTCACTCCCTCTCTCTGCTCCTTCACTCCCTCTCTCTGCTCCTTCACTCCCTCTCTCTGCTCCTTCACTCCCTCTCTCTGTTCCTTCACTCCCTCTCTCTGCTCCTTCACTCCCTCTCTCTGCTACTTCACTCCCTCTCTCTGCTCCTTCACTCCCTCTCTCTGCTCCTTCACTCTCTCTCTCTGCTCCTTCACTCTCTCTCTCTCTGCTCCTTCACTCACTCTCTCTGCTCCTTCACACTCTCTCTGCTCCTTGACTCTCTCTCTCTGCTCCTTGACTCTCTCTCTCTGCTCCTTCACTCACTCTCTGCTCCTTCACTCCCTCTCTCTGCTCCTTCACTCCCTCTCTCTGCTCCTTCACCCTCTCTCTGCTCCTTCACTCTCTCTCTGCTTCTTCACTCCCTGTCTCTGCTCCTTCACTCCCTCTCTCTGCTCCTTCACTCCCTCTCTCCTCCTTCACTCTATCTCTGCTCCTTCACTCCCTCTCTCTGTTCCTTCACTCCCTCTCTCTGCTCCTTCACTCTCTCTCTGCTCCTTCACTCTCTCTCTGCTCCTTCACTCCCTGTCTCTGCTCCTTCACCCCCTCTGTCTGCTCCTTCACTCCCTCTCTCTGTTCCTTCACTCTCTCTCTCTTCTCCTTCACTCCCTCTCTCTGCTCCTTCACTCTCTCACTCTGCTCCTTCACTCTCTCTCTCTGCTCCTTCACTCCCTCTCTCTGCTCCTTCACTCTCTCTCCCTACTCCTTCACTCTCTCTCTCTGCACCTTCACTCCCTCTCTCTGCTCATTCACTCTCTCTCACTGCTCCTTCACTCCCTCTCTGCTCCTTCACTCCCTCTCTCTGCTCCTTCACTCCCTCTCCCTGCTCCTTCACTCTCTCTCTCTTCTCCTTCACACTCTCTCTGCTCCTTCACTCCCTCTGTCTGCTCCTTCACTCTCTCTCTCTGCTCCTTCACTCTCTCTCTGCTCCTTCACTCCCTCTCTCTGCTCCTTCACTCCCTCTCTCTGCTCCTTCACTCCCTCTCTCTGCTCCTTCACTCTCTCTCTCTGCTCCTTCACTCCCTCTCTCTGCTCCTTCACTCTCTCTCACTGCTCCGTCACTCCCTCTCTCTGCTCCTTCACTCCCTCTCTCTGCTCCTTCACTCCCTCTCTCTGCTCCTTCACTCCCTCTCTCTGCTCCTTCACTCCCTCTCTCTGCTTCTTCACTCCCTCTCTCTGCTCCTTCACTCCCTCTCTCTGCTCCTTCACTCCCTCTCTCTGCTCCATCACTCTCTTTCTCTGCTCCTTCACTCTGTCTCTGCTACTTCACTCCCTCTCTCTGCTCCTTCACTCCCTCTCTCTGCTCCTTCACTCTCTCTCTCTGCTCCTTCACGCTCTCTCTCCTCCTTCACTCTCTCTCTCTGCTCCTTCACTCCCTCACTCTGCTCCTTCACTCCCTCTCTCTGCTCCTTCACTCCCTCTCTCTGCTCCTTCACTCCCTCTCTCTGCTCCTTCACTCCCTCTCCCTGCTCCTTCACTCCCTCTCCCTGCTCCTTCACTCCCTCTCTCTGCTCCTTCACTCCCTCTCTCTGCTCCTTCACTCCCTCTCTCTGCTCCTTCACTCCCTCTCTCTGCTCCTTCACTCCCTCTCTCTGCTCCTTCTCTCTCTCTCTCTGCTCCTTCACTCTCTCTCTGCTCCTTCACTCCCTCTCTCTGCTCCTTCGCTCCCTCTCTCTGCTCCTTCACTCCCTCTCTCTGCTCCTTCACTCCCTCTCTCTGCTCCTTCTCTCTCTCACTCTGCTCCTTCACTCTCTCTCTCTGCTCATTCACTCCCTCTCTCTGCTGCTTGACTCTCTCTCCCTACTCCTTCACTCTCTCTCTCTGCACCTTCACTCTCTCTCTCTGCTCCTTCACTCTCTCTCTCTGCTCCTTCACTCCCTCTCTCTGCTCCTTCACTCTCTCTCTCTGCTCCTTCACTCTCTCTCTGCTCCTTCACTCTCTCTCTCTGCTCCTTCACTCTCTCTCTCTGCTCCTTCACTCTCTCTCTGCTCCTTCACTCTCTCTCTGCTCCTTCACTCCCTCTCTTTGCTCCTTCACTCCCTCTCTCTGCTCCTTCACTCCCTCTCTCTGCTCCTTCACTCTCCCTCTGCTCCTTCACTCTCTCTCTGCTCCTTCACTCTCTTTCTCTGCTCCTTCACTCCCTTTCTCTGCTCCTTTACTCTCTCTCCCTGCTCCTTCACTCTCTCTCTCTGCACCTTCACTCTCTCTCTCTGCTCCTTCACTCTCTTTCTCTGCTCCTTCACTCCCTGTCTCTGCTCCTTCACTCCATCTAGCTGCTCCTTCACTCCCTCTCTCTGCTCCTTCACGCTCTCTCTCTGCTCCTTCACTCCCTCTCTGTGCTCCTTCACTCTCTCACTCTGCTCCTTCACTCTCTTTCTCTGCTCCTTCACTCCCTTTCTCTGCTCCTTCACTCTCTCTCCCTGCTCCTTCACTCTCTCTCTCTCTGCACCTTCACTCTCTCTCTCTGCTCCTTCACTCCCTCTCTCTGCTCCTTCACACTCTCTCCCTGCTCCTTCACTCCCTCTCTCTGCTCCTTCACTCTCTCTCTCTGCTCCTTCACTCTCTCTCTCTGCTCCTTCACTCTCTCTCTCTGCTCCTTCACTCTCTCTCTGCTCCTTCACTCTCTCTCTGCTCCTTCACTCCCTCTCTCTGCTCCTTCACTCCCTCTCTCTGCTCCTTCACTCCCTGTCTCTGCTCCTTCGCTCCCTCTCTCTGCTCCTTCACTCTCTCTCTCTGCTCCTTCACTCCCTCTCTCTGCTCCTTCACTCCCGTTCTCTGCTGCTTCACTCCCTGTGTCTGCTCCTTCACTCTCTCTGCTCCTTCACTCCCTCTGTCTGCTCCTTCACTCTCCCTCTCTGCTCCTTCACTCTCTCTCTGCTCCTTCACTCCCTCTCTCTGCTCCTTCACTCCCTCTCTCTGCTCCTTCACTCTCTCTCTCTGCTCCTTCACTCCCTCTCTCTGCTCCTTCACTCTCTCTCTCTGCTCCGTCACTCCCTCTCTCTGCTCCTTCACTCCCTCTCTCTGCTCCTTCACTCCCTCTCTCTGCTCCTTCACTCCCTCTCTCTGCTCCTTCACTCCCTCTCTCTGCTTCTTCACTCCCTCTCTCTGCTCCTTCACTCCCTCTCTCTGCTCCTTCACTCTCTTTCTCTGCTCCTTCACTCTCTCTCTGCTAATTCACTCCCTCTCTCTGCTCCTTCACTCCCTCTCTCTGCTCCTTCACTCTCTCTCTCTGCTCCTTCACGCTCTCTCTCCTCCTTCACTCCCTCTCTCTGCTCCTTCACTCCCTCTCTCTGCTCCTTCACTCCCTCTCTCTGCTCCTTCGCTCCCTCTCTCTGCTCCTTCGCTCCCTCTCTCTGCTCCTTCACTCCCTCTCCCTGCTCCTTCACTCCCTCTCCCTGCTCCTTCACTCCCTCTCTCTGCTCCTTCACTCCCTCTCTCTGCTCCTTCACTCTCTCTCTCTGCTCCTTCACTCCCTCTCTCTGCTCCTTCACTCCCTCTCTCTGCTCCTTCACTCCCTCTCTGCTCCTTCACTCTCTCTCTCTGCTCCTTCACTCCCTCTCTCTGCTCCTTCACTTCCTCTCTGCTCCTTCACTCCCTCTCTCTGCTCCTTCACTCCCTCTCTCTGCTCCTTCTCTCTCTCTCTCTGCTCCTTCACTCTCTCTCTCTGCTCCTTCACTCGCTCTCTCTGCTCCTTCACTCTCTCTCTCTGCTCCTTCACTCCCTCTCTCAGCACCTTCACCCTCTCTGCTCCTTCACTCTCTCTCTCTGCTCCTTCACTCCCTCTCTCTGCTCCTTCACTCTCTCTCTCTGCTCCTTCACTCCCTCTCTCTGCTCCTTCACTCTCTCTCTCTGCTACTTCACTCTCTCTGCTCCTTCACTCCCTCTCTCTGCTCCTTCACTCCCTCTCTCTGCTCCTTCACACTCTCTCTCTGCTCCTTCACTCTCTCTCTCTGCTCCTTCACTCTCTCTCTGCTCCTTCACTCCCTCTCTCTGCTCCTTCACGCTCTCTCTCCTCCTTCAGTCCCTCTCTATGCTCCTTCACTCCCTCTCTCTGCTCCTTCACTCCCTCTCTCTGCTCCTTCACTCCCTCTCTCTGCTCCTTCACTTCCTCTCTCTGCTCCTTCACTTCCTCTCTGCTCCTTCACTCCCTCTCTCTTCTCCTTCACTCCCTCTCTCTGCTCCTTCTCTCTCTCTCTCTGCTCCTTCACTCTCTCTCTCTGCTCCTTCACTCGCTCTCTCTGCTCCTTCAGCCTCTCTCTCTGTTCCTTCACTCCCTCTCTCTGCTCCTTCACTCTCTCTGCTCCTTCACTCTCTCTCTCTGCTCCTTCATCCCCTCTCTCTGCTCCTTCACTCTCTCTCTCTGCTCCTTCACTCTCTCTGCTCCTTCACTCCCTCTCTCTGCTCCTTCACTCCCTCTCTCTGCTCCTTCACTCTCTCTGCTCCTTCACTCCCTCTCTCTGCTCCTTCACTCCCTCTCTCTGCTCCTTCACTCTCTCTCTCCGTTCCTTCTCTCTCTCTCTCTGCTCCTTCACTCTCTCTCTCTGCTCCTTCACTCTCTCTCTCTGCTCCTTCACTCTCTCTCTGCTCCTTCACTCCCTCTCTCTGCTCCTTCACTCTCTCTCTCTGCTCCTTCACTCTCTCTCTGCTCCTTCACTCCCTCTCCATGCTCCTTCACTCCCTCTCCCTGCTCCTTCACTCTCTCCGCTCCTTCACTCCCTCTCTCTGCTCCTTCACTCTCTCTGCTCCTTCACTCCCTCTCTCTGCTCTTTCACTCCCTCTCACTGCTCCTTCACTCCCTCTCTCTGCTCCTCCACTCTCTCTCTGCTCCTTCACTCCCTCTCTCTTCTCCTTCACATCCTCTCAGCTCCTTCACTCCCTCTCTCTGCTCCTTCTCTCTCTCTCTCTGCTCCTTCACTCTCTCTCTCTGCTCCTTCACTCTCTCTCTCTGTTCCTTCTCTCTCTCTCTCTGCTCCTTCACTCTCTCTCTGCTCCTTCACTCTCTCTCTCTGCTCCTTCACTCTCTCTCTCTGCTCCTTCACTCCCTCTCTCTGCTCCTTCACTCTCTCTCTCTGCTCCTTCACTCTCTCTCTGCTCCTTCACTCCCTCTCCATGCTCCTTCACTCCCTCTCCCTGCTCCTTCACTCTCTCCGCTCCTTCACTCCCTCTCTCTGCTCCTTCATCCTCTCAGCTCCTTCACTCCCTCTCTCTGCTCCTTCTCTCTCTCTCTCTGCTCCTTCACTCTCTCTCTCTGCTCCTTCACTCCCTCTCTCTGCTCCTTCACTCCCTCTCTCTGCTCCTTCACTCCCTCTCTCTGCTCCTTCACTCCCTCTCTCTGCTCCTTCACTCCCTCTCTCTGCTCCTTCACTCCCGTTCTCTGCTGCTTCACTCCCTGTGTCTGCTCCTTCACTCTCTCTGCTCCTTCACTCCCTCTGTCTGCTCCTTCACTCTCCCTCTCTGCTCCTTCACTCTCTCTCTGCTCCTTCACTCCCTCTCTCTGCTCCTTCACTCCCTCTCTCTGCTCCTTCACTCCCTCTCTCTGCTCCTTCACTCTCTCTCTCTGCTCCTTCACTCCCTCTCTCTGCTCCTTCACTCTCTCTCTCTGCTCCGTCACTCCCTCTCTCTGCTCCTTCACTCCCTCTCTCTGCTCCTTCACTCCCTCTCTCTGCTCCTTCACTCCCTCTCTCTGCTCCTTCACTCCCTCTCTCTGCTCCTTCGCTCCCTCTCTCTGCTCCTTCACTCTCTCACTCTGCTCCTTCACTCTCTCTCTGCTCCTTCACTCCCTCTCTCTGCTCCTTCACTCTCTCACTCTGCTCCTTCACTCTCTCTCTCTGCTCCTTCACTCCCTCTCTCTGCTCCTTCACTCCCTCTCCCTGCTCCTTCACTCTCTCTCTCTGCTCCTTCACACTCTCTCTGCTCCTTCATTCGTTCTCTCTGCTCCTTCACACACTCTCTCTGCTCCTTCACTCCCTCTCTCTGCTCCTTCACTCCCTCTCTCTGCTCCTTCACTCACTCTCCCTGCTCCTTTACTCTCTCTCCCTGCTCCTTCACACTCTCTCTGCTCCTTCACTCCCTCTCTCTGCTCCT
Source organism: Scyliorhinus torazame (assembly GCF_047496885.1). Classification (NCBI taxonomy): domain Eukaryota; kingdom Metazoa; phylum Chordata; class Chondrichthyes; order Carcharhiniformes; family Scyliorhinidae; genus Scyliorhinus; species Scyliorhinus torazame. The sequence goes on along the minus strand of NC_092710.1, from coordinate 79,314,969 downwards.
TCACTCCCTCTCTCTGCTCCTTCACTCCCTCTCTCTGCTCCTTCACTCCCTCTCTCTGCTCCTTCACTCCCTCTCTCTGCTCCTTCACTCCCTCTCTCTGTCCTTCACTCCCTGTCTCTGCTCCTTCACTCCCTCTCTCTGCTCCTTCACTCCCTCTCTCTGCTCCTGCACTCTCTCTCTGCTCCTTCACTCCCTCTCTCTGCTCCTTCACCCTCTCTCTCTGCTCCTTCGCTCCCTCTCTCTGCTCCTTCACTCTCTCACTCTGCTCCTTCACTCTCTCTCTGCTCCTTCACTCCCTCTCTCTGCTCCTTCACTCTCTCACTCTGCTCCTTCACTCTCTCTCTCTGCTCCTTCACTCCCTCTCTCTGCTCCTTCACTCCCTCTCCCTGCTCCTTCACTCTCTCTCTCTGCTCCTTCACACTCTCTCTGATCCTTCATTCGTTCTCTCTGCTCCTTCAGTCCCTCTCTCTGCTCCTTCACTCCCTCTGTCTGCTCCTTCACTCTCCCTCTCTGCTCCTTCACTCTCTCTCTGCTCCTTCACTCCCTCTCTCTGCTCCTTCACTCCCTCTCTCTGCTCCTTCACTCCCTCTCTCTGCTCCTTCACTCTCTCTCTCTGCTCCTTCACTCCCTCTCTCTGCTCCTTCACTCTCTCTCTCTGCTCCGTCACTCCCTCTCTCTGCTCCTTCACTCCCTCTCTCTGCTCCTTCACTCCCTCTCTCTGCTCCTTCACTCCCTCTCTCTGCTCCTTCGCTCCCTCTCTCTGCTCCTTCACTCTCTCACTCTGCTCCTTCACTCTCTCTCTGCTCCTTCACTCCCTCTCTCTGCTCCTTCACTCTCTCACTCTGCTCCTTCACTCTCTCTCTCTGCTCCTTCACTCCCTCTCTCTGCTCCTTCACTCCCTCTCCCTGCTCCTTCACTCTCTCTCTCTGCTCCTTCACACTCTCTCTGCTCCTTCATTCGTTCTCTCTGCTCCTTCACACACTCTCTCTGCTCCTTCACTCCCTCTCTCTGCTCCTTCACTCCCTCTCTCTGCTCCTTCACTCACTCTCCCTGCTCCTTCACTCTCTCTCCCTGCTCCTTCACACTCTCTCTGCTCCTTCACTCCCTCTCTCTGCTCCTTCACTCCCTCTCTCTGCTCCTTCACTCCCTCTCTCTGCTCCTTCACTCCCTCTCTCTGCTCCTTCACTCCCTCTCTCTGCTCCTTCACTCCCTCTCTGTCCTTCACTCCCTGTCTCTGCTCCTTCACTCCCTCTCTCTGCTCCTTCACTCCCTCTCTCTGCTCCTGCACTCTCTCTCTGCTCCTTCACTCCCTCTCTCTGCTCCTTCACCCTCTCTCTCTGCTCCTTCGCTCCCTCTCTCTGCTCATTCACTCTCTCACTCTGCTCCTTCACTCTCTCTCTGCTCCTTCACTCCCTCTCTCTGCTCCTTCACACTCTCACTCTGCTCCTTCACTCTCTCTCTCTGCTCCTTCACTCCCTCTCTCTGCTCCTTCACTCCCTCTCCCTGCTCCTTCACTCTCTCTCTCTGCTCCTTCACACTCTCTCTGCTCCTTCATTCGTTCTCTCTGCTCCTTCACTCCCTCTCTCTGCTCCTTCACTCCCTCTCTCTGCTCCTTCACTCCCTCTCTCTGCTCCTTCACTCACTCTCCCTGCTCCTTCACTCTCTCTGCTCCTTCACACTCTCTCTGCTCCTTCACTCCCTCTCTCTGCTCCTTCACTCCCTCTCTCTGCTCCTTCACTCCCTCTCTCTGCTCCTTCACTCCCTCTTTCTGCTCCTTCACTCTCTCTCTCTGCTCCTTCACTCCCATTCTCAGCTCCTTCCCTCTCTCTCTCTGCTCCTTCACTCCCTCTCTCTGCTCCTTCACTCCCTCTCTCTGCTCCTTCACTCCCTCTCTCTGCTCCTTCACTCTCTCTCTCTGCTCCTTCACTCCCTCTCTCTGCTCCTTCACTCCCTCTCTCTGCTCCTTCATTCCCTCTCTCTGCTCCTTCACCCCCTCTCACTGCTCCTTTTCTCTCTCTCTCTCTGCTCCTTCACTCCCTCTGCTCCTTCACTCTCTCTATCTGCTCCTTCACTCCCTCTCTCTGCTCCTTCACTCCCTCTCTCTGCTCCTTCACTCCCTCTCTCTGCTCCGTCACTCACTCTCTCTGCTCCTTCACTCCCTCTCTCTGCTCCTACACTCTCTCAATCTGCTCCGTCACTCCCTCGCTCTGCTCCTTCACTCCCTCTCTCTGCTCCTTCACTCACTCTCTCTGCTCCTTCAGTCTCTCTCTCAGCTCCTTCGCTCTCTCTCTCTGCTCCTTCGCTCCCTCTCTCTGCTCCTTCACTCCCTCTCTCTGCTCCTTCACTCTCTCTCTCTGCTCCTTCACTCTCTCTCTCTGCTCCTTCACTCTCTCTCTCTGCTCCTTCACTCTCTCTCTCTGCTCCTTCACTCTCTCTCTCTGCTCCTTCACTCTCTCTCTCTGCTCCTTCACTCTCTCTCTCTACTCCTTCACTCTTTCTCTGCTCCTTCACTCTCTCTCTCTGCTCCTTCACTCCCTCTCTCTGCTCCTTCACTCCCTCTCTCTGCTCCGTCACTCACTCTCTCTGCTCCTTCACTCCCTCTCTCTGCTCCTACACTCTCTCACTCTGCTCCGTCACTCTCTCTGCTCCTTCACTCCCTCTCTCTGCTCCTTCACTGCCTCTGCTCCTTCACTCCCTCTCTCTGCTCCTTCACTCCCTCTCTCTGCTCCTTCACTCGCTCTCTCTGCTCCTTCACTCTCTCTCTCTGCTCCTTCACTCCCTCTCTCTGCTCCTTCACTCCCTCTCTCTGCTCCTTCACTCCCTCTCCCTGCTCCTTCACTCTCTCTCTCTGCTCCTTCACACTCTCTCTGCTCCTTCATTCGTTCTCTCTGCTCCTTCACACTCTCTCTGCTCCTTCACTCCCTCTCTCTGCTCCTTCACTCCCTCTCTCTGCTCCTTCACTCACTCTCCCTGCTCCTTCACTCTCTCTCCCTGCTCCTTCACACTCTCTCTGCTCCTTCACTCCCTCTCTCTGCTCCTTCACTCCCTCTCTCTGCTCCTTCACTCCCTCTCTCTGCTCCTTCACTCCCTCTCTCTGCTCCTTCACTCCCTCTCTCTGCTCCTTCACTCCCTCTCTCTGTCCTTCACTCCCTGTCTCTGCTCCTTCACTCCCTCTCTCTGCTCCTTCGCTCCCTCTCTCTGCTCCTGCACTCTCTCTCTGCTCCTTCACTCCCTCTCTCTGCTCCTTCACCCTCTCTCTCTGCTCCTTCGCTCCCTCTCTCTGCTCCTTCACTCTCTCACTCTGCTCCTTCACTCCCTCTCTCTGCTCCTTCACTCTCTCACTCTGCTCCTTCACTCTCTCTCTCTGCTCCTTCACTCCCTCTCTCTGCTCCTTCACTCCCTCTCCCTGCTCCTTCACTCTCTCTCTCTGATCCTTCACACTCTCTCTGCTCCTTCATTCGTTCTCTCTGCTCCTTCACTCCCTCTCTCTGCTCCTTCACTCCCTCTCTCTGCTCCTTCACTCCCTCTCTCTGCTTCTTCACTCACTGTCCCTGCTCCTTCACTCCCTCTTTCTGCTCCTTCACACTCTCTCTCTGCTCCTTCACTCCCATTCTCTGCTCCTTCCCTCTCTCTCTCTGCTCCTTCACTCCCTCTCTCTGCTCCTTCACTCCCTCTCTCTGCTCCTTCACTCCCGCTCTCTGCTCCTTCACTCTCTCTCTCTGCTCCTTCACTCCCTCTCTCTGCTCCTTCACTCCCTCTCTCTGCTCCTTCATTCCCTCTCTCTGCTCCTTCACCCCCTCTCACTGCTCCTTTTCTCTCTCTCTCTCTGCTCCTTCACTCCCTCTGCTCCTTCACTCTCTCTATCTGCTCCTTCACTCCCTCTCTCTGCTCCTTCACTCCCTCTCTCTGCTCCTTCACTCCCTCTCTCTGCTCCGTCACTCACTCTCTCTGCTCCTTCACTCCCTCTCTCTGCTCCTACACTCTCTCACTCTGCTCCGTCACTCTCTCTGCTCCTTCACTCCCTCTCTCTGCTCCTTCACGCTCTCTGCTCCTTCACTCCCTCGCTCTGCTCCTTCACTCCCTCTCTCTGCTCCTTCACTCACTCTCTCTGCTCCTTCAGTCTCTCTCTCAGCTCCTTCGCTCTCTCTCTCTGCTCCTTCGCTCCCTCTCTCTGCTCCTTCACTCCCTCTCTCTGCTCCTTCACTCTCTCTCTCTGCTCCTTCACTCTCTCTCTCTGCTCCTTCACTCTCTCTCTCTGCTCCTTCACTCTCTCTCTCTGCTCCTTCACTCTCTCTCTCTGCTCCTTCACTCTCTCTCTCTGCTCCTTCACTCTCTCTCTCTGCTCCTTCACTCTTTCTCTGCTCCTTCACTCTGTCTCTGCTCCTTCACTCCCTCTCTCTGCTCCTTCACTCCCTCTCTCTGCTCCTTCACTCTCTCTTTGCTCCTTCACTCCCTGTCTCTGCTCCTACACTTCCTCTCCCTGCTCCTTCACTCCCTCTCTCTGCTCCTTCATTCCCTCTGTCTGCTCCTTCACCCCCTCTGTCTGCTCCTTCTCTCTCTCTCTCTGCTCCTTCACTCCCTCTGCTCCTTCACTCTCTCTCTCTGCTCCTTCACTCCCTCTCTGTGCTCCTTCACTCTTTCTCTCTGCTCCGTCACTCACTCTCTCTGCTCCTTCACTCCCTCTCTCTGCTCCTACACTCTCTCACTCTGCTCCGTCACTCTCTCTGCTCCTTCACTCCCTCTCTCTGCTCCTTCACTGTCTCTGCTCCTTCACTCCCTCTCTCTGCTCCTTCACTCCCTCTCTCTGCTCCTTCACTCGCTCTCTCTGCTCCTTCACTCTCTCTCTCTGCTCCTTCGCTCTCTCTCTCTGCTCCTTCACTCCCTCTCACTGCTCCATCACTCCCTCTCTCTGCTCCTTCACTCTCTCTCTCTGCTCCTTCAATCTCTCTCTCTGCACCTTCACTCTCTCTCTCTGCTCCTTCACTCTCTCTCTCTGCTCCTTCACTCTCTCTCTCTGCTCCTTGACTCTCTCTCTCTGCTCCTTCACTCTTTCTCTGCTCCTTCACTCTCTCTCTGCTCCTTCACTCCCTCTCTCTGTTCCTTCCCTCCCTCTCTCTGCTCCTTCACTCTCTCTCTGCTCCTTCACTCTCTCACTGTTCCTTCACTCCCTGTCTCTGCTCCTACACTCCCTCTCTCTGCTCCTTCACTCTCTCTCTGCTCCTTCACTCCCTCTCTCTGCTCCTTCACTCTCTCTCTGCTCCTTCACTCTCTCTCTGCTCCTTCACTCTCTCACTGCTCCTTCACACCCTGTCTCTGCTCCTACACTCCCTCGCTCTGCTCCTTCACTCTCTCTCTCTGCTCCTTCACTCTCTCTCTGCTCCTTCACTCCCTCTCTCTGCTCCTTCACTCTCTCTCTCTGCTCCTTCACTCCCTCTCTCTGCTCCTTCACTCCCTGTCACTGCTCCTTCACTCCCTCTCTCTGCTCCTTCACTCCCTCTCTCTGCTCCTGCACTCTCTCTCTGCTCCTTCACTCCCTCTCTCTGCTCCTTCACCCTCTCTCTCTGCTCCTTCGCTCCCTCTCTCTGCTCCTTCACTCTCTCACTCTGCTCCTTCACTCTCTCTCTGCTCCTTCACTCCCTCTCTCTGCTCCTTCACTCTCTCACTCTGCTCCTTCACTCTCTCTCTCTGCTCCTTCACTCCCTCTCCCTGCTACTTCACTCTCTCTCTCTGCTCCTTCACACTCTCTCTGCTCCTTCATTCGTTCTCTCTGCTCCTTCACACACTCTCTCTGCTCCTTCACTCCCTCTCTCTGCTCCTTCACTCCCTCTCTCTGCTCCTTCACTCACTCTCCCTGCTCCTTCACTCTCTCTCCCTGCTCCTTCACACTCTCTCTGCTCCTTCGCTCCCTCTCTCTGCTCCTTCACTCCCTCTCTCTGCTCCTTCACTCCCTCTCTCTGCTCCTTCACTCCCTCTCTCTGCTCCTTCACTCCCTCTCTCTGCTCCTTCACGCCCTCTCTCTGTCCTTCACTCCCTGTCTCTGCTCCTTCACTCCCTCTCTCTGCTCCTTCACTCCCTCTCTCTGCTCCTGCACTCTCTCTCTGCTCCTTCACTCCCTCTCTCTGCTCCTTCACCCTCTCTCTCTGCTCCTTCGCTCCCTCTCTCTGCTCCTTCACTCTCTCACTCTGCTCCTTCACTCTCTCTCTGCTCCTTCACTCCCTCTCTCTGCTCCTTCACTCTCTCACTCTGCTCCTTCACTCTCTCTCTCTGCTCCTTCACTCCCTCTCTCTGCTCCTTCACTCCCTCTCCCTGCTCCTTCACTCTCTCTCTCTGCTCCTTCACACTCTCTCTGCTCCTTCATTCGTTCTCTCTGCTCCTTCACTCCCTCTCTCTGCTCCTTCACTCCCTCTCTCTGCTCCTTCACTCCCTCTCTCTGCTCCTTCACTCACTCTCCCTGCTCCTTCACTCTCTCTGCTCCTTCACACTCTCTCTGCTCCTTCACTCCCTCTCTCTGCTCCTTCACTCCCTCTCTCTGCTCCTTCACTCCCTCTCTCTGCTCCTTCACTCCCTCTTTCTGCTCCTTCACTCTCTCTCTCTGCTCCTTCACTCCCATTCTCTGCTCCTTCCCTCTCTCTCTCTGCTCCTTCACTCCCTCTCTCTGCTCCTTCACTCCCTCTCTCTGCTCCTTCACTCCCTCTCTCTGCTCCTTCACTCTCTCTCTCTGCTCCTTCACACCCTCTCTCTGCTCCTTCACTCCCTCTCTCTGCTCCTTCATTCCCTCTCTCTGCTCCTTCACCCCCTCTCACTGCTCCTTTTCTCTCTCTCTCTCTGCTCCTTCACTCCCTCTGCTCCTTCACTCTCTCTATCTGCTCCTTCACTCCCTCTCTCTGCTCCTTCACTCCCTCTCTCTGCTCCTTCTGCCCCTCTCTCTGCTCCGTCACTCACTCTCTCTGCTCCTTCACTCCCTCTCTCTGCTCCTACACTCTCTCACTCTGCTCCGTCACTCTCTCTGCTCCTTCACTCCCTCTCTCTGCTCCTTCACGCTCTCTGCTCCTTCACTCCCTCGCTCTGCTCCTTCACTCCCTCTCTCTGCTCCTTCACTCACTCTCTCTGCTCCTTCAGTCTCTCTCTCAGCTCCTTCGCTCTCTCTCTCTGCTCCTTCGCTCCCTCTCTCTGCTCCTTCACTCCCTCTCTCTGCTCCTTCACTCTCTCTCTCTGCTCCTTCACTCTCTCTCTCTGCTCCTTCACTCTCTCTCTCTGCTCCTTCACTCTCTCTCTCTGCTCCTTCACTCTCTCTCTCTGCTCCTTCACTCTCTCTCTCTGCTCCTTGACTCTCTCTCTCTGCTCCTTCACTCTTTCTCTGCTCCTTCACTCTGTCTCTGCTCCTTCACTCCCTCTCTCTGCTCCTTCACTCCCTCTCTCTGCTCCTTCACTCTCTCTTTGCTCCTTCACTCCCTGTCTCTGCTCCTACACTTCCTCTCCCTGCTCCTTCACTCCCTCTGTCTGCTCCTTCACCCCCTCTCCCTGCTCCTTCTTTCTCTCTCTCTGCTCCTTCACTCCCTCTGCTCCTTCACTCTCTCTCTCTGCTCCTTCACTCCCTCTCTGTGCTCCTTCACTCCCTCTCTCTGCTCCGTCACTCACTCTCTCTGCTCCTTCACTCCCTCTCTCTGCTCCTACACTCTCTCACTCTGCTCCGTCACTCTCTCTGCTCCTTCACTCCCTCTCTCTGCTCCTTCACTGCCTCTGCTCCTTCACTCCCTCTCTCTGCTCCTTCACTCCCTCTCTCTGCTCCTTCACTCGCTCTCTCTGCTCCTTCACTCTCTCTCTCTGCTCCTTCGCTCTCTCTCTCTGCTCCTTCACTCCCTCTCACTGCTCCATCACTCCCTCTCTCTGCTCCATCACTCCCTCTCTCTGCTCCTTCACTCTCTCTCTCTGCTCCTTCAATCTCTCTCTCTGCTCCTTCACTCTCTCTCTCTGCTCCTTCACTCTCTCTCTCTGCTCCTTCACTCTCTCTCTCTGCTCCTTGACTCTCTCTCTCTGCTCCTTCACTCTTTCTCTGCTCCTTCACTTTCTCTCTGCTCCTTCACTCCCTCTCTCTGTTCCTTCTCTCCCTCTCTCTGCTCCTTCACTCTCTCTCTGCTCCTTCACTCTCTCACTGTTCCTTCACTCCCTGTCTCTGCTCCTACACTCCCTCTCTCTGCTCCTTCACTCTCTCTCTGCTCCTTCACTCCCTCTCTCTGCTCCTTCACTCTCTCTCTGCTCCTTCACTCTCTCTCTGCTCCTTCACTCTCTCACTGCTCCTTCACACCCTGTCTCTGCTCCTACACTCCCTCTCTCTGCTCCTTCACTCTCTCTCTCTGCTCCATCACTCTCTCTCTGCTCCTTCACTCCCTCTCTCTGCTCCTTCACTCCCTGTCTCTGCTCCTTCACTCACTCTCTCTGCTCCTTCAGTCTCTCTCTCAGCTCCTTCGCTCTCTCTCTCTGCTCCTTCGCTCCCTCTCTCTGCTCCTTCACTCCCTCTCTCTGCTCCTTCACTCTCTCTCTCTGCTCCTTCACTCTCTCTCTCTGCTCCTTCACTCTCTCTCTCTGCTCCTTCACTCTCTCTCTCTGCTCCTTCACTCTCTCTCTCTGCTCCTTCACTCTCTCTCTCTGCTCCTTGACTCTCTCTCTCTGCTCCTTCACTCTTTCTCTGCTCCTTCACTCTGTCTCTGCTCCTTCACTCCCTCTCTCTGCTCCTTCACTCCCTCTCTCTGCTCCTTCACTCTCTCTTTGCTCCTTCACTCCCTGTCTCTGCTCCTACACTTCCTCTCCCTGCTCCTTCACTCCCTCTCTCTGCTCCTTCATTCCCTCTGTCTGCTCCTTCACCCCCTCTCCCTGCTCCTTCTTTCTCTCTCTCTGCTCCTTCACTCCCTCTGCTCCTTCACTCTCTCTCTCTGCTCCTTCACTCCCTCTCTGTGCTCCTTCACTCCCTCTCTCTGCTCCGTCACTCACTCTCTCTGCTCCTTCACTCCCTCTCTCTGCTCCTACACTCTCTCACTCTGCTCCGTCACTCTCTCTGCTCCTTCACTCCCTCTCTCTGCTCCTTCACTGCCTCTGCTCCTTCACTCCCTCTCTCTGCTCCTTCACTCCCTCTCTCTGCTCCTTCACTCGCTCTCTCTGCTCCTTCACTCTCTCTCTCTGCTCCTTCGCTCTCTCTCTCTGCTCCTTCACTCCCTCTCACTGCTCCATCACTCCCTCTCTCTGCTCCATCACGCCCTCTCTCTGCTCCTTCACTCTCTCTCTCTGCTCCTTCAATCTCTCTCTCTGCTCCTTCACTCTCTCTCTCTGCTCCTTCACTCTCTCTCTCTGCTCCTTCACGCTCTCTCTCTGCTCCTTGACTCTCTCTCTCTGCTCCTTCACTCTTTCTCTGCTCCTTCACTTTCTCTCTGCTCCTTCACTCCCTCTCTCTGTTCCTTCTCTCCCTCTCTCTGCTCCTTCACTCTCTCTCTGCTCCTTCACTCTCTCACTGTTCCTTCACTCCCTGTCTCTGCTCCTACACTCCCTCTCTCTGCTCCTTCACTCTCTCTCTGCTCCTTCACTCCCTCTCTCTGCTCCTTCACTCTCTCTCTGCTCCTTCACTCTCTCTCTGCTCCTTCACTCTCTCACTGCTCCTTCACACCCTGTCTCTGCTCCTACACTCCCTCTCTCTGCTCCTTCACTCTCTCTCTCTGCTCCTTCACTCTCTCTCTGCTCCTTCACTCCCTCTCTCTGCTCCTTCACTCCCTGTCTCTGCTCCTTCACTCCCTCTCTCTGCTTCTTCACTCCCTCTCTCTGCTCCTGCACTCTCTCTCTGCTCCTTCACTCTCTCACTCTGCTCCTTCACTCTCTCTCTGCTCCTTCACTCCCTCTCTCTGCTCCTTCACTCTCTCACTCTGCTCCTTCACTCTCTCTCTCTGCTCCTTCACTCCCTCTCTCTGCTCCTTCACTCCCTCTCCCTGCTCCTTCACTCTCTCTCCCTGCTCCTTCACACTCTCTCTGCTCCTTCACTCCCTCTCTCTGCTCCTTCACTCCCTCTCTCTGCTCCTTCACTCCCTCTCTCTGCTCCTTCACTCCCTCTCTCTGCTCCTTCACTCCCTCTCTCTGCTCCTTCACTCCCTCTCTCTGTCCTTCACTCCCTGTCTCTGCTCCTTCACTCCCTCTCTCTGCTCCTTCACTCCCTCTCTCTGCTCCTGCACTCTCTCTCTGCTCCTTCACTCCCTCTCTCTGCTCCTTCACCCTCTCTCTCTGCTCCTTCGCTCCCTCTCTCTGCTCCTTCACTCTCTCACTCTGCTCCTTCACTCTCTCTCTGCTCCTTCACTCCCTCTCTCTGCTCCTTCACTCTCTCACTCTGCTCCTTCACTCTCTCTCTCTGCTCCTTCACTCCCTCTCTCTGCTCCTTCACTCCCTCTCCCTGCTCCTTCACTCTCTCTCTCTGCTCCTTCACACTCTCTCTGCTCCTTCATTCGTTCTCTCTGCTCCTTCACTCCCTCTCTCTGCTCCTTCACTCCCTCTCTCTGCTCCTTCACTCCCTCTCTCTGCTCCTTCACTCACTCTCCCTGCTCCTTCCCTCTCTCTGCTCCTTCACTCCCTCTCTCTGCTCCTTCACTCCCTCTCTCTGCTCCTTCACTCCCTCTCTCTGCTCCTTCACTCCCTCTCTCTGCTCCTTCACTCCCTCTTTCTGCTCCTTCACTCTCTCTCTCTGCTCCTTCACTCCCATTCTCTGCTCCTTCCCTCTCTCTCTCTGCTCCTTCACTCCCTCTATCTGCTCCTTCACTCCCTCTCTCTGCTCCTTCACTCCCTCTCTCTGCTCCGTCACTCCCTCTCTCTGTCCTTCACTCCCTCTCTCTGCTCCTTCACTCCCTCTCTCTGCTCCTTCACTCCCTCTCTCTGCTCCGTCACTCACTCTCTCTGCGCCTTCACTCCCTCTCTCTGCTCCTACACTCTCTCACTCTGCTCCGTCACTCTCTCTGCTCCTTCACTCCCTCTCTCTGCTCCTTCACGCTCTCTGCTCCTTCACTCCCTCGCTCTGCTCCTTCACTCCCTCTCTCTGCTCCTTCACTCACTCTCTCTGCTCCTTCAGTCTCTCTCTCAGCTCCTTCGCTCTCTCTCTCTGCTCCTTCGCTCCCTCTCTCTGCTCCTTCACTCCCTCTCTCTGCTCCTTCACTCTCTCTCTCTGCACCTTCACTCTCTCTCTCTGCTCCTTCACTCTCTCTCTCTGCTCCTTCACTCTCTCTCTCTGCTCCTTCACTCTCTCTTTGCTCCTTCACTCCCTGTCTCTGCTCCTACACTTCCTCTCCCTGCTCCTTCACTCCCTCTCTCTGCTCCTTCATTCCCTCTGTCTGCTCCTTCACTCTTTCTCTGCTCCTTCACTCTGTCTCTGCTCCTTCACTCCCTCTCTCTGCTCCTTCACTCCCTCTCTCTGCTCCTTCACTCTCTCTTTGCTCCTTCACTCCCTGTCTCTGCTCCTACACTTCCTCTCCCTGCTCCTTCACTCCCTCTCTCTGCTCCTTCATTCCCTCTGTCTGCTCCTTCACCCCCTCTCCCTGCTCCTTCTCTCTCTCTCTCTGCTCCTTCACTCCCTCTGCTCCTTCACTCTCTCTCTCTGCTCCTTCACTCCCTCTCTGTGCTCCTTCACTCCCTCTCTCTGCTCCGTCACTCACTCTCTCTGCTCCTTCACTCCCTCTCTCTGCTCCTACACTCTCTCACTCTGCTCCGTCACTCTCTCTGCTCCTTCACTCCCTCTCTCTGCTCCTTCACTGCCTCTGCTCCTTCACTCCCTCTCTCTGCTCCTTCACTCCCTCTCTCTGCTCCTTCACTCGCTCTCTCTGCTCCTTCACTCTGTCTCTCTGCTCCTTCGCTCTCTCTCTCTGCTCCTTCACTCCCTCTCACTGCTCCATCACTCCCTCTCTCTGCTCCTTCACTCTCTCTCTCTGCTCCTTCAATCTCTCTCTCTGCTCCTTCACTCTCTCTCTCTGCTCCTTCACTCTCTCTCTCTGCTCCTTCACTCTCTCTCTCTGCTCCTTGACTCTCTCTCTCTGCTCCTTCACTCTTTCTCTGCTCCTTCACTCTCTCTCTGCTCCTTCACTCCCTCTCTCTGTTCCTTCCCTCCCTCTCTCTGCTCCTTCACTCTCTCTCTGCTCCTTCACTCTCTCACTGTTCCTTCACTCCCTGTCTCTGCTCCTACACTCCCTCTCTCTGCTCCTTCACTCTCTCTCTGCTCCTTCACTCCCTCTCTCTGCTCCTTCACTCTCTCTCTGCTCCTTCACTCTCTCTCTGCTCCTTCACTCTCTCACTGCTCCTTCACACCCTGTCTCTGCTCCTACACTCCCTCGCTCTGCTCCTTCACTCTCTCTCTCTGCTCCTTCACTCTCTCTCTGCTCCTTCACTCCCTCTCTCTGCTCCTTCACCCTCTCTCTCTGCTCCTTCGCTCCCTCTCTCTGCTCCTTCACTCTCTCACTCTGCTCCTTCACTCTCTCTCTGCTCCTTCACTCCCTCTCTCTGCTCCTTCACTCTCTCACTCTGCTCCTTCACTCTCTCTCTCTGCTCCTTCACTCCCTCTCTCTGCTCCTTCACTCCCTCTCCCTGCTCCTTCACTCTCTCTCTCTGCTCCTTCACACTCTCTCTGCTCCTTCATTCGTTCTCTCTGCTCCTTCACACACTCTCTCTGCTCCTTCACTCCCTCTCTCTGCTCCTTCACTCCCTCTCTCTGCTCCTTCACTCACTCTCCCTGCTCCTTCACTCTCTCTCCCTGCTCCTTCACTCCCTCTCTCTGCTCCTTCACTCCCTCTCTCTGCTCCTTCACTCCCTCTCTCTGCTCCTTCACTCCCTCTTTCTGCTCCTTCACTCTCTCTCTCTGCTCCTTCACTCCCATTCTCTGCTCCTTCCCTCTCTCTCTCTGCTCCTTCACTCCCTCTATCTGCTCCTTCACTCCCTCTCTCTGCTCCTTCACTCCCTCTCTCTGCTCCGTCACTCCCTCTCTCTGTCCTTCACTCCCTCTCTCTGCTCCTTCACTCCCTCTCTCTGCTCCTTCACTCCCTCTCTCTGCTCCGTCACTCACTCTCTCTGCTCCTTCACTCCCTCTCTCTGCTCCTACACTCTCTCACTCTGCTCCGTCACTCTCTCTGCTCCTTCACTCCCTCTCTCTGCTCCTTCACGCTCTCTGCTCCTTCACTCCCTCGCTCTGCTCCTTCACTCTCTCTCTCTGCTCCTTCACTCACTCTCTCTGCTCCTTCAGTCTCTCTCTCAGCTCCTTCGCTCTCTCTCTCTGCTCCTTCGCTCCCTCTCTCTGCTCCTTCACTCCCTCTCTCTGCTCCTTCACTCTCTCTCTCTGCTCCTTCACTCTCTCTCTCTGCTCCTTCACTCTCTCTCTCTGCTCCTTCACTCTCTCTTTGCTCCTTCACTCCCTGTCTCTGCTCCTACACTTCCTCTCCCTGCTCCTTCACTCCCTCTCTCTGCTCCTTCATTCCCTCTGTCTGCTCCTTCACTCTTTCTCTGCTCCTTCACTCTGTCTCTGCTCCTTCACTCCCTCTCTCTGCTCCTTCACTCCCTCTCTCTGCTCCTTCACTCTCTCTTTGCTCCTTCACTCCCTGTCTCTGCTCCTACACTTCCTCTCCCTGCTCCTTCACTCCCTCTCTCTGCTCCTTCATTCCCTCTGTCTGCTCCTTCACCCCCTCTCCCTGCTCCTTCTCTCTCTCTCTCTGCTCCTTCACTCCCTCTGCTCCTTCACTCTCTCTCTCTGCTCCTTCACTCCCTCTCTGTGCTCCTTCACTCCCTCTCTCTGCTCCGTCACTCACTCTCTCTGCTCCTTCACTCCCTCTCTCTGCTCCTACACTCTCTCACTCTGCTCCGTCACTCTCTCTGCTCCTTCACTCCCTCTCTCTGCTCCTTCACTGCCTCTGCTCCTTCACTCCCTCTCTCTGCTCCTTCACTCCCTCTCTCTGCTCCTTCACTCGCTCTCTCTGCTCCTTCACTCTGTCTCTCTGCTCCTTCGCTCTCTCTCTCTGCTCCTTCACTCCCTCTCACTGCTCCATCACTCCCTCTCTCTGCTCCTTCACTCTCTCTCTCTGCTCCTTCAATCTCTCTCTCTGCTCCTTCACTCTCTCTCTCTGCTCCTTCACTCTCTCTCTCTGCTCCTTCACTCTCTCTCTCTGCTCCTTGACTCTCTCTCTCTGCTCCTTCACTCTTTCTCTGCTCCTTCACTCTCTCTCTGCTCCTTCACTCCCTCTCTCTGTTCCTTCCCTCCCTCTCTCTGCTCCTTCACTCTCTCTCTGCTCCTTCACTCTCTCACTGTTCCTTCACTCCCTGTCTCTGCTCCTACACTCCCTCTCTCTGCTCCTTCACTCTCTCTCTGCTCCTTCACTCCCTCTCTCTGCTCCTTCACTCTCTCTCTGCTCCTTCACTCTCTCTCTGCTCCTTCACTCTCTCACTGCTCCTTCACACCCTGTCTCTGCTCCTACACTCCCTCGCTCTGCTCCTTCACTCTCTCTCTCTGCTCCTTCACTCTCTCTCTGCTCCTTCACTCCCTCTCTCTGCTCCTTCACCCTCTCTCTCTGCTCCTTCGCTCCCTCTCTCTGCTCCTTCACTCTCTCACTCTGCTCCTTCACTCTCTCTCTGCTCCTTCACTCCCTCTCTCTGCTCCTTCACTCTCTCACTCTGCTCCTTCACTCTCTCTCTCTGCTCCTTCACTCCCTCTCTCTGCTCCTTCACTCCCTCTCCCTGCTCCTTCACTCTCTCTCTCTGCTCCTTCACACTCTCTCTGCTCCTTCATTCGTTCTCTCTGCTCCTTCACACACTCTCTCTGCTCCTTCACTCCCTCTCTCTGCTCCTTCACTCCCTCTCTCTGCTCCTTCACTCACTCTCCCTGCTCCTTCACTCTCTCTCCCTGCTCCTTCACTCCCTCTCTCTGCTCCTTCACTCCCTCTCTCTGCTCCTTCACTCCCTCTCTCTGCTCCTTCACTCCCTCTTTCTGCTCCTTCACTCTCTCTCTCTGCTCCTTCACTCCCATTCTCTGCTCCTTCCCTCTCTCTCTCTGCTCCTTCACTCCCTCTATCTGCTCCTTCACTCCCTCTCTCTGCTCCTTCACTCCCTCTCTCTGCTCCGTCACTCCCTCTCTCTGTCCTTCACTCCCTCTCTCTGCTCCTTCACTCCCTCTCTCTGCTCCTTCACTCCCTCTCTCTGCTCCGTCACTCACTCTCTCTGCTCCTTCACTCCCTCTCTCTGCTCCTACACTCTCTCACTCTGCTCCGTCACTCTCTCTGCTCCTTCACTCCCTCTCTCTGCTCCTTCACGCTCTCTGCTCCTTCACTCCCTCGCTCTGCTCCTTCACTCTCTCTCTCTGCTCCTTCACTCACTCTCTCTGCTCCTTCAGTCTCTCTCTCAGCTCCTTCGCTCTCTCTCTCTGCTCCTTCGCTCCCTCTCTCTGCTCCTTCACTCCCTCTCTCTGCTCCTTCACTCTCTCTCTCTGCTCCTTCACTCTCTCTCTCTGCTCCTTCACTCTCTCTCTCTGCTCCTTCACTCTCTCTCTCTGCTCCTTCACTCTCTCTCTCTGCTCCTTCACTCTCTCTCTCTGCTCCTTCACTCTTTCTCTGCTCCTTCACTCTGTCTCTGCTCCTTCACTCCCTCTCTCTGCTCCTTCACTCCCTCTCTCTGCTCCTTCACTCTCTCTTTGCTCCTTCACTCCCTGTCTCTGCTCCTACACTTCCTCTCCCTGCTCCTTCACTCCCTCTCTCTGCTCCTTCATTCCCTCTGTCTGCTCCTTCACCCCCTCTCCCTGCTCCTTCTCTCTCTCTCTCTGCTCCTTCACTCCCTCTGCTCCTTCACTCTCTCTCTCTGCTCCTTCACTCCCTCTCTGTGCTCCTTCACTCCCTCTCTCTGCTCCGTCACTCACTCTCTCTGCTCCTTCACTCCCTCTCTCTGCTCCTACACTCTCTCACTCTGCTCCGTCACTCTCTCTGCTCCTTCACTCCCTCTCTCTGCTCCTTCACTGCCTCTGCTCCTTCACTCCCTCTCTCTGCTCCTTCACTCCCTCTCTCTGCTCCTTCACTCGCTCTCTCTGCTCCTTCACTCTCTCTCTCTGCTCCTTCGCTCTCTCTCTCTGCTCCTTCACTCCCTCTCACTGCTCCATCACTCCCTCTCTCTGCTCCTTCATTCTCTCTCTCTGCTCCTTCAATCTCTCTCTCTGCTCCTTCACTCTCTCTCTCTGCTCCTTCACTCTCTCTCTCTGCTCCTTCACTCTCTCTCTCTGCTCCTTGACTCTCTCTCTCTGCTCCTTCACTCTTTCTCTGCTCCTTCACTCTCTCTCTGCTCCTTCACTCCCTCTCTCTGTTCCTTCCCTCCCTCTCTCTGCTCCTTCACTCTCTCTCTGCTCCTTCACTCTCTCACTGTTCCTTCACTCCCTGTCTCTGCTCCTACACTCCCTCTCTCTGCTCCTTCACTCTCTCTCTGCTCCTTCACTCCCTCTCTCTGCTCCTTCACTCTCTCTCTGCTCCTTCACTCTCTCTCTGCTCCTTCACTCTCTCACTGCTCCTTCACACCCTGTCTCTGCTCCTACACTCCCTCGCTCTGCTCCTTCACTCTCTCTCTCTGCTCCTTCACTCTCTCTCTGCTCCTTCACTCCCTCTCTCTGCTCCTTCACTCTCTCTCTCTGCTCCTTCACTCCCTCTCTCTGCTCCTTCACTCCCTGTCTCTGCTCCTTCACTCCCTCTCTCTGCTCCTTCACTCCCTCTCTCTGCTCCTGCACTCTCTCTCTGCTCCTTCACTCCCTCTCTCTGCTCCTTCACCCTCTCTCTCTGCTCCTTCGCTCCCTCTCTCTGCTCCTTCACTCTCTCACTCTGCTCCTTCACTCTCTCTCTGCTCCTTCACTCCCTCTCTCTGCTCCTTCACTCTCTCACTCTGCTCCTTCACTCTCTCTCTCTGCTCCTTCACTCCCTCTCTCTGCTCCTTCACTCCCTCTCCCTGCTCCTTCACTCTCTCTCTCTGCTCCTTCACACTCTCTCTGCTCCTTCATTCGTTCTCTCTGCTCCTTCACACACTCTCTCTGCTCCTTCACTCCCTCTCTCTGCTCCTTCACTCCCTCTCTCTGCTCCTTCACTCACTCTCCCTGCTCCTTCACTCTCTCTCCCTGCTCCTTCACACTCTCTCTGCTCCTTCACTCCCTCTCTCTGCTCCTTCACTCCCTCTCTCTGCTCCTTCACTCCCTCTCTCTGCTCCTTCACTCCCTCTCTCTGCTCCTTCACTCCCTCTCTCTGCTCCTTCACTCCCTCTCTCTGTCCTTCACTCCCTGTCTCTGCTCCTTCACTCCCTCTCTCTGCTCCTTCACTCCCTCTCTCTGCTCCTGCACTCTCTCTCTGCTCCTTCACTCCCTCTCTCTGCTCCTTCACCCTCTCTCTCTGCTCCTTCGCTCCCTCTCTCTGCTCCTTCACTCTCTCACTCTGCTCCTTCACTCTCTCTCTGCTCCTTCACTCCCTCTCTCTGCTCCTTCACTCTCTCACTCTGCTCCTTCACTCTCTCTCTCTGCTCCTTCACTCCCTCTCTCTGCTCCTTCACTCCCTCTCCCTGCTCCTTCACTCTCTCTCTCTGCTCCTTCACACTCTCTCTGCTCCTTCATTCGTTCTCTCTGCTCCTTCACTCCCTCTCTCTGCTCCTTCACTCCCTCTCTCTGCTCCTTCACTCCCTCTCTCTGCTCCTTCACTCACTCTCCCTGCTCCTTCACTCTCTCTGCTCCTTCACACTCTCTCTGCTCCTTCACTCCCTCTCTTTGCTCCTTCACTCCCTCTCTCTGCTCCTTCACTCCCTCTCTCTGCTCCTTCACTCCCTCTTTCTGCTCCTTCACTCTCTCTCTCTGCTCCTTCACTCCCATTCTCTGCTCCTTCCCTCTCTCTCTCTGCTCCTTCACTCCCTCTCTCTGCTCCTTCACTCCCTCTCTCTGCTCCTTCACTCCCTCTCTCTGCTCCTTCACTCTCTCTCTCTGCTCCTTCACTCCCTCTCTCTGCTCCTTCACTCCCTCTCTCTGCTCCTTCATTCCCTCTCTCTGCTCCTTCACCCCCTCTCACTGCTCCTTTTCTCTCTCTCTCTCTGCTCCTTCACTCCCTCTGCTCCTTCACTCTCTCTATCTGCTCCTTCACTCCCTCTCTCTGCTCCTTCACTCCCTCTCTCTGCTCCTTCACTCCCTCTCTCTGCTCCGTCACTCACTCTCTCTGCTCCTTCACTCCCTCTCTCTGCTCCTACACTCTCTCACTCTGCTCCGTCACTCTCTCTGCTCCTTCACTCCCTCTCTCTGCTCCTTCACGCTCTCTGCTCCTTCACTCCCTCGCTCTGCTCCTTCACTCCCTCTCTCTGCTCCTTCACTCACTCTCTCTGCTCCTTCAGTCTCTCTCTCAGCTCCTTCGCTCTCTCTCTCTGCTCCTTCGCTCCCTCTCTCTGCTCCTTCACTCCCTCTCTCTGCTCCTTCACTCTCTCTCTCTGCTCCTTCACTCTCTCTCTCTGCTCCTTCACTCTCTCTCTCTGCTCCTTCACTCTCTCTCTCTGCTCCTTCACTCTCTCTCTCTGCTCCTTCACACTCTCTCTGCTCCTTCATTCGTTCTCCCTGCTCCTTCATTCGTTCTCTCTGCTCCTTCACTCCCTCTCTCTGCTCCTTCACTCCCTCTCTCTGCTCCTTCACTCACTCTCCCTGCTCCTTCACTCTCTCTGCTCCTTCACTCCCTCTCTCTGCTCCTTCACTCCCTCTCTCTGCTCCTTCACTCCCTCTCTCTGCTCCTTCACTCACTCTCTCTGCTCCTTCACTCCCTCTCTCTGCTCCTTCACTCCCTCTTTCTGCTCCTTCACTCTCTCTCTCTGCTCCTTCACTCCCATTCTCTGCTCCTTCCCTCTCTCTCTCTGCTCCTTCACTCCCTCTCTCTGCTCCTTCACTCCCTCTCTCTGCTCCTTCACTCCCTCTCTCTGCTCCGTCACTCCCTCTCTCTGTCCTTCACTCCCACTCTCTGCTCCTTCACTCCCTCTCTCTGCTCCTTCACTCTCTCTCTCTCTGCTCCATCACGCTCTCTCTCTGCTCCTTCACTCTCTCTCTGCTCCTTCACTCTCTCTCTCTGCACCTTCACTCTCTCTCTCTGCTCCTTCACTCCCTCTCTCTGCTCCTTCACTCTCTCTCCCTGCTCCTTCACTCTCTCTCTCTGCTCCTTCACACTCTCTCTGCTCCTTCATTCGTTCTCTCTGCTCCTTCACTCCCTCTCTCTGCTCCTTCACTCCCTCTCTCTGCTCCTTCACTCCCTCTCTCTGCTCCTTCACTCACTCTCCCTGCTCCTTCACTCTCTCTGCTCCTTCACACTCTCTCTGCTCCTTCACTCCCTCTCTCTGCTCCTTCACTCCCTCTCTCTGCTCCTTCACTCCCTCTCTCTGCTCCTTCACTCCCTCTTTCTGCTCCTTCACTCTCTCTCTCTGCTCCTTCACTCCCATTCTCTGCTCCTTCCCTCTCTCTCTCTGCTCCTTCACTCCTTCTCTCTGCTCCTTCACTCCCTCCCTCTGCTCCTTCACTCCCTCTCTCTGCTCCGTCACTCCCTCTCTCTGTCCTTCACTCCCTCTCTCTGCTCCTTCACTCCCTCTCTCTGCTCCTTCACTCTCTCTCTCTCTGCTCCATCACGCTCTCTCTCTGCTCCTTCACTCTCTCTCTGCTCCTTCACTCTCTCTCTCTCTGCACCTTCACTCTCTCTCTCTGCTCCTTCACTCCCTCTCTCTGCTCCTTCACTCTCTCTCCCTGCTCCTTCACTCCCTCTCTCTGCTCCTTCACTCTCTCTCTCTGCTCCTTCACTCTCTCTCTCTGCTCCTTCACTCTCTCTCTGGTCCTTCACTCTCTCTCTCTGCTCCTTCACTCCCTCTCTCTGCTCCTTCACTCCCTCTCTCTGCTCCTTCACTCCCTCTCTCTGCTCCGGCACTCTCTATCTCTGCTCTTTCACTCTCTCTCTCTGCTCCTTTACTCTCTCTCTCTGCTCCTTCACTCGCTCTTTCTGCTCCTTCAATCTCTCTCTCTCCTCCTTCACTCTCTCTCTCTGCTCCTTCACTCCCTCTCTCAGCTCCTTCACTCCCTCTCTCTGCTCCTTCACTCTCTCTCTCTGCTGCTTCACTCTCTCTCTGCTCCTTCACTCCCTCTCTCTGCTCCTTCACTCCCTCTCTGCTCCTTCACTCTCTCTCTCTGCTCCTTCACTCCCTCTCTCTGCTTCTTCCGTTCCTCTCTCTGCTCCTTCACTTTCTCTCTCTGCTCCTTCACTCTCTCTCCCTGCTCCTTCACTCCCTCCCTCTGCTCCTTCACTCTCTCTCTCTCTGCTCCTTCACTCTCTCTCTCTCTGCACCTTCACTCTCTCTCTCTGCTCCTTCACTCCCTCTCTCTGCTCCTTCACTCTCTCTCCCTGCTCCTTCACTCTCTCTCTCTGCTCCTTCACACTCTCTCTGCTCCTTCATTCGTTCTCTCTGCTCCTTCACTCCCTCTCTCTGCTCCTTCACTCCCTCTCTCTGCTCCTTCACTCCCTCTCTCTGCTCCTTCACTCACTCTCCCTGCTCCTTCACTCTCTCTGCTCCTTCACACTCTCTCTGCTCCTTCACTCCCTCTCTCTGCTCCTTCACTCCCTCTCTCTGCTCCTTCACTCCCTCTCTCTGCTCCTTCACTCCCTCTTTCTGCTCCTTCACTCTCTCTCTCTGCTCCTTCACTCCCATTCTCTGCTCCTTCCCTCTCTCTCTCTGCTCCTTCACTCCTTCTCTCTGCTCCTTCACTCCCTCCCTCTGCTCCTTCACTCCCTCTCTCTGCTCCGTCACTCCCTCTCTCTGTCCTTCACTCCCTCTCTCTGCTCCTTCACTCCCTCTCTCTGCTCCTTCACTCTCTCTCTCTCTGCTCCATCACGCTCTCTCTCTGCTCCTTCACTCTCTCTCTGCTCCTTCACTCTCTCTCTCTCTGCACCTTCACTCTCTCTCTCTGCTCCTTCACTCCCTCTCTCTGCTCCTTCACTCTCTCTCCCTGCTCCTTCACTCCCTCTCTCTGCTCCTTCACTCTCTCTCTCTGCTCCTTCACTCTCTCTCTCTGCTCCTTCACTCTCTCTCTGCTCCTTCACTCTCTCTCTCTGGTCCTTCACTCTCTCTCTCTGCTCCTTCACTCCCTCTCTCTGCTCCTTCACTCTCTCTCTCTGCTGCTTCACTCTCTCTCTGCTCCTTCAATCTCTCTCTCTCCTCCTTCACTCTCTCTCTCTGCTCCTTCACTCCCTCTCTCTGCTCCTTCACTCCCTCTCTCAGCTCCTTCACTCCCTCTCTCTGCTCCTTCACTCTCTCTCTCTGCTGCTTCACTCTCTCTCTGCTCCTTCACTCCCTCTCTCTGCTCCTTCACTCCCTCTCTCTGCTTCTTCCGTTCCTCTCTCTGCTCCTTCACTTTCTCTCTCTGCTCCTTCACTCTCTCTCCCTGCTCCATCACTCTCTCTCTCTGCACCTTCACTCTCTCTCTCTGCTCCTTCACTCCCTCTCTCTGCTCCTTCACTCTCTCTCCCTGCTCCTTCACTCCCTCTCTCTGCTCCTTCAATCTCTCTCTCTGCTCATTCACTCTCTCTCTCTGCTCCTTCACTCTCTCTCTCTGCTCCTTCACTCTCTCTCTCTGCTCCTTCACTCTCTCTCTGCTCCTTCACTCCCTCTCTCTGCTCCTTCACTCCCTCTCTCTGCTCCTTCACTCCCTCTCTCTGCTCCTTCACTCCCTCTCTCTGCTCCTTCACTCCCTCTCCCTGCTCCTTCACTCCCTCTGCCTGCTCCTTCACTCCCTCTCTCTGCTCCTTCACTCCCTCTCTCTGCTCCTTCACTCTCTCTGCACCTTCACTCCCTCTCTGTTCCTTCACTCTCTCTCTCTGCTCCTTCACTCCCTCTCTCTGCTTCTTCCGTTCCTCTCTCTGCTCCTTCACTTTCTCTCTCTGCTCCTTCACTCTCTCTCCCTGCTCCTTCACTCTCTCTCTCTGCACCTTCACTCTCTCTCTCTGCTCCTTCACTCCCTCTCTCTGCTCCTTCACTCTCTCTCCCTGCTCCTTCAATCCCTCTCTCTGCTCCTTCAATCTCTCTCTCTGCTCATTCACTCTCTCTCTCTGCTCCTTCACTCTCTCTCTCTGCTCCTTCACTCTCTCTCTCTGCTCCTTCACTCTCTCTCTGCTCCTTCACTCCCTCTCTCTGCTCCTTCACTCCCTCTCTCTGCTCCTTCACTCCCTCTCTCTGCTCCTTCACTCCCTCTCTCTGCTCCTTCACTCCCTCTCCCTGCTCCTTCACTCCCTCTCCCTGCTGCTTCACTCCCTCTCTCTGCTCCTTCACTCCCTCTCTCTGCTCCTTCACTCTCTCTGCTCCTTCACTCCCTCTCTCTGCTCCTTCACTCCCTCTCCCTGCTCCTTCACTCTCTCTCTCTGCTCCTTCCCTCTCTCTCTGCTCCTTCACTCCCTCCCTCTGCTCCTTCACTCCCTCTGTCTGCTCCTTCACTCCCTCTCTCTGCTCCTTCACTCCCTCTCTGCTCCTTCACTCTCTCTCTCTGCTCCTTCACTCCCTCTCTCTGCTCCTTCACTTCCTCTCTGCTCCTTCACTCCCTCTCTCTGCTCCTTCACTCCCTCTCTCTGCTCCTTCTCTCTCTCTCTCTCTGCTCCTTCACTCTCTCTCTCTGCTCCTTCACTCGCTCTCTCTGCTCCTTCGCTCTCTCTCTCTGCTCCTTCGCTCCCTCTCTCTGCTCCTTCACTCCCTCTCTCTGCTCCTTCACTCTCTCTCTCTGCTCCTTCACTCTCTCTCTCTGCTCCTTCACTCTCTCTCTCTGCTCCTTCACTCTCTCTCTCTGCTCCTTCATTCTCTACTCTCTGCTCCTTCACTCTTTCTCTGCTCCTTCACTCTCTCTCTGCTCCTTCACTCCCTCTCTCTGCTCCTTCACTCCCTCTCTCTGCTCCTTCACTCTCTCTCTGCTGCTTCACTCTCTCTCTGCTCCTTCACTCCCTGTCTCTGCTCCTTCACTCCCTCTCTCTGCTCCTTCACTCCCTCTCTCTGCTCCTGCACTCTCTCTCTGCTCCTTCACTCCCTCTCTCTGCTCCTTCACCCTCTCTCTCTGCTCCTTCGCTCCCTCTCTCTGCTCCTTCACTCTCTCACTCTGCTCCTTCACTCTCTCTCTGCTCCTTCACTCCCTCTCTCTGCTCCTTCACTCTCTCACTCTGCTCCTTCACTCTCTCTCTCTGCTCCTTCACTCCCTCTCTCTGCTCCTTCACTCCCTCTCCCTGCTCCTTCACTCGCTCTCTCTGCTCCTTCACACTCTCTCTGCTCCTTCATTCGTTCTCTCTGCTCCTTCACTCCCTCTCTCTGCTCCTTCACTCCCTCTCTCTGCTCCTTCACTCCCTCTCTCTGCTCCTTCACTCACTCTCCCTGCTCCTTCACTCTCTCTCTCTGCTCCTTCACACTCTCTCTGCTCCTTCACTCCCTCTCTCTGCTCCTTCACTCCCTCTCTCTGCTCCTTCACTCCCTCTCTCTGCTCCTTCACTCCCTCTCTCTGCTCCTTCACTCCCTCTTTCTGCTCCTTCACTCTCTCTCTCTGCTCCTTCACTCCCATTCTCTGCTCCTTCCCTCTCTCTCTCTGCTCCTTCACTCCCTCTCTCTGCTCCTTCACTCCCTCTCTCTGCTCCTTCACTCCCTCTCTCTGCTCCTTCACTCCCTCTCTCTGCTCCGTCACTCCCTCTCTCTGTCCTTCACTCCCTCTCTCTGCTCCTTCACTCCCTCTCTCTGCTCCTTCGCTCTCTCTCTCTCTGCTCCATCACTCTCTCTCTCTCTGCTCCTTCACTCTCTCTCTCTGCTCCTTCACTCTCTCTCTCTGCACCTTCACTCTCTCTCTCTGCTCCTTCACTCCCTCTCTCTGCTCCTTCACTCTCTCTCCCTGCTCCTTCACTCCCTCTCTCTGCTCCTTCACTCTCTCTCTCTCCTCCTTCACTCTCTCTCTCTGCTCCTTCACTCCCTCTCTCAGCTCCTTCACTCCCTCTCTCTGCTCCTTCACTCTCTCTCTCTGCTGCTTCACTCTCTCTCTGCTCCTTCACTCCCTCTCTCTGCTCCTTCACTCCCTCTCTGCTCCTTCACTCTCTCTCTCTGCTCCTTCACTCCCTCTATCTGCTTCTTCCGTTCCTCTCTCTGCTCCTTCACTTTCTCTCTCTGCTCCTTCACTCTCTCTCCCTGCTCCTTCACTCCCTCCCTCTGCTCCTTCACTCTCTCTCTCTCTGCTCCTTCACTCTCTCTCTCTCTGCACCTTCACTCTCTCTCTCTGCTCCTTCACTCCCTCTCTCTGCTCCTTCACTCTCTCTCCCTGCTCCTTCACTCTCTCTCTCTGCTCCTTCACACTCTCTCTGCTCCTTCATTCGTTCTCTCTGCTCCTTCACTCCCTCTCTCTGCTCCTTCACTCCCTCTCTCTGCTCCTTCACTCCCTCTCTCTGCTCCTTCACTCACTCTCCCTGCTCCTTCACTCTCTCTGCTCCTTCACACTCTCTCTGCTCCTTCACTCCCTCTCTCTGCTCCTTCACTCCCTCTCTCTGCTCCTTCACTCCCTCTCTCTGCTCCTTCACTCCCTCTTTCTGCTCCTTCACTCTCTCTCTCTGCTCCTTCACTCCCATTCTCTGCTCCTTCCCTCTCTCTCTCTGCTCCTTCACTCCTTCTCTCTGCTCCTTCACTCCCTCCCTCTGCTCCTTCACTCCCTCTCTCTGCTCCGTCACTCCCTCTCTCTGTCCTTCACTCCCTCTCTCTGCTCCTTCACTCCCTCTCTCTGCTCCTTCACTCTCTCTCTCTCTGCTCCATCACGCTCTCTCTCTGCTCCTTCACTCTCTCTCTGCTCCTTCACTCTCTCTCTCTCTGCACCTTCACTCTCTCTCTCTGCTCCTTCACTCCCTCTCTCTGCTCCTTCACTCTCTCTCCCTGCTCCTTCACTCCCTCTCTCTGCTCCTTCACTCTCTCTCTCTGCTCCTTCACTCTCTCTCTCTGCTCCTTCACTCTCTCTCTGCTCCTTCACTCTCTCTCTCTGGTCCTTCACTCTCTCTCTCTGCTCCTTCACTCCCTCTCTCTGCTCCTTCACTCTCTCTCTCTGCTGCTTCACTCTCTCTCTGCTCCTTCAATCTCTCTCTCTCCTCCTTCACTCTCTCTCTCTGCTCCTTCACTCCCTCTCTCTGCTCCTTCACTCCCTCTCTCAGCTCCTTCACTCCCTCTCTCTGCTCCTTCACTCTCTCTCTCTGCTGCTTCACTCTCTCTCTGCTCCTTCACTCCCTCTCTCTGCTCCTTCACTCCCTCTCTGCTCCTTCACTCTCTCTCTCTGCTCCTTCACTCCCTCTCTCTGCTTCTTCCGTTCCTCTCTCTGCTCCTTCACTTTCTCTCTCTGCTCCTTCACTCTCTCTCCCTGCTCCATCACTCTCTCTCTCTGCACCTTCACTCTCTCTCTCTGCTCCTTCACTCCCTCTCTCTGCTCCTTCACTCTCTCTCCCTGCTCCTTCACTCCCTCTCTCTGCTCCTTCAATCTCTCTCTCTGCTCATTCACTCTCTCTCTCTGCTCCTTCACTCTCTCTCTCTGCTCCTACACTCTCTCTCTCTGCTCCTTCACTCTCTCTCTGCTCCTTCACTCCCTCTCTCTGCTCCTTCACTCCCTCTCTCTGCTCCTTCACTCCCTCTCTCTGCTCCTTCACTCCCTCTCTCTGCTCTTTCACTCCCTCTCCCTGCTCCTTCACTCCCTCTGCCTGCTCCTTCACTCCCTCTCTCTGCTCCTTCACTCCCTCTCTCTGCTCCTTCACTCTCTCTGCACCTTCACTCCCTCTCTGTTCCTTCACTCTCTCTCTCTGCTCCTTCACTCCCTCTCTCTGCTTCTTCCGTTCCTCTCTCTGCTCCTTCACTTTCTCTCTCTGCTCCTTCACTCTCTCTCCCTGCTCCTTCACTCTCTCTCTCTGCACCTTCACTCTCTCTCTCTGCTCCTTCACTCCCTCTCTCTGCTCCTTCACTCTCTCTCCCTGCTCCTTCAATCCCTCTCTCTGCTCCTTCAATCTCTCTCTCTGCTCATTCACTCTCTCTCTCTGCTCCTTCACTCTCTCTCTCTGCTCCTTCACTCTCTCTCTCTGCTCCTTCACTCTCTCTCTGCTCCTTCACTCCCTCTCTCTGCTCCTTCACTCCCTCTCTCTGCTCCTTCACTCCCTCTCTCTGCTCCTTCACTCCCTCTCCCTGCTCCTTCACTCCCTCTCCCTGCTCCTTCACTCCCTCTCTCTGCTCCTTCACTCCCTCTCTCTGCTCCTTCACTCTCTCTGCTCCTTCACTCCCTCTCTCTGCTCCTTCACTCCCTCTCCCTGCTCCTTCACTCTCTCTCTCTGCTCCTTCCCTCTCTCTCTGCTCCTTCACTCCCTCCCTCTGCTCCTTCACTCCCTCTGTCTGCTCCTTCACTCCCTCTCTCTGCTCCTTCACTCCCTCTCTGCTCCTTCACTCTCTCTCTCTGCTCCTTCACTCCCTCTCTCTGCTCCTTCACTTCCTCTCTGCTCCTTCACTCCCTCTCTCTGCTCCTTCACTCCCTCTCTCTGCTCCTTCTCTCTCTCTCTCTCTGCTCCTTCACTCTCTCTCTCTGCTCCTTCACTCGCTCTCTCTGCTCCTTCGCTCTCTCTCTCTGCTCCTTCGCTCCCTCTCTCTGCTCCTTCACTCCCTCTCTCTGCTCCTTCACTCTCTCTCTCTGCTCCTTCACTCTCTCTCTCTGCTCCTTCACTCTCTCTCTCTGCTCCTTCACTCTCTCTCTCTGCTCCTTCATTCTCTACTCTCTGCTCCTTCACTCTTTCTCTGCTCCTTCACTCTCTCTCTGCTCCTTCACTCCCTCTCTCTGCTCCTTCACTCCCTCTCTCTGCTCCTTCACTCTCTCTCTGCTGCTTCACTCTCTCTCTGCTCCTTCACTCCCTGTCTCTGCTCCTTCACTCCCTCTCTCTGCTCCTTCACTCCCTCTCTCTGCTCCTGCACTCTCTCTCTGCTCCTTCACTCCCTCTCTCTGCTCCTTCACCCTCTCTCTCTGCTCCTTCGCTCCCTCTCTCTGCTCCTTCACTCTCTCACTCTGCTCCTTCACTCTCTCTCTGCTCCTTCACTCCCTCTCTCTGCTCCTTCACTCTCTCACTCTGCTCCTTCACTCTCTCTCTCTGCTCCTTCACTCCCTCTCTCTGCTCCTTCACTCCCTCTCCCTGCTCCTTCACTCGCTCTCTCTGCTCCTTCACACTCTCTCTGCTCCTTCATTCGTTCTCTCTGCTCCTTCACTCCCTCTCTCTGCTCCTTCACTCCCTCTCTCTGCTCCTTCACTCCCTCTCTCTGCTCCTTCACTCACTCTCCCTGCTCCTTCACTCTCTCTCTCTGCTCCTTCACACTCTCTCTGCTCCTTCACTCCCTCTCTCTGCTCCTTCACTCCCTCTCTCTGCTCCTTCACTCCCTCTCTCTGCTCCTTCACTCCCTCTCTCTGCTCCTTCACTCCCTCTTTCTGCTCCTTCACTCTCTCTCTCTGCTCCTTCACTCCCATTCTCTGCTCCTTCCCTCTCTCTCTCTGCTCCTTCACTCCCTCTCTCTGCTCCTTCACTCCCTCTCTCTGCTCCTTCACTCCCTCTCTCTGCTCCTTCACTCCCTCTCTCTGCTCCGTCACTCCCTCTCTCTGTCCTTCACTCCCTCTCTCTGCTCCTTCACTCCCTCTCTCTGCTCCTTCACTCTCTCTCTCTCTGCTCCATCACTCTCTCTCTCTCTGCTCCTTCACTCTCTCTCTCTGCTCCTTCACTCTCTCTCTCTGCACCTTCACTCTCTCTCTCTGCTCCTTCACTCCCTCTCTCTGCTCCTTCACTCTCTCTCCCTGCTCCTTCACTCCCTCTCTCTGCTCCTTCACTCTCTCTCTCTGCTCCTTCACTCTCTCTCTCTCTGGTCCTTCACTCTCTCTCTGCTCCTTCACTCTCTCTCTCTGGGCCTTCACTCTCTCTCTCTGCTCCTTCACTCTTTCTCTCTGCTCCTTCACTCCCTCTCTCTGCTCCTTCACTCCCTCTCTCTGCTCCGGCACTCTCTATCTCTGCTCTTTCACTCTCTCTCTGCTCCTTCACTCGCTCTTTCTGCTCCTTCAATCTCTCTCTCTCCTCCTTCACTCTCTCTCTCTGCTCCTTCACTCCCTCTCTCAGCTCCTTCACTCCCTCTCTCTGCTCCTTCACTCTCTCTCTCTGCTGCTTCACTCTCTCTCTGCTCCTTCACTCCCTCTCTGCTCCTTCACTCCCTCTCTCTGCTCCTTCACTCCCTCTCTGCTCCTTCACTCTCTCTCTCTGCTCCTTCACTCCCTCTCTCTGCTTCTTCCGTTCCTCTCTCTGCTCCTTCACTTTCTCTCTCTGCTCCTTCACTCTCTCTCCTTGCTCCTTCACTCTCTCTCTCTGCACCTTCACTCTCTCTCTCTGCACCTTCACTCTCTCTCTCTGCTCCTTCACTCCCTCTCTCTGCTCCTTCACTCTCTCTCCCTGCTCCTTCACTCTCTCTCCCTGCTCCTTCAATCCCTCTCTCTGCTCCTTCAATCTCTCTCTCTGCTCATTCACTCTCTCTCTCTGCTCCTTCACTCTCTCTCTCTGCTCCTTCACTCTCTCTCTCTGCTCCTTCACTCTCTCTCTGCTCCTTCACTCCCTCTCTCTGCTCCTTCACTCCCTCTCTCTGCTCCTTCACTCCCTCTCTCTGCTCCTTCACTCCCTCTCCCTGCTCCTTCACTCCCTCTCCCTGCTCCTTCACTCCCTCTCTCTGCTCCTTCACTCCCTCTCTCTGCTCCTTCACTCTCTCTGCTCCTTCACTCCCTCTCTCTGCTCCTTCACTCCCTCTCCCTGCTCCTTCACTCTCTCTCTCTGCTCCTTCCCTCTCTCTCTGCTCCTTCACTCCCTCCCTCTGCTCCTTCACTCCCTCTGTCTGCTCCTTCACTCCCTCTCTCTGCTCCTTCACTCCCTCTCTGCTCCTTCACTCTCTCTCTCTGCTCCTTCACTCCCTCTCTCTGCTCCTTCACTTCCTCTCTGCTCCTTCACTCCCTCTCTCTGCTCCTTCACTCCCTCTCTCTGCTCCTTCTCTCTCTCTCTCTCTGCTCCTTCACTCTCTCTCTCTGCTCCTTCACTCGCTCTCTCTGCTCCTTCGCTCTCTCTCTCTGCTCCTTCGCTCCCTCTCTCTGCTCCTTCACTCCCTCTCTCTGCTCCTTCACTCTCTCTCTCTGCTCCTTCACTCTCTCTCTCTGCTCCTTCACTCTCTCTCTCTGCTCCTTCACTCTCTCTCTCTGCTCCTTCATTCTCTACTCTCTGCTCCTTCACTCTTTCTCTGCTCCTTCACTCTCTCTCTGCTCCTTCACTCCCTCTCTCTGCTCCTTCACTCCCTCTCTCTGCTCCTTCACTCTCTCTCTGCTGCTTCACTCTCTCTCTGCTCCTTCACTCCCTGTCTCTGCTCCTTCACTCCCTCTCTCTGCTCCTTCACTCCCTCTCTCTGCTCCTGCACTCTCTCTCTGCTCCTTCACTCCCTCTCTCTGCTCCTTCACCCTCTCTCTCTGCTCCTTCGCTCCCTCTCTCTGCTCCTTCACTCTCTCACTCTGCTCCTTCACTCTCTCTCTGCTCCTTCACTCCCTCTCTCTGCTCCTTCACTCTCTCACTCTGCTCCTTCACTCTCTCTCTCTGCTCCTTCACTCCCTCTCTCTGCTCCTTCACTCCCTCTCCCTGCTCCTTCACTCGCTCTCTCTGCTCCTTCACACTCTCTCTGCTCCTTCATTCGTTCTCTCTGCTCCTTCACTCCCTCTCTCTGCTCCTTCACTCCCTCTCTCTGCTCCTTCACTCCCTCTCTCTGCTCCTTCACTCACTCTCCCTGCTCCTTCACTCTCTCTCTCTGCTCCTTCACACTCTCTCTGCTCCTTCACTCCCTCTCTCTGCTCCTTCACTCCCTCTCTCTGCTCCTTCACTCCCTCTCTCTGCTCCTTCACTCCCTCTCTCTGCTCCTTCACTCCCTCTTTCTGCTCCTTCACTCTCTCTCTCTGCTCCTTCACTCCCATTCTCTGCTCCTTCCCTCTCTCTCTCTGCTCCTTCACTCCCTCTCTCTGCTCCTTCACTCCCTCTCTCTGCTCCTTCACTCCCTCTCTCTGCTCCTTCACTCCCTCTCTCTGCTCCGTCACTCCCTCTCTCTGTCCTTCACTCCCTCTCTCTGCTCCTTCACTCCCTCTCTCTGCTCCTTCACTCTCTCTCTCTCTGCTCCATCACTCTCTCTCTCTCTGCTCCTTCACTCTCTCTCTCTGCTCCTTCACTCTCTCTCTCTGCACCTTCACTCTCTCTCTCTGCTCCTTCACTCCCTCTCTCTGCTCCTTCACTCTCTCTCCCTGCTCCTTCACTCCCTCTCTCTGCTCCTTCACTCTCTCTCTCTGCTCCTTCACTCTCTCTCTCTCTGGTCCTTCACTCTCTCTCTGCTCCTTCACTCTCTCTCTCTGGGCCTTCACTCTCTCTCTCTGCTCCTTCACTCTTTCTCTCTGCTCCTTCACTCCCTCTCTCTGCTCCTTCACTCCCTCTCTCTGCTCCGGCACTCTCTATCTCTGCTCTTTCACTCTCTCTCTGCTCCTTCACTCGCTCTTTCTGCTCCTTCAATCTCTCTCTCTCCTCCTTCACTCTCTCTCTCTGCTCCTTCACTCCCTCTCTCAGCTCCTTCACTCCCTCTCTCTGCTCCTTCACTCTCTCTCTCTGCTGCTTCACTCTCTCTCTGCTCCTTCACTCCCTCTCTGCTCCTTCACTCCCTCTCTCTGCTCCTTCACTCCCTCTCTGCTCCTTCACTCTCTCTCTCTGCTCCTTCACTCCCTCTCTCTGCTTCTTCCGTTCCTCTCTCTGCTCCTTCACTTTCTCTCTCTGCTCCTTCACTCTCTCTCCTTGCTCCTTCACTCTCTCTCTCTGCACCTTCACTCTCTCTCTCTGCACCTTCACTCTCTCTCTCTGCTCCTTCACTCCCTCTCTCTGCTCCTTCACTCTCTCTCCCTGCTCCTTCACTCCCTCTCTCTGCTCCTTCAATCTCTCTCTCTGATCATTCACTCTCTCTCTCTGCTCCTTCACTCTCTCTCTCTGCTCCTTCACTCTCTCTCTCTCTGCTCCTTCACTCTCTCTCTGCTCCTTCACTCCCTCTCTCTGCTCCTTCACTCCCTCTCTCTGCTCCTTCACTCCCTCTCTCTGCTCCTTCACTCCCTCTCTCTGCTCCTTCACTCCCTCTCCCTGCTCCTTCACTCCCTCTCCCTGCTCCTTCACTCCCTCTCTCTGCTCCTTCACTCCCTCTCTCTGCTCCTTCACTCTCTCTGCTCCTTCACTCCCTCTCTCTGCTCCTTCACTCCCTCTCCCTGCTCCTTCACTCTCTCTCTCTGCTCCTTCCCTCTCTCTCTGCTCCTTCACTCCCTCTCTCTGCTCCTTCACTCCCTCTGTCTGCTCCTTCACTCCCTCTCTCTGCTCCTTCACTCCCTCTCTGCTCCTTCACTCTCTCTCTCTGCTCCTTCACTCTCTCTCTCTGCTCCTTCACTTCCTCTCTGCTCCTTCACTCCCTCTCTCTGCTCCTTCACTCCCTCTCTCTGCTCCTTCTCTCTCTCTCTCTCTGCTCCTTCACTCTCTCTCTCTGCTCCTTCACTCGCTCTCTCTGCTCCTTCGCTCTCTCTCTCTGCGCCTTCACTCCCTCTCTCTGCTCCTTCAATCTCTCTCTCTGCTCATTCACTCTCTCTCTCTGCTCCTTCACTCTCTCTCTCTGCTCCTACACTCTCTCTCTCTGCTCCTTCACTCTCTCTCTGCTCCTTCACTCCCTCTCTCTGCTCCTTCACTCCCTCTCTCTGCTCCTTCACTCCCTCTCTCTGCTCCTTCACTCCCTCTCTCTGCTCTTTCACTCCCTCTCCCTGCTCCTTCACTCCCTCTGCCTGCTCCTTCACTCCCTCTCTCTGCTCCTTCACTCCCTCTCTCTGCTCCTTCACTCTCTCTGCACCTTCACTCCCTCTCTGTTCCTTCACTCTCTCTCTCTGCTCCTTCACTCCCTCTCTCTGCTTCTTCCGTTCCTCTCTCTGCTCCTTCACTTTCTCTCTCTGCTCCTTCACTCTCTCTCCCTGCTCCTTCACTCTCTCTCTCTGCACCTTCACTCTCTCTCTCTGCTCCTTCACTCCCTCTCTCTGCTCCTTCACTCTCTCTCCCTGCTCCTTCAATCCCTCTCTCTGCTCCTTCAATCTCTCTCTCTGCTCATTCACTCTCTCTCTCTGCTCCTTCACTCTCTCTCTCTGCTCCTTCACTCTCTCTCTCTGCTCCTTCACTCTCTCTCTGCTCCTTCACTCCCTCTCTCTGCTCCTTCACTCCCTCTCTCTGCTCCTTCACTCCCTCTCTCTGCTCCTTCACTCCCTCTCCCTGCTCCTTCACTCCCTCTCCCTGCTCCTTCACTCCCTCTCTCTGCTCCTTCACTCCCTCTCTCTGCTCCTTCACTCTCTCTGCTCCTTCACTCCCTCTCTCTGCTCCTTCACTCCCTCTCCCTGCTCCTTCACTCTCTCTCTCTGCTCCTTCCCTCTCTCTCTGCTCCTTCACTCCCTCCCTCTGCTCCTTCACTCCCTCTGTCTGCTCCTTCACTCCCTCTCTCTGCTCCTTCACTCCCTCTCTGCTCCTTCACTCTCTCTCTCTGCTCCTTCACTCCCTCTCTCTGCTCCTTCACTTCCTCTCTGCTCCTTCACTCCCTCTCTCTGCTCCTTCACTCCCTCTCTCTGCTCCTTCTCTCTCTCTCTCTCTGCTCCTTCACTCTCTCTCTCTGCTCCTTCACTCGCTCTCTCTGCTCCTTCGCTCTCTCTCTCTGCTCCTTCGCTCCCTCTCTCTGCTCCTTCACTCCCTCTCTCTGCTCCTTCACTCTCTCTCTCTGCTCCTTCACTCTCTCTCTCTGCTCCTTCACTCTCTCTCTCTGCTCCTTCACTCTCTCTCTCTGCTCCTTCATTCTCTACTCTCTGCTCCTTCACTCTTTCTCTGCTCCTTCACTCTCTCTCTGCTCCTTCACTCCCTCTCTCTGCTCCTTCACTCCCTCTCTCTGCTCCTTCACTCTCTCTCTGCTGCTTCACTCTCTCTCTGCTCCTTCACTCCCTGTCTCTGCTCCTTCACTCCCTCTCTCTGCTCCTTCACTCCCTCTCTCTGCTCCTGCACTCTCTCTCTGCTCCTTCACTCCCTCTCTCTGCTCCTTCACCCTCTCTCTCTGCTCCTTCGCTCCCTCTCTCTGCTCCTTCACTCTCTCACTCTGCTCCTTCACTCTCTCTCTGCTCCTTCACTCCCTCTCTCTGCTCCTTCACTCTCTCACTCTGCTCCTTCACTCTCTCTCTCTGCTCCTTCACTCCCTCTCTCTGCTCCTTCACTCCCTCTCCCTGCTCCTTCACTCGCTCTCTCTGCTCCTTCACACTCTCTCTGCTCCTTCATTCGTTCTCTCTGCTCCTTCACTCCCTCTCTCTGCTCCTTCACTCCCTCTCTCTGCTCCTTCACTCCCTCTCTCTGCTCCTTCACTCACTCTCCCTGCTCCTTCACTCTCTCTCTCTGCTCCTTCACACTCTCTCTGCTCCTTCACTCCCTCTCTCTGCTCCTTCACTCCCTCTCTCTGCTCCTTCACTCCCTCTCTCTGCTCCTTCACTCCCTCTCTCTGCTCCTTCACTCCCTCTTTCTGCTCCTTCACTCTCTCTCTCTGCTCCTTCACTCCCATTCTCTGCTCCTTCCCTCTCTCTCTCTGCTCCTTCACTCCCTCTCTCTGCTCCTTCACTCCCTCTCTCTGCTCCTTCACTCCCTCTCTCTGCTCCTTCACTCCCTCTCTCTGCTCCGTCACTCCCTCTCTCTGTCCTTCACTCCCTCTCTCTGCTCCTTCACTCCCTCTCTCTGCTCCTTCACTCTCTCTCTCTCTGCTCCATCACTCTCTCTCTCTCTGCTCCTTCACTCTCTCTCTCTGCTCCTTCACTCTCTCTCTCTGCACCTTCACTCTCTCTCTCTGCTCCTTCACTCCCTCTCTCTGCTCCTTCACTCTCTCTCCCTGCTCCTTCACTCCCTCTCTCTGCTCCTTCACTCTCTCTCTCTGCTCCTTCACTCTCTCTCTCTCTGGTCCTTCACTCTCTCTCTGCTCCTTCACTCTCTCTCTCTGGGCCTTCACTCTCTCTCTCTGCTCCTTCACTCTTTCTCTCTGCTCCTTCACTCCCTCTCTCTGCTCCTTCACTCCCTCTCTCTGCTCCGGCACTCTCTATCTCTGCTCTTTCAATCTCTCTCTGCTCCTTCACTCGCTCTTTCTGCTCCTTCAATCTCTCTCTCTCCTCCTTCACTCTCTCTCTCTGCTCCTTCACTCCCTCTCTCAGCTCCTTCACTCCCTCTCTCTGCTCCTTCACTCTCTCTCTCTGCTGCTTCACTCTCTCTCTGCTCCTTCACTCCCTCTCTGCTCCTTCACTCCCTCTCTCTGCTCCTTCACTCCCTCTCTGCTCCTTCACTCTCTCTCTCTGCTCCTTCACTCCCTCTCTCTGCTTCTTCCGTTCCTCTCTCTGCTCCTTCACTTTCTCTCTCTGCTCCTTCACTCTCTCTCCTTGCTCCTTCACTCTCTCTCTCTGCACCTTCACTCTCTCTCTCTGCACCTTCACTCTCTCTCTCTGCTCCTTCACTCCCTCTCTCTGCTCCTTCACTCTCTCTCCCTGCTCCTTCACTCCCTCTCTCTGCTCCTTCAATCTCTCTCTCTGATCATTCACTCTCTCTCTCTGCTCCTTCACTCTCTCTCTCTGCTCCTTCACTCTCTCTCTCTCTGCTCCTTCACTCTCTCTCTGCTCCTTCACTCCCTCTCTCTGCTCCTTCACTCCCTCTCTCTGCTCCTTCACTCCCTCTCTCTGCTCCTTCACTCCCTCTCTCTGCTCCTTCACTCCCTCTCCCTGCTCCTTCACTCACTCTCCCTGCTCCTTCACTCCCTCTCTCTGCTCCTTCACTCCCTCTCTCTGCTCCTTCACTCTCTCTGCTCCTTCACTCCCTCTCTCTGCTCCTTCACTCCCTCTCCCTGCTCCTTCACTCTCTCTCTCTGCTCCTTCCCTCTCTCTCTGCTCCTTCACTCCCTCTCTCTGCTCCTTCACTCCCTCTCTCTGCTCCTTCACTCTCTCTCTCTGCTCCTTCACTCCCTCTCTCTGCTCCTTCACTCCCTCTGTCTGCTCCTTCACTCCCTCTCTCTGCTCCTTCACTCCCTCTCTGCTCCTTCACTCTCTCTCTCTGCTCCTTCACTCTCTCTCTCTGCTCCTTCACTTCCTCTCTGCTCCTT
This sequence comes from Scyliorhinus torazame, assembly GCF_047496885.1. Lineage (NCBI taxonomy): Eukaryota > Metazoa > Chordata > Chondrichthyes > Carcharhiniformes > Scyliorhinidae > Scyliorhinus > Scyliorhinus torazame. Next base: position 79,279,674 of record NC_092710.1, on the reverse strand, counting down.
CACTCCCTCTCTCTGCTCCTTCACTCCCTCTCTCTGCTCCTTCACTCGCTCTCTCTGCTCCTTCGCTCTCTCTCTCTGCGCCTTCACTCCCTCTCTCTGCTCCTTCACTCCCTCTCTCTGCTCCTTCACTCTCTCTCTCTGCTCCTACACTCTCTCTCTCTGCTCCTTCACTCTCTCTCTCTGCTCCTTCTCTCTCTCTCTCTGCTCCTTGACTCTCTACTCTCTGCTCCTTCACTCTTTCTCTGCTCCTTCACTCTCTCTCTGCTGCTTCACTCTCTCTCTGCTCCTTCACTCCCTGTCTCTGCTCCTTCACTCCCTCTCTCTGCTCCTTCACTCCCTCTCTCTGCTCCTGCACTCTCTCTCTGCTCCTTCACTCCCTCTCTCTGCTCCTTCACCCTCTCTCTCTGCTCCTTCGCTCCCTCTCTCTGCTCCTTCACTCTCTCACTCTGCTCCTTCACTCTCTCTCTGCTCCTTCACTCCCTCTCTCTGCTCCTTCACTCTCTCACTCTGCTCCTTCACTCTCTCTCTCTGCTCCTTCACTCCCTCTCTCTGCTCCTTCACTCCCTCTCCCTGCTCCTTCACTCTCTCTCTCTGCTCCTTCACACTCTCTCTGCTCCTTCATTCGTTCTCTCTGCTCCTTCACTCCCTCTCTCTGCTCCTTCACTCCCTCTCTCTACTCCTTCACTCCCTCTCTCTGCTCCTTCACTCACTCTCCCTGCTCCTTCACTCACTCTCCCTGCTCCTTCACTCTCTCTCTCTGCTCCTTCACACTCTCTCTGCTCCTTCACTCCCTCTCTCTGCTCCTTCACTCCCTCTCTCTGCTCCTTCACTCCCTCTCTCTGCTCCTTCACTCCCTCTCTCTGCTCCTTCACTCCCTCTCTCTGCTCCTTCACTCTCTCTCTCTCTGCTCCTTCACTCCCATTCTCTGCTCCTTCCCTCTCTCTCTCTGCTCCTTCACACCCTCTCTCTGCTCCTTCACTCCCTCTCTCTGCTCCTTCACTCCCTCTCTCTGCTCCGTCACTCCCTCTCTCTGTCCTTCACTCCCTCCCTCTGCTCCTTTACTCCCTCTCTCTGCTCCTTCACTCTCTCTCTCTCTGCTTCATCACTCTCTCTCTCTGCTCCTTCCCTCTCTCTCTCTGCTCCTTCACTCTCTCTCTCTGCACCTTCACTCTCTCTCTCTGCTCCTTCACTCCCTCTCTCTGCTCCTTCACTCTCTCTCCCTGCTCCTTCACTCCCTCTCTCTGCTCCTTCACTCTCTCTCTCTGCTCCTTCACTCTCTCTCTCTGCTCCTTCACTCTCTCTCTGCTCCTTCACTCTCTCTCTCTGGTCCTTCACTCCCTCTCTCTGCTCCTTCACTCCCTCTCTCTGCTCCTTCACTCCCTCTCTCTGCTCCTTCACTCCCTCTCTCTGCTCCTTCACTCCCTCTCTCTGCTCCTTCACTCTCTCTCTCTGCTCCTTCACTCCCTCTCTCTGCTCCTTCACTCCCTCTCTCTGCTCCTTCACTCCCTCTCTCTGCTCCTTCACTCCCTCACCCTGCTCCTTCGCTCTCTCTCTCTGCTCCTTCACTCTCTCTCTCTGCTCCTTCACTCTCTCTCTCTGCTCCTTCACTCCCTCTCTCTTCTCCATCACTCCCTCTCTCTGCTCGTTCACTCCCTCTCTCTGCTCCTTCACTCCCTCTCTCTGCTCCTTCACTCCCTCTCTCTGATCCTTCACTCCCTCTCTGCTCCTTCACTCTCTCTCTCTGCTCCTTCACTCCCTCTCTCTGCTCCTTCACTCTCTCTCTCTGCTCCTTCACTCCCTCTCTCTGCTCCTTCACTCTCTCTCTGCTCCTTCACTCCCTCTCTCTGCTCCTTCACTCCCTCTCTCTGCTCCTTCACTCTCCCTCTGCTCCTTCACTCTCTCTCTGCTCCTTCACTCTCTTTCTCTGCTCCTTCACTCTCTCTCTCTGCTCCTTCACTCCCTCTCCCTGCTCCTTCATTCCCTCTCTCTGCTCCTTCACCCCCTCTCCCTGCTCCTTCTCTCTCTCTCTCTGCTCCTTCACTCCCTCTGCTCCTTCACTCTCTCTCTCTGCTCCTTCACTCCCTCTCTCTGCTCCTTCACTCCCTCTCTCTGCTCTGTCACTCTCTCTCTGCTCCTTCACTCCCTCTCTGTGCTCCTACACTCTCTCACTCTGCTCCGTCACTCTCTCTGCTCCTTCACTCCCTCTCTCTGCTCCTTCACTCCCTCTGCTCCTTCACTCCCTCTCTCTGCTCCTTCACGCCCTCTCTCTGCTCCTTCACTCGCTCTCTCTGCTCCTTCACTCTCTCTCTCTGCTCCTTCGCTCTCTCTCTGCTCCTTCACTCCCTCTCTCTGCTCCTTCACTCTATCTCTCTGCTCCTTCACTCTCTCTCTCTGCTCCTTCACTCTCTCTCTCTGCTCCTTTACTCTCTCTCTCTGCTCCTTCACTCTCTCTCTCTCTGCTCCTTCTCTCTTTCTCTGCTCCTTCACTCTCTCTCTGCTCCTTCACTCCCTCTCTCTGCTCCTTCACTCCCTCTCTCTGCTCCTTCACTCTCTCTCTCTGCTCCTTCACTCCCTCTCTCTGCTCCTTCACTCCCTCTCTCTGCTCCTTCACTCCCTCTCTCTGCTCCTTCACTCCCTCACCCTGCTCCTTCGCTCTCTCTCTCTGCTCCTTCACTCTCTCTCTCTGCTCCTTCACTCTCTCTCTCTGCTCCTTCACTCCCTCTCTCTTCTCCATCACTCCCTCTCTCTGCTCGTTCACTCCCTCTCTCTGCTCCTTCACTCCCTCTCTCTGCTCCTTCACTCCCTCTCTCTGCTCCTTCACTCCCTCTCTGCTCCTTCACTCTCTCTCTCTGCTCCTTCACTCCCTCTCTCTGCTCCTTCACTCTCTCTCTCTGCTCCTTCACTCCCTCTCTCTGCTCCTTCGCCCCCTCTCCCTGCTCCTTCACTCCCTCTCCCTGCTCCTTCATTCCCTCTCTCTGCTCCTTCACCCCCTCTCCCTGCTCCTTCTCTCTCTCTCTCTGCTCCTTCACTCCCTCTGCTCCTTCACTCTCTCTCTCTGCTCCTTCACTCCCTCTCTCTGCTCCTTCACTCCCTCTCTCTGCTCTGTCACTCTCTCTCTGCTCCTTCACTCCCTCTCTGTGCTCCTACACTCTCTCACTCTGCTCCGTCACTCTCTCTGCTCCTTCACTCCCTCTCTCTGCTCCTTCACTCCCTCTGCTCCTTCACTCCCTCTCTCTGCTCCTTCACGCCCTCTCTCTGCTCCTTCACTCGCTCTCTCTGCTCCTTCACTCTCTCTCTCTGCTCCTTCGCTCTCTCTCTGCTCCTTCACTCCCTCTCTCTGCTCCTTCACTCTATCTCTCTGCTCCTTCACTCTCTCTCTCTGCTCCTTCACTCTCTCTCTCTGCTCCTTTACTCTCTCTCTCTGCTCCTTCACTCTCTCTCTCTCTGCTCCTTCTCTCTTTCTCTGCTCCTTCACTCTCTCTCTGCTCCTTCACTCCCTCTCTCTGCTCCTTCACTCCCTCTCTCTGCTCCTTCACTCTCACACTGCTCCTTCACACTCTCTCTGCTCCTTCACTCCCTGTCTCTGCTCCTACACTCCCTCTCTCTGCTCCTTCACTCCCTCTCTCTGCTCCTTCACTCTCTCTCTGCTCCTTCACTCCCCCTCTCTGCTCTTTCACTCCCTCTCTCTGCTCCTTCACTCTCTCTCTCTGCTCCTTCACTCCCTCTCTGCTCCTTCACTCTCTCTCTCTGCTCCTTCACTCCCTCTCTCTGCTCCTTCACTCTCTCTCTGCTCCTTCACTCTCTCTCTCTGCTCCTTCACTCTCTCTCTCTGCTCCTTCTCTCTCTCTCTCTGCTCCTTCACTCTCTCTCTCTGCTCCTTCACTCCATCTCTCTGCTCCATCACTCCCTATGTCTGCTCCTTCTCTCCCTCTCTCTGCTCCTTCACTCCCTCTCTCTGCTCCTTCACTCCCTCTCTCTGCTCCTTCACTCCCTCTCTCTGCTCCTTCACTCCCTCTCTCTGCTCCTTCACTCTCTCTCTCTGCTCCTTCACTCCCTCTTTTCCTTCACTCTCTCTCTCTGCTCCTTCACTCCCTCTTTCTGCTCCTTCACTCTCTCTCTCTGCTCCTTCACTCCCTCTCTCTGCTCCTTCGCCCCCTCTCCCTTCTCCTTCACTCCCTCACTCTGCTCCTTCATTCCCTCTCTCTGCTCCTTCGCCCTCTCTCCCTGCTCCTTCTCTCTCTCTCTCTGCTCCTTCACTCCCTCTGCTCCTTCACTCTCTCTCTCTACTCCTTCACTCCCTCTCTCTGCTCCTTCACTCCCTCTCTCTGCTCCTTCACTCCCTCTCTATGCTCCGTCACTCACTCTCTCTCCTCCGTCACTCACTCTCTCTACTCCTTCACTCCCTCTCCCTGCTCCTACACTCCCTCACTCTGCTCCGTCCCTCTCTCTGCACTTTCACTCCCTCTGCTCCTTCATTCCCTCTCTCTGCTCCTTCACTCCCTCTCTCTGCTCCTTCACTCTCTCTCTCTGCTCGTTCATTCTCTCTCTCTGCTCCGTCACTCTCTCTCTCTCCTCTTTCACTCTCTCTCTCTGCTCTTTCACTCCCTCTCTCTGCTCCTTCACTCTCTCTCTCTCCTCTTTCACTCTCTCTCTCTGCTCTTTCACTCCCTCTCTCTGCTCCTTCACTCTCTCTCTCTGCTCCTTCACTCCCTCTCTCTGCTCCTTCACTCTCTCTCTGCTCCTTCACTCCCTCTCTCTGCTCCTTCGCCCCCTCTCCCTGCTCCTTCACTCCCTCTCTCTGTTCCTTCATTCCCTCTCTGCTCCTTTGCACCCTCTCCCTGCTCCTTCTCTCTCTCTCTCTGCTCCTTCACTCCCTCTGCTCCTTCACTCTCTCTCTCTGCTCCTTCACTCCATCTCTCTGCTCCTTCACTCCCTCTCGCTGCTCCTTCACTCCCACTCTCTGCTCCTTCACTCCCTCTCTCTGCCCCTACACTCTCTCACTCTGCTCCGTCACTCTCTCTGCTCCTTCACTCCCTCTCTCTGCTCCTTCACTCCCTCTGCTCCTTCACTCTCTCTCTCTGCTCCTTCACTCCCTCTCCCTGCTCCTTCACTCCCTCTCTCCGCTCCTTCACTCCCTCTCTCCGCTCCTTCACTCCCTCTCTCTGCTCCTTCACTCCCTCTCTCTGCTCCTTCACTCCCTCTCTCTGCTCCTTCACTCTCTCTCTCTGCTCCTTCACTCACTCTCTCTACTCCGTCACTCCCTCTCTCTGCTCCGTCACTCTCTCTATCTTCTCCTTCACTCCCTCTCTCTGCTCCTTCACTCCCTCTCTCTGCTTTCACTCACTCTCTCTGCTCCTTCAGTCTCTCTCTCTGCTCCTTCAGTCTCTCTCTCTGCTCCTTCGCTCTCTCTCTCTGCTCCTTCACTCCCTCTCTCTGCTCCGTCACTCTCTCTCTCTGCTCTTTCACTCTCTCTCTCTGCTCCTTCGCTCCCTCTCTCTGCTCCTTCACTCTCTCGCTCTGCTCCTTCACTCTCTCGCTCTGCTCCTTCACTCTCTCTTTCTGCTCCTTCACTCCCTCTCTCTGCTCCTTCACTCCCTCTCTCTGCTCCTTCACTCCCTCTCTCTGCTCCTTCACTCACTCTCTCTGCTCCTTCACTCTCTCTCTCTGCTCCTTCACTCCCTCTCTCTGTTCCTTCACTCCCTCTCTCTGCTCCTTCACTCCCTCTCTCTGCTCCTTCACTCCCTCTCTCTGCTCCTTCACTCCCGCTCTCTGCTCCTTCACTCTCTCTCTCTGCTCCTTCACTCCCTCTCTCTGCTCCTTCACTCCCTCTCTCTGCTCCTTCACTCCCTCTCTCTGCTCCTTCACTCCCTCTCTCTGCTCCTTAACTCCCTCTCTCTGCTCCGGCACTCTCTATCTCTGCTCTTTCACTCTCTCTCTCTGCTTCTTCAGTCTCTCTCTCTGCTCCTTCACTCGCTCTTTCTGGTCCTTCAAGCTCTCTCTCTCCTCCTTCACTCTCTCTCTCTGCTCCTTCACTCCCTCTCTCTGCTCCTTCAGTCTCTCTCTCTGCTCCTTCGCTCACTCTCTCTGCTCCTTCGCTCACTCTCTCTGCTCCTTCGCTCCCTCTCTCTGCTCCGTCACTCTCTCTCTCTGCTCTTTCACTCTCTCTCTCTGCTCCTTCACTCACTCTCTCTGCTCCTACACTCTCTCTCTCTGCTCCTTCACTCTCTCTCTCTACTCCTTCACTCTCTCTCTCTGCTCCTTCACTCCCTCTCTCTACTCCTTCACTCCCTCTCTCTGCGCCTTCACTCCCTCTCTCTGCTCCTTCACTCTCTCTCTCTGCTCCTTCACTCCCTCTCTCTGCTCCTTCACTCTCTCTCTCTGCTCCTTCACTCACTCTCTCTGCTCCTTCGCCCCCTCTCCCTGCTCCTTCACTCCCTCTCTCTGCTCCTTCATTCCCTCTCTCTGCTCCTTCACCCCCTCTCACTGCTCCTTCTCTCTCTCTCTCTGCTCCTTCACTCCCTCTGCCCCGTCACTCTCTCTATCTGCTCCTTCACTCCCTCTCTCTGCTCTTTCACCTCTCTCTCTGCTCCTTCACTCCCTCTCTCTGCTCCTTCACTCTCTCCCTCTGCTCCTTCACTCCCTCTCTCTGCTCCTTCACTCCCTCTCTCTGCTCCTTCACTCCCTCTCTCTGCTCCTTCACTCTCTCTCTCTGCTCCTTCACTCCCTCTCTCTGCTCCTTCACTCTCTCTCTCTGCTCCTTCATTCCCTCTCTCTGCTCCTTCACTCCCTCTCTCTGCTCCTTCATTCCCTCTCTCTGCTCCTTCACCCCCTATCACTGCTCCTTTTCTCTCTCTCTCTCTGCTCCTTCACTCCCTCTGCTCCTTCACTCTCTCTATCTGCTCCTTCACTCCCTCTCTCTGCTCCTTCACTCCCTCTCTCTGCTCCTTCACTCCCTCTCTCTGCTCCGTCACTCACTCTCTCTGCTCCTTCACTCCCTCTCTCTGCTCCTACACTCTCTCTCTCTGCTCCGTCACTCTCTCTGCTCCTTCACTCCCTCTCTCTGCTCCTTCACGCTCTCTGCTCCTTCACTCCCTCTCTCTGCTCCTTCACTCGCTCTCTCGGCTCCTTCACTCGCTCTCTCTGCTCCTTCAGTCTCTCTCTCTGCTCCTTCGCTCTATCTCTCTGCTCCTTCACTCCCTCTCTCTGCTCCTTCACTCCCTCTCTCTGCTCCTTCATTCCCTCTCTCTGCTCCTTCACCCCCTATCACTGCTCCTTTTCTCTCTCTCTCTCTGCTCCTTCACTCCCTCTGCTCCTTCACTCTCTCTATCTGCTCCTTCACTCCCTCTCTCTGCTCCTTCACTCCCTCTCTCTGCTCCTTCACTCCCTCTCTCTGCTCCGTCACTCACTCTCTCTGCTCCTTCACTCCCTCTCTCTGCTCCTACACTCTCTCTCTCTGCTCCGTCACTCTCTCTGCTCCTTCACTCCCTCTCTCTGCTCCTTCACGCTCTCTGCTCCTTCACTCCCTCTCTCTGCTCCTTCACTCGCTCTCTCGGCTCTTTCACTCGCTCTCTCTGCTCCTTCAGTCTCTCTCTCTGCTCCTTCGCTCTATCTCTCTGCTCCTTCACTCCCTCTCTCTGCTCCTTCACTCCCTCTCTCTGCTCCTTCACTCTCTCTCTCTGCTCCTTCACTCTCTCTCTCTGCTCCTTCACTCTCTCTCTCTGCTCCTTCACTCCCTCTCTCTGCTCCTTCACTCCCTCTCTCTGCTCCTTCACTCACTCTCCCTGCTCCTTCACTCTCTCTCTCTGCTCCTTCACACTCTCTCTGCTCCTTCGCTCCCTCTGCTCCTTCACTCCCTCTCTCTGCTCCTTCACTCCCTCTCTCTGCTCATTCACTCGCTCTCTCTGCTCCTTCACTCTCTCTGCTCCTTCACTCTCTCTCTCTGATCCTTCACTCTCTCTCTCTGCTCCTTGACTCTCTCTCTGCTCCTTCACTCCCTCTCTCTGCTCCTTCACTCCCTCTCTCTGCTCCTTCACTCCCTCTCTCTGCTCCGTCACTCTCTCTCTCTGCTCTTTCACTCTCTCTCTCTGCTACTTCACTCCCTCTCTCTGCTCCTTCACTCTCTCTCTCTGCTCCTTCACTCTCTCTCTCTGCTCCTTCACTCTCTGCTCCGTCACTCTCTCTCTCTCCTCTTTCACTCTCTCTCTCTGCTCTTTCACTCCCTCTCTCTGCTCCTTCACTCTCTCTCTCTCCTCTTTCACTCTCTCTCTCTGCTCTTTCACTCCCTCTCTCTGCTCCTTCACTCTCTCTCTCTGCTCCTTCACTCCCTCTCTCTGCTCCTTCACTCTCTCTCTGCTCCTTCACTCCCTCTCTCTGCTCCTTCGCCCCCTCTCCCTGCTCCTTCACTCCCTCTGCTCCTTCACTCCCTCTCTCTTCTCCATCACTCCCTCTCTCTGCTCGTTCACTCCCTCTCTCTGCTCCTTCACTCCCTCTCTCTGCTCCTTCACTCCCTCTCTCTGCTCCTTCACTCCCTCTCTGCTCCTTCACTCTCTCTCTCTGCTCCTTCACTCCCTCTCTCTGCTCCTTCACTCTCTCTCTCTGCTCCTTCACTCCCTCTCTCTGCTCCTTCGCCCCCTCTCCCTGCTCCTTCACTCCCTCTCCCTGCTCCTTCATTCCCTCTCTCTGCTCCTTCACCCCCTCTCCCTGCTCCTTCTCTCTCTCTCTCTGCTCCTTCACTCCCTCTGCTCCTTCACTCTCTCTCTCTGCTCCTTCACTCCCTCTCTCTGCTCCTTCACTCCCTCTCTCTGCTCTGTCACTCTCTCTCTGCTCCTTCACTCCCTCTCTGTGCTCCTACACTCTCTCACTCTGCTCCGTCACTCTCTCTGCTCCTTCACTCCCTCTCTCTGCTCCTTCACTCCCTCTGCTCCTTCACTCCCTCTCTCTGCTCCTTCACGCCCTCTCTCTGCTCCTTCACTCGCTCTCTCTGCTCCTTCACTCTCTCTCTCTGCTCCTTCGCTCTCTCTCTGCTCCTTCACTCCCTCTCTCTGCTCCTTCACTCTATCTCTCTGCTCCTTCACTCTCTCTCTCTGCTCCTTCACTCTCTCTCTCTGCTCCTTTACTCTCTCTCTCTGCTCCTTCACTCTCTCTCTCTCTGCTCCTTCTCTCTTTCTCTGCTCCTTCACTCTCTCTCTGCTCCTTCACTCCCTCTCTCTGCTCCTTCACTCCCTCTCTCTGCTCCTTCACTCTCTCTCTCTGCTCCTTCACTCCCTCTCTCTGCTCCTTCACTCCCTCTCTCTGCTCCTTCACTCCCTCTCTCTGCTCCTTCACTCCCTCACCCTGCTCCTTCGCTCTCTCTCTCTGCTCCTTCACTCTCTCTCTCTGCTCCTTCACTCTCTCTCTCTGCTCCTTCACTCCCTCTCTCTTCTCCATCACTCCCTCTCTCTGCTCGTTCACTCCCTCTCTCTGCTCCTTCACTCCCTCTCTCTGCTCCTTCACTCCCTCTCTCTGCTCCTTCACTCCCTCTCTGCTCCTTCACTCTCTCTCTCTGCTCCTTCACTCCCTCTCTCTGCTCCTTCACTCTCTCTCTCTGCTCCTTCACTCCCTCTCTCTGCTCCTTCGCCCCCTCTCCCTGCTCCTTCACTCCCTCTCCCTGCTCCTTCATTCCCTCTCTCTGCTCCTTCACCCCCTCTCCCTGCTCCTTCTCTCTCTCTCTCTGCTCCTTCACTCCCTCTGCTCCTTCACTCTCTCTCTCTGCTCCTTCACTCCCTCTCTCTGCTCCTTCACTCCCTCTCTCTGCTCTGTCACTCTCTCTCTGCTCCTTCACTCCCTCTCTGTGCTCCTACACTCTCTCACTCTGCTCCGTCACTCTCTCTGCTCCTTCACTCCCTCTCTCTGCTCCTTCACTCCCTCTGCTCCTTCACTCCCTCTCTCTGCTCCTTCACGCCCTCTCTCTGCTCCTTCACTCGCTCTCTCTGCTCCTTCACTCTCTCTCTCTGCTCCTTCGCTCTCTCTCTGCTCCTTCACTCCCTCTCTCTGCTCCTTCACTCTATCTCTCTGCTCCTTCACTCTCTCTCTCTGCTCCTTCACTCTCTCTCTCTGCTCCTTTACTCTCTCTCTCTGCTCCTTCACTCTCTCTCTCTCTGCTCCTTCTCTCTTTCTCTGCTCCTTCACTCTCTCTCTGCTCCTTCACTCCCTCTCTCTGCTCCTTCACTCCCTCTCTCTGCTCCTTCACTCTCACACTGCTCCTTCACACTCTCTCTGCTCCTTCACTCCCTGTCTCTGCTCCTACTCTCCCTCTCTCTGCTCCTTCACTCCCTCTCTCTGCTCCTTCACTCTCTCTCTGCTCCTTCACTCCCCCTCTCTGCTCTTTCACTCCCTCTCTCTGCTCCTTCACTCTCTCTCTCTGCTCCTTCACTCCCTCTCTGCTCCTTCACTCTCTCTCTCTGCTCCTTCACTCCCTCTCTCTGCTCCTTCACTCTCTCTCTGCTCCTTCACTCTCTCTCTCTGCTCCTTCACTCTCTCTCTCTGCTCCTTCTCTCTCTCTCTCTGCTCCTTCACTCTCTCTCTCTGCTCCTTCACTCCATCTCTCTGCTCCATCACTCCCTATGTCTGCTCCTTCTCTCCCTCTCTCTGCTCCTTCACTCCCTCTCTCTGCTCCTTCACTCCCTCTCTCTGCTCCTTCACTCCCTCTCTCTGCTCCTTCACTCCCTCTCTCTGCTCCTTCACTCTCTCTCTCTGCTCCTTCACTCCCTCTTTTCCTTCACTCTCTCTCTCTGCTCCTTCACTCCCTCTTTCTGCTCCTTCACTCTCTCTCTCTGCTCCTTCACTCCCTCTCTCTGCTCCTTCGCCCCCTCTCCCTTCTCCTTCACTCCCTCACTCTGCTCCTTCATTCCCTCTCTCTGCTCCTTCGCCCTCTCTCCCTGCTCCTTCTCTCTCTCTCTCTGCTCCTTCACTCCCTCTGCTCCTTCACTCTCTCTCTCTACTCCTTCACTCCCTCTCTCTGCTCCTTCACTCCCTCTCTCTGCTCCTTCACTCCCTCTCTATGCTCCGTCACTCACTCTCTCTCCTCCGTCACTCACTCTCTCTACTCCTTCACTCCCTCTCCCTGCTCCTACACTCCCTCACTCTGCTCCGTCCCTCTCTCTGCACTTTCACTCCCTCTGCTCCTTCATTCCCTCTCTCTGCTCCTTCACTCCCTCTCTCTGCTCCTTCACTCTCTCTCTCTGCTCGTTCATTCTCTCTCTCTGCTCCGTCACTCTCTCTCTCTCCTCTTTCACTCTCTCTCTCTGCTCTTTCACTCCCTCTCTCTGCTCCTTCACTCTCTCTCTCTCCTCTTTCACTCTCTCTCTCTGCTCTTTCACTCCCTCTCTCTGCTCCTTCACTCTCTCTCTCTGCTCCTTCACTCCCTCTCTCTGCTCCTTCACTCTCTCTCTGCTCCTTCACTCCCTCTCTCTGCTCCTTCGCCCCCTCTCCCTGCTCCTTCACTCCCTCTCTCTGTTCCTTCATTCCCTCTCTGCTCCTTTGCACCCTCTCCCTGCTCCTTCTCTCTCTCTCTCTGCTCCTTCACTCCCTCTGCTCCTTCACTCTCTCTCTCTGCTCCTTCACTCCATCTCTCTGCTCCTTCACTCCCTCTCGCTGCTCCTTCACTCCCACTCTCTGCTCCTTCACTCCCTCTCTCTGCCCCTACACTCTCTCACTCTGCTCCGTCACTCTCTTTGCTCCTTCACTCCCTCTCTCTGCTCCTTCACTCCCTCTGCTCCTTCACTCTCTCTCTCTGCTCCTTCACTCCCTCTCCCTGCTCCTTCACTCCCTCTCTCCGCTCCTTCACTCCCTCTCTCCGCTCCTTCACTCCCTCTCTCTGCTCCTTCACTCCCTCTCTCTGCTCCTTCACTCCCTCTCTCTGCTCCTTCACTCTCTCTCTCTGCTCCTTCACTCACTCTCTCTACTCCGTCACTCCCTCTCTCTGCTCCGTCACTCTCTCTATCTTCTCCTTCACTCCCTCTCTCTGCTCCTTCACTCCCTCTCTCTGCTTTCACTCACTCTCTCTGCTCCTTCAGTCTCTCTCTCTGCTCCTTCAGTCTCTCTCTCTGCTCCTTCGCTCTCTCTCTCTGCTCCTTCACTCCCTCTCTCTGCTCCGTCACTCTCTCTCTCTGCTCTTTCACTCTCTCTCTCTGCTCCTTCACTCTCTCGCTCTGCTCCTTCACTCTCTCGCTCTGCTCCTTCACTCTCTCTTTCTGCTCCTTCACTCCCTCTCTCTGCTCCTTCACTCCCTCTCTCTGCTCCTTCACTCCCTCTCTCTGCTCCTTCACTCACTCTCTCTGCTCCTTCACTCTCTCTCTCTGCTCCTTCACTCCCTCTCTCTGTTCCTTCACTCCCTCTCTCTGCTCCTTCACTCCCTCTCTCTGCTCCTTCACTCCCTCTCTCTGCTCCTTCACTCCCGCTCTCTGCTCCTTCACTCTCTCTCTCTGCTCCTTCACTCCCTCTCTCTGCTCCTTCACTCCCTCTCTCTGCTCCTTCACTCCCTCTCTCTGCTCCTTCACTCCCTCTCTCTGCTCCTTAACTCCCTCTCTCTGCTCCGGCACTCTCTATCTCTGCTCTTTCACTCTCTCTCTCTGCTTCTTCAGTCTCTCTCTCTGCTCCTTCACTCGCTCTTTCTGGTCCTTCAAGCTCTCTCTCTCCTCCTTCACTCTCTCTCTCTGCTCCTTCACTCCCTCTCTCTGCTCCTTCAGTCTCTCTCTCTGCTCCTTCGCTCACTCTCTCTGCTCCTTCGCTCACTCTCTCTGCTCCTTCGCTCCCTCTCTCTGCTCCGTCACTCTCTCTCTCTGCTCTTTCACTCTCTCTCTCTGCTCCTTCACTCACTCTCTCTGCTCCTACACTCTCTCTCTCTGCTCCTTCACTCTCTCTCTCTACTCCTTCACTCTCTCTCTCTGCTCCTTCACTCCCTCTCTCTACTCCTTCACTCCCTCTCTCTGCGCCTTCACTCCCTCTCTCTGCTCCTTCACTCTCTCTCTCTGCTCCTTCACTCCCTCTCTCTGCTCCTTCACTCTCTCTCTCTGCTCCTTCACTCACTCTCTCTGCTCCTTCGCCCCCTCTCCCTGCTCCTTCACTCCCTCTCTCTGCTCCTTCATTCCCTCTCTCTGCTCCTTCACCCCCTCTCACTGCTCCTTCTCTCTCTCTCTCTGCTCCTTCACTCCCTCTGCCCCTTCACTCTCTCTATCTGCTCCTTCACTCCCTCTCTCTGCTCTTTCACCTCTCTCTCTGCTCCTTCACTCCCTCTCTCTGCTCCTTCACTCTCTCCCTCTGCTCCTTCACTCCCTCTCTCTGCTCCTTCACTCCCTCTCTCTGCTCCTTCACTCCCTCTCTCTGCTCCTTCACTCTCTCTCTCTGCTCCTTCACTCCCTCTCTCTGCTCCTTCACTCTCTCTCTGTCTGCTCCTTCACTCCCTCTGCTCCTTCACTCTCTCTATCTGCTCCTTCATTCCCTCTCTCTGCTCCTTCACTCCCTCTCTCTGCTCCTTCATTCCCTCTCTCTGCTCCTTCACCCCCTATCACTGCTCCTTTTCTCTCTCTCTGTCTGCTCCTTCACTCCCTCTGCTCCTTCACTCTCTCTATCTGCTCCTTCACTCCCTCTCTCTGCTCCTTCACTCCCTCTCTCTGCTCCTTCACTCCCTCTCTCTGCTCCGTCACTCACTCTCTCTGCTCCTTCACTCCCTCTCTCTGCTCCTACACTCTCTCTCTCTGCTCCGTCACTCTCTCTGCTCCTTCACTCCCTCTCTCTGCTCCTTCACGCTCTCTGCTCCTTCACTCCCTCTCTCTGCTCCTTCACTCGCTCTCTCGGCTCCTTCACTCGCTCTCTCTGCTCCTTCAGTCTCTCTCTCTGCTCCTTCGCTCTATCTCTCTGCTCCTTCACTCCCTCTCTCTGCTCCTTCACTCCCTCTCTCTGCTCCTTCATTCCCTCTCTCTGCTCCTTCACCCCCTATCACTGCTCCTTTTCTCTCTCTCTCTCTGCTCCTTCACTCCCTCTGCTCCTTCACTCTCTCTATCTGCTCCTTCACTCCCTCTCTCTGCTCCTTCACTCCCTCTCTCTGCTCCTTCACTCCCTCTCTCTGCTCCGTCACTCACTCTCTCTGCTCCTTCACTCCCTCTCTCTGCTCCTACACTCTCTCTCTCTGCTCCGTCACTCTCTCTGCTCCTTCACTCCCTCTCTCTGCTCCTTCACGCTCTCTGCTCCTTCACTCCCTCTCTCTGCTCCTTCACTCGCTCTCTCGGCTCTTTCACTCGCTCTCTCTGCTCCTTCAGTCTCTCTCTCTGCTCCTTCGCTCTATCTCTCTGCTCCTTCACTCCCTCTCTCTGCTCCTTCACTCCCTCTCTCTGCTCCTTCACTCTCTCTCTCTGCTCCTTCACTCTCTCTCTCTGCTCCTTCACTCTCTCTCTCTGCTCCTTCACTCCCTCTCTCTGCTCCTTCACTCCCTCTCTCTGCTCCTTCACTCACTCTCCCTGCTCCTTCACTCTCTCTCTCTGCTCCTTCACACTCTCTCTGCTCCTTCGCTCCCTCTGCTCCTTCACTCCCTCTCTCTGCTCCTTCACTCCCTCTCTCTGCTCATTCACTCGCTCTCTCTGCTCCTTCACTCTCTCTGCTCCTTCACTCTCTCTCTCTGATCCTTCACTCTCTCTCTCTGCTCCTTGACTCTCTCTCTGCTCCTTCACTCCCTCTCTCTGCTCCTTCACTCCCTCTCTCTGCTCCTTCACTCCCTCTCTCTGCTCCGTCACTCTCTCTCTCTGCTCCTTCACTCTCTCTCTCTGCTCCTTCACTCTCTCTCTCTGCTCCTTCACTCCCTCTCTCTGCTCCTTCACTCCCTCTCTCTGCTCCTTCACTCCCTCTCTCTGCTCCTTCACTCCCGCTCTCTGCTCCTTCACTCTCTCTCTCTGCTCCTTCACTCCCTCTCTCTGCTCCTTCACTCCCTCTCTCTGCTCCTTCACTCCCTCTCTCTGCTCCTTCACTCCCTCTCTCTGCTCCTTAACTCCCTCTCTCTGCTCCGGCACTCTCTATCTCTGCTCTTTCACTCTCTCTCTCTGCTTCTTCAGTCTCTCTCTCTGCTCCTTCACTCGCTCTTTCTGGTCCTTCAAGCTCTCTCTCTCCTCCTTCACTCTCTCTCTCTGCTCCTTCACTCCCTCTCTCTGCTCCTTCACTCCCTCTCTCTGCTCCTTCACTCCCTCACCCTGCTCCTTCGCTCTCTCTCTCTGCTCCTTCACTCTCTCTCTCTGCTCCTTCACTCTCTCTCTCTGCTCCTTCACTCCCTCTCTCTTCTCCATCACTCCCTCTCTCTGCTCGTTCACTCCCTCTCTCTGCTCCTTCACTCCCTCTCTCTGCTCCTTCACTCCCTCTCTCTGCTCCTTCACTCCCTCTCTGCTCCTTCACTCTCTCTCTCTGCTCCTTCACTCCCTCTCTCTGCTCCTTCACTCTCTCTCTCTGCTCCTTCACTCCCTCTCTCTGCTCCTTCGCCCCCTCTCCCTGCTCCTTCACTCCCTCTCCCTGCTCCTTCATTCCCTCTCTCTGCTCCTTCACCCCCTCTCCCTGCTCCTTCTCTCTCTCTCTCTGCTCCTTCACTCCCTCTGCTCCTTCACTCTCTCTCTCTGCTCCTTCACTCCCTCTCTCTGCTCCTTCACTCCCTCTCTCTGCTCTGTCACTCTCTCTCTGCTCCTTCACTCCCTCTCTGTGCTCCTACACTCTCTCACTCTGCTCCGTCACTCTCTCTGCTCCTTCACTCCCTCTCTCTGCTCCTTCACTCCCTCTGCTCCTTCACTCCCTCTCTCTGCTCCTTCACGCCCTCTCTCTGCTCCTTCACTCGCTCTCTCTGCTCCTTCACTCTCTCTCTCTGCTCCTTCGCTCTCTCTCTGCTCCTTCACTCCCTCTCTCTGCTCCTTCACTCTATCTCTCTGCTCCTTCACTCTCTCTCTCTGCTCCTTCACTCTCTCTCTCTGCTCCTTTACTCTCTCTCTCTGCTCCTTCACTCTCTCTCTCTCTGCTCCTTCTCTCTTTCTCTGCTCCTTCACTCTCTCTCTGCTCCTTCACTCCCTCTCTCTGCTCCTTCACTCCCTCTCTCTGCTCCTTCACTCTCACACTGCTCCTTCACACTCTCTCTGCTCCTTCACTCCCTGTCTCTGCTCCTACTCTCCCTCTCTCTGCTCCTTCACTCCCTCTCTCTGCTCCTTCACTCTCTCTCTGCTCCTTCACTCCCCCTCTCTGCTCTTTCACTCCCTCTCTCTGCTCCTTCACTCTCTCTCTCTGCTCCTTCACTCCCTCTCTGCTCCTTCACTCTCTCTCTCTGCTCCTTCACTCCCTCTCTCTGCTCCTTCACTCTCTCTCTGCTCCTTCACTCTCTCTCTCTGCTCCTTCACTCTCTCTCTCTGCTCCTTCTCTCTCTCTCTCTGCTCCTTCACTCTCTCTCTCTGCTCCTTCACTCCATCTCTCTGCTCCATCACTCCCTATGTCTGCTCCTTCTCTCCCTCTCTCTGCTCCTTCACTCCCTCTCTCTGCTCCTTCACTCCCTCTCTCTGCTCCTTCACTCCCTCTCTCTGCTCCTTCACTCCCTCTCTCTGCTCCTTCACTCTCTCTCTCTGCTCCTTCACTCCCTCTTTTCCTTCACTCTCTCTCTCTGCTCCTTCACTCCCTCTTTCTGCTCCTTCACTCTCTCTCTCTGCTCCTTCACTCCCTCTCTCTGCTCCTTCGCCCCCTCTCCCTTCTCCTTCACTCCCTCACTCTGCTCCTTCATTCCCTCTCTCTGCTCCTTCGCCCTCTCTCCCTGCTCCTTCTCTCTCTCTCTCTGCTCCTTCACTCCCTCTGCTCCTTCACTCTCTCTCTCTACTCCTTCACTCCCTCTCTCTGCTCCTTCACTCCCTCTCTCTGCTCCTTCACTCCCTCTCTATGCTCCGTCACTCACTCTCTCTCCTCCGTCACTCACTCTCTCTACTCCTTCACTCCCTCTCCCTGCTCCTACACTCCCTCACTCTGCTCCGTCCCTCTCTCTGCACTTTCACTCCCTCTGCTCCTTCATTCCCTCTCTCTGCTCCTTCACTCCCTCTCTCTGCTCCTTCACTCTCTCTCTCTGCTCGTTCATTCTCTCTCTCTGCTCCGTCACTCTCTCTCTCTCCTCTTTCACTCTCTCTCTCTGCTCTTTCACTCCCTCTCTCTGCTCCTTCACTCTCTCTCTCTCCTCTTTCACTCTCTCTCTCTGCTCTTTCACTCCCTCTCTCTGCTCCTTCACTCTCTCTCTCTGCTCCTTCACTCCCTCTCTCTGCTCCTTCACTCTCTCTCTGCTCCTTCACTCCCTCTCTCTGCTCCTTCGCCCCCTCTCCCTGCTCCTTCACTCCCTCTCTCTGTTCCTTCATTCCCTCTCTGCTCCTTTGCACCCTCTCCCTGCTCCTTCTCTCTCTCTCTCTGCTCCTTCACTCCCTCTGCTCCTTCACTCTCTCTCTCTGCTCCTTCACTCCATCTCTCTGCTCCTTCACTCCCTCTCGCTGCTCCTTCACTCCCACTCTCTGCTCCTTCACTCCCTCTCTCTGCCCCTACACTCTCTCACTCTGCTCCGTCACTCTCTTTGCTCCTTCACTCCCTCTCTCTGCTCCTTCACTCCCTCTGCTCCTTCACTCTCTCTCTCTGCTCCTTCACTCCCTCTCCCTGCTCCTTCACTCCCTCTCTCCGCTCCTTCACTCCCTCTCTCCGCTCCTTCACTCCCTCTCTCTGCTCCTTCACTCCCTCTCTCTGCTCCTTCACTCCCTCTCTCTGCTCCTTCACTCTCTCTCTCTGCTCCTTCACTCACTCTCTCTACTCCGTCACTCCCTCTCTCTGCTCCGTCACTCTCTCTATCTTCTCCTTCACTCCCTCTCTCTGCTCCTTCACTCCCTCTCTCTGCTTTCACTCACTCTCTCTGCTCCTTCAGTCTCTCTCTCTGCTCCTTCAGTCTCTCTCTCTGCTCCTTCGCTCTCTCTCTCTGCTCCTTCACTCCCTCTCTCTGCTCCGTCACTCTCTCTCTCTGCTCTTTCACTCTCTCTCTCTGCTCCTTCACTCTCTCGCTCTGCTCCTTCACTCTCTCGCTCTGCTCCTTCACTCTCTCTTTCTGCTCCTTCACTCCCTCTCTCTGCTCCTTCACTCCCTCTCTCTGCTCCTTCACTCCCTCTCTCTGCTCCTTCACTCACTCTCTCTGCTCCTTCACTCTCTCTCTCTGCTCCTTCACTCCCTCTCTCTGTTCCTTCACTCCCTCTCTCTGCTCCTTCACTCCCTCTCTCTGCTCCTTCACTCCCTCTCTCTGCTCCTTCACTCCCGCTCTCTGCTCCTTCACTCTCTCTCTCTGCTCCTTCACTCCCTCTCTCTGCTCCTTCACTCCCTCTCTCTGCTCCTTCACTCCCTCTCTCTGCTCCTTCACTCCCTCTCTCTGCTCCTTAACTCCCTCTCTCTGCTCCGGCACTCTCTATCTCTGCTCTTTCACTCTCTCTCTCTGCTTCTTCAGTCTCTCTCTCTGCTCCTTCACTCGCTCTTTCTGGTCCTTCAAGCTCTCTCTCTCCTCCTTCACTCTCTCTCTCTGCTCCTTCACTCCCTCTCTCTGCTCCTTCAGTCTCTCTCTCTGCTCCTTCGCTCACTCTCTCTGCTCCTTCGCTCACTCTCTCTGCTCCTTCGCTCCCTCTCTCTGCTCCGTCACTCTCTCTCTCTGCTCTTTCACTCTCTCTCTCTGCTCCTTCACTCACTCTCTCTGCTCCTACACTCTCTCTCTCTGCTCCTTCACTCTCTCTCTCTACTCCTTCACTCTCTCTCTCTGCTCCTTCACTCCCTCTCTCTACTCCTTCACTCCCTCTCTCTGCGCCTTCACTCCCTCTCTCTGCTCCTTCACTCTCTCTCTCTGCTCCTTCACTCCCTCTCTCTGCTCCTTCACTCTCTCTCTCTGCTCCTTCACTCACTCTCTCTGCTCCTTCGCCCCCTCTCCCTGCTCCTTCACTCCCTCTCTCTGCTCCTTCATTCCCTCTCTCTGCTCCTTCACCCCCTCTCACTGCTCCTTCTCTCTCTCTCTCTGCTCCTTCACTCCCTCTGCCCCTTCACTCTCTCTATCTGCTCCTTCACTCCCTCTCTCTGCTCTTTCACCTCTCTCTCTGCTCCTTCACTCCCTCTCTCTGCTCCTTCACTCTCTCCCTCTGCTCCTTCACTCCCTCTCTCTGCTCCTTCACTCCCTCTCTCTGCTCCTTCACTCCCTCTCTCTGCTCCTTCACTCTCTCTCTCTGCTCCTTCACTCCCTCTCTCTGCTCCTTCACTCTCTCTCTCTGCTCCTTCATTCCCTCTCTCTGCTCCTTCACTCCCTCTCTCTGCTCCTTCATTCCCTCTCTCTGCTCCTTCACCCCCTATCACTGCTCCTTTTCTCTCTCTCTCTCTGCTCCTTCACTCCCTCTGCTCCTTCACTCTCTCTATCTGCTCCTTCACTCCCTCTCTCTGCTCCTTCACTCCCTCTCTCTGCTCCTTCACTCCCTCTCTCTGCTCCGTCACTCACTCTCTCTGCTCCTTCACTCCCTCTCTCTGCTCCTACACTCTCTCTCTCTGCTCCGTCACTCTCTCTGCTCCTTCACTCCCTCTCTCTGCTCCTTCACGCTCTCTGCTCCTTCACTCCCTCTCTCTGCTCCTTCACTCGCTCTCTCGGCTCCTTCACTCGCTCTCTCTGCTCCTTCAGTCTCTCTCTCTGCTCCTTCGCTCTATCTCTCTGCTCCTTCACTCCCTCTCTCTGCTCCTTCACTCCCTCTCTCTGCTCCTTCATTCCCTCTCTCTGCTCCTTCACCCCCTATCACTGCTCCTTTTCTCTCTCTCTCTCTGCTCCTTCACTCCCTCTGCTCCTTCACTCTCTCTATCTGCTCCTTCACTCCCTCTCTCTGCTCCTTCACTCCCTCTCTCTGCTCCTTCACTCCCTCTCTCTGCTCCGTCACTCACTCTCTCTGCTCCTTCACTCCCTCTCTCTGCTCCTACACTCTCTCTCTCTGCTCCGTCACTCTCTCTGCTCCTTCACTCCCTCTCTCTGCTCCTTCACGCTCTCTGCTCCTTCACTCCCTCTCTCTGCTCCTTCACTCGCTCTCTCGGCTCTTTCACTCGCTCTCTCTGCTCCTTCAGTCTCTCTCTCTGCTCCTTCGCTCTATCTCTCTGCTCCTTCACTCCCTCTCTCTGCTCCTTCACTCCCTCTCTCTGCTCCTTCACTCTCTCTCTCTGCTCCTTCACTCTCTCTCTCTGCTCCTTCACTCTCTCTCTCTGCTCCTTCACTCCCTCTCTCTGCTCCTTCACTCCCTCTCTCTGCTCCTTCACTCACTCTCCCTGCTCCTTCACTCTCTCTCTCTGCTCCTTCACACTCTCTCTGCTCCTTCGCTCCCTCTGCTCCTTCACTCCCTCTCTCTGCTCCTTCACTCCCTCTCTCTGCTCATTCACTCGCTCTCTCTGCTCCTTCACTCTCTCTGCTCCTTCACTCTCTCTCTCTGATCCTTCACTCTCTCTCTCTGCTCCTTGACTCTCTCTCTGCTCCTTCACTCCCTCTCTCTGCTCCTTCACTCCCTCTCTCTGCTCCTTCACTCCCTCTCTCTGCTCCGTCACTCTCTCTCTCTGCTCCTTCACTCTCTCTCTCTGCTCCTTCACTCTCTCTCTCTGCTCCTTCACTCCCTCTCTCTGCTCCTTCACTCCCTCTCTCTGCTCCTTCACTCCCTCTCTCTGCTCCTTCACTCCCGCTCTCTGCTCCTTCACTCTCTCTCTCTGCTCCTTCACTCCCTCTCTCTGCTCCTTCACTCCCTCTCTCTGCTCCTTCACTCCCTCTCTCTGCTCCTTCACTCCCTCTCTCTGCTCCTTAACTCCCTCTCTCTGCTCCGGCACTCTCTATCTCTGCTCTTTCACTCTCTCTCTCTGCTTCTTCAGTCTCTCTCTCTGCTCCTTCACTCGCTCTTTCTGGTCCTTCAAGCTCTCTCTCTCCTCCTTCACTCTCTCTCTCTGCTCCTTCACTCCCTCTCTCTGCTCCTTCAGTCTCTCTCTCTGCTCCTTCGCTCACTCTCTCTGCTCCTTCGCTCACTCTCTCTGCTCCTTCGCTCCCTCTCTCTGCTCCGTCACTCTCTCTCTCTGCTCTTTCACTCTCTCTCTCTGCTCCTTCACTCACTCTCTCTGCTCCTACACTCTCTCTCTCTGCTCCTTCACTCTCTCTCTCTACTCCTTCACTCTCTCTCTCTGCTCCTTCACTCCCTCTCTCTACTCCTTCACTCCCTCTCTCTGCGCCTTCACTCCCTCTCTCTGCTCCTTCACTCTCTCTCTCTGCTCCTTCACTCCCTCTCTCTGCTCCTTCACTCTCTCTCTCTGCTCCTTCACTCACTCTCTCTGCTCCTTCGCCCCCTCTCCCTGCTCCTTCACTCCCTCTCTCTGCTCCTTCATTCCCTCTCTCTGCTCCTTCACCCCCTCTCACTGCTCCTTCTCTCTCTCTCTCTGCTCCTTCACTCCCTCTGCCCCTTCACTCTCTCTATCTGCTCCTTCACTCCCTCTCTCTGCTCTTTCACCTCTCTCTCTGCTCCTTCACTCCCTCTCTCTGCTCCTTCACTCTCTCCCTCTGCTCCTTCACTCCCTCTCTCTGCTCCTTCACTCCCTCTCTCTGCTCCTTCACTCCCTCTCTCTGCTCCTTCACTCTCTCTCTCTGCTCCTTCACTCCCTCTCTCTGCTCCTTCACTCTCTCTCTCTGCTCCTTCATTCCCTCTCTCTGCTCCTTCACTCCCTCTCTCTGCTCCTTCATTCCCTCTCTCTGCTCCTTCACCCCCTATCACTGCTCCTTTTCTCTCTCTCTCTCTGCTCCTTCACTCCCTCTGCTCCTTCACTCTCTCTATCTGCTCCTTCACTCCCTCTCTCTGCTCCTTCACTCCCTCTCTCTGCTCCTTCACTCCCTCTCTCTGCTCCGTCACTCACTCTCTCTGCTCCTTCACTCCCTCTCTCTGCTCCTACACTCTCTCTCTCTGCTCCGTCACTCTCTCTGCTCCTTCACTCCCTCTCTCTGCTCCTTCACGCTCTCTGCTCCTTCACTCCCTCTCTCTGCTCCTTCACTCGCTCTCTCGGCTCCTTCACTCGCTCTCTCTGCTCCTTCAGTCTCTCTCTCTGCTCCTTCGCTCTATCTCTCTGCTCCTTCACTCCCTCTCTCTGCTCCTTCACTCCCTCTCTCTGTTCCTTCATTCCCTCTCTCTGCTCCTTCACCCCCTATCACTGCTCCTTTTCTCTCTCTCTCTCTGCTCCTTCACTCCCTCTGCTCCTTCACTCTCTCTATCTGCTCCTTCACTCCCTCTCTCTGCTCCTTCACTCCCTCTCTCTGCTCCTTCACTCCCTCTCTCTGCTCCGTCACTCACTCTCTCTGCTCCTTCACTCCCTCTCTCTGCTCCTACACTCTCTCTCTCTGCTCCGTCACTCTCTCTGCTCCTTCACTCCCTCTCTCTGCTCCTTCACGCTCTCTGCTCCTTCACTCCCTCTCTCTGCTCCTTCACTCGCTCTCTCGGCTCTTTCACTCGCTCTCTCTGCTCCTTCAGTCTCTCTCTCTGCTCCTTCGCTCTATCTCTCTGCTCCTTCACTCCCTCTCTCTGCTCCTTCACTCCCTCTCTCTGCTCCTTCACTCTCTCTCTCTGCTCCTTCACTCTCTCTCTCTGCTCCTTCACTCTCTCTCTCTGCTCCTTCACTCCCTCTCTCTGCTCCTTCACTCCCTCTCTCTGCTCCTTCACTCACTCTCCCTGCTCCTTCACTCTCTCTCTCTGCTCCTTCACACTCTCTCTGCTCCTTCGCTCCCTCTGCTCCTTCACTCCCTCTCTCTGCTCCTTCACTCCCTCTCTCTGCTCATTCACTCGCTCTCTCTGCTCCTTCACTCTCTCTGCTCCTTCACTCTCTCTCTCTGATCCTTCACTCTCTCTCTCTGCTCCTTGACTCTCTCTCTGCTCCTTCACTCCCTCTCTCTGCTCCTTCACTCCCTCTCTCTGCTCCTTCACTCCCTCTCTCTGCTCCGTCACTCTCTCTCTCTGCTCCTTCACTCTCTCTCTCTGCTCCTTCACTCTCTCTCTCTGCTCCTTCACTCCCTCTCTCTGCTCCTTCACTCCCTCTCTCTGCTCCTTCACTCCCTCTCTCTGCTCCTTCACTCTCTCTCTCTGCTCCTTCACTCTCTCCCTCTGCTCCTTCACTCCCTCTCTCTGCTCCTTCACTCCCTCTCTCTGCTCCTTCACTCCCTCTCTCTGCTCCTTCACTCTCTCTCTCTGCTCCTTCACTCCCTCTCTCTGCTCCTTCACTCTCTCTCTCTGCTCCTTCATTCCCTCTCTCTGCTCCTTCACTCCCTCTCTCTGCTCCTTCATTCCCTCTCTCTGCTCCTTCACCCCCTATCACTGCTCCTTTTCTCTCTCTCTCTCTGCTCCTTCACTCCCTCTGCTCCTTCACTCCCTCTATCTGCTCCTTCACTCCCTCTCTCTGCTCCTTCACTCCCTCTCTCTGCTCCTTCACTCCCTCTCTCTGCTCCGTCACTCACTCTCTCTGCTCCTTCACTCCCTCTCTCTGCTCCTACACTCTCTCTCTCTGCTCCGTCACTCTCTCTGCTCCTTCACTCCCTCTCTCTGCTCCTTCACGCTCTCTGCTCCTTCACTCCCTCTCTCTGCTCCTTCACTCGCTCTCTCGGCTCCTTCACTCGCTCTCTCTGCTCCTTCAGTCTCTCTCTCTGCTCCTTCGCTCTATCTCTCTGCTCCTTCACTCCCTCTCTCTGCTCCTTCACTCCCTCTCTCTGCTCCTTCACTCTCTCTCTCTGCTCCTTCACTCTCTCTCTCTGCTCCTTCACTCTCTCTCTCTGCTCCTTCACTCCCTCTCTCTGCTCCTTCACTGCCTCTCTCTGCTCCTTCACTCACTCTCCCTGCTCCTTCACTCTCTCTCTCTGCTCCTTCACACTCTCTCTGCTCCTTCGCTCCCTCTGCTCCTTCACTCCCTCTCTCTGCTCCTTCACTCCCTCTCTCTGCTCATTCACTCGCTCTCTCTGCTCCTTCACTCTCTCTGCTCCTTCACTCTCTCTCTCTGATCCTTCACTCTCTCTCTCTGCTCCTTGACTCTCTCTCTGCTCCTTCACTCCCTCTCTCTGCTCCTTCACTCCCTCTCTCTGCTCCGTCACTCTCTCTCTCTGCTCTTTCACTCTCTCTCTCTGCTACTTCACTCCCTCTCTCTGCTCCTTCACTCTCTCTCTCTGCTCCTTCACTCTCTCTCTCTGCTCCTTCACTCTCTCTCTCTGCTCCTTCACTCCCTCTCTCTGCTCCTTCACTCCCTCTCTCTGCTCCTTCACTCCCTCTCTCTGCTCCTTCACTCCCTCTCTCTGCTCCTTCACTCTCTCTCTCTGCTCCTTCATTCCCTCTCTCTGCTCCTTCACTCCCTCTCTCTGCTCCTTCATTCCCTCTCTCTGCTCCTTCACCCCCTATCACTGCTCCTTTTCTCTCTCTCTCTCTGCTCCTTCACTCCCTCTGCTCCTTCACTCCCTCTATCTGCTCCTTCACTCCCTCTCTCTGCTCCTTCACTCCCTCTCTCTGCTCCTTCACTCCCTCTCTCTGCTCCGTCACTCACTCTCTCTGCTCCTTCACTCCCTCTCTCTGCTCCTACACTCTCTCTCTCTGCTCCGTCACTCTCTCTGCTCCTTCACTCCCTCTCTCTGCTCCTTCACGCTCTCTGCTCCTTCACTCCCTCTCTCTGCTCCTTCACTCGCTCTCTCGGCTCCTTCACTCGCTCTCTCTGCTCCTTCAGTCTCTCTCTCTGCTCCTTCGCTCTATCTCTCTGCTCCTTCACTCCCTCTCTCTGCTCCTTCACTCCCTCTCTCTGCTCCTTCACTCTCTCTCTCTGCTCCTTCACTCTCTCTCTCTGCTCCTTCACTCTCTCTCTCTGCTCCTTCACTCCCTCTCTCTGCTCCTTCACTGCCTCTCTCTGCTCCTTCACTCACTCTCCCTGCTCCTTCACTCTCTCTCTCTGCTCCTTCACACTCTCTCTGCTCCTTCGCTCCCTCTGCTCCTTCACTCCCTCTCTCTGCTCCTTCACTCCCTCTCTCTGCTCATTCACTCGCTCTCTCTGCTCCTTCACTCTCTCTGCTCCTTCACTCTCTCTCTCTGATCCTTCACTCTCTCTCTCTGCTCCTTGACTCTCTCTCTGCTCCTTCACTCCCTCTCTCTGCTCCTTCACTCCCTCTCTCTGCTCCGTCACTCTGTCTCTCTGCTCTTTCACTCTCTCTCTCTGCTACTTCACTCCCTCTCTCTGCTCCTTCACTCTCTCTCTCTGCTCCTTCACTCTCTCTCTCTGCTCCTTCACTCCCTCTCTCTGCTCCTTCACTCCCTCTCTCTGCTCCTTCACTCCCTCTCTCTGCTCCTTCACTCACTCTCTCTGCTCCTTCACTCTCTCTCTCTGCTCCTTCACTTCCTCTCTCTGTTCCTTCACTCCCTCTCTCTGCTCCTTCACTCCCTCTCTCTGCTCCTTCACTCCCTCTCTCTGCTCCTTCACTCCCTCTCTCTGCTCCTTCACTCTCTCTCTCTGCTCCTTCACTCCCTCTCTCTGCTCCGTCACTCCCTCTCTCTGCTCCTTCACTCCCTCTCTCTGCTCCTTAACTCCCTGTCTCTGCTCCGGCACTCTCTATCTCTGCTCTTTCACGCTCTCTCTCTGCTTCTTTACTCGCTCTCTCTGCTCCTTCACTCGCTCTTTCTGCTCCTTCAATCTCTCTCTCTCCTCCTTCACTCTCTCTCTCTGCTCCTTCTCTCCCTCTCTCTGCTCCTTCAGTCTCTCTCTCTGCTCCTTCGCTCTCTCTCTCTGCTCCTTCACTCCCTCTCTCTGCTCCGTCACTCTCTCTCTCTCTGCTCTTTCACCTCTCTCTCTGCTCCTTCACTCCCTCTCTCTGCTCCTTCACTCTCTCTCTCTGCTCCTTCACTCTCTCTCTCTGCTCCTTCACTCTCTCCCTCTGCTCCTTCACTCCCTCTCTCTGCTCCATCACTCCCTCTCTCTGCTCCTTCACTCCCTCTCTCTGCTCCTTCACTCTCTCTCTCTGCTCCTTCACTCCCTCTCTCTGCTCCTTCACTCTCTCTCTCTGCTCCTTCATTCCCTCTCTCTGCTCCTTCACTCCCTCTCTCTGCTCCTTCATTCCCTCTCTCTGCACCTTCACCCCCTCTCACTGCTCCTTTTCTCTCTCTCTCTCTGCTCCTTCACTCCCTCTGCTCCTTCACTCTCTCTATCTGCTCCTTCACTCCCTCTCTCTGCTCCTTCACTCCATCTCTCTGCTCCTTCACTCCCTCTCTCTGCTCCGTCACTCACTCTCTCTGCTCCTTCACTCCCTCTCTCTGCTCCCACACTCTCTCTCTCTGCTCCTTCACTCGCTCTTTCTGGTCCTTCAAGCTCTCTCTCTCCTCCTTCACTCTCTCTCTCTGCTCCTTCACTCCCTCTCTCTGCTCCTTCAGTCTCTCTCTCTGCTCCTTCGCTCACTCTCTCTGCTCCTTCGCTCCCTCTCTCTGCTCCGTCACTCTCTCTCTCTGCTCTTTCACTCTCTCTCTCTGCTCCTTCACTCACTCTCTCTGCTCCTACACTCTCTCTCTCTGCTCCTTCACTCTCTCTCTCTGCTCCTTCACTCTCTCTCTCTGCTCCTTCACTCCCTCTCTCTACTCCTTCACTCCCTCTCTCTGCGCCTTCACTCCCTCTCTCTGCTCCTTCACTCTCTCTCTCTGCTCCTTCACTCCCTCTCTCTGCTCCTTCACTCTCTCTCTCTGCTCCTTCACTCACTCTCTCTGCTCCTTCGCCCCCTCTCCCTGCTCCTTCACTCCCTCTCTCTGCTCCTTCATTCCCTCTCTCTGCTCCTTCACCCCCTCTCACTGCTCCTTCTCTCTCTCTCTCTGCTCCTTCACTCCCTCTGCTCCTTCACTCTCTCTATCTGCTCCTTCACTCCCTCTCTCTGCTCCTTCACTCCCTCTCTCTGCTCCTTCTCTCCCTCTCTCTGCTCCTTCAGTCTCTCTCTTTGCTCCTTCGCTCTCTTTCTCTGCTCCTTCACTCCCTCTCTCTGCTCCGTCACTCTCTCTCTCTGCTCTTTCACCTCTCTCTCTGCTCCTTCACTCCCTCTCTCTGCTCCTTCACTCTCTCTCTCTGCTCCTTCACTCTCTCTCTCTGCTCCTTCACTCTCTCCCTCTGCTCCTTCACTCCCTCTCTCTGCTCCTTCACTCCCTCTCTCTGCTCCTTCACTCCCTCTCTCTGCTCCTTCACTCTCTCTCTCTGCTCCTTCACTCCCTCTCTCTGCTCCTTCACTCTCTCTCTCTGCTCCTTCATTCCCTCTCTCTGCTCCTTCACTCCCTCTCTCTGCTCCTTCACTCTCTCTATCTGCTCCTTCACTCCCTCTCTCTGCTCCTTCACTCCCTCTCTCTGCTCCTTCACTCCCTCTCTCTGCTCCGTCACTCACTCTCTCTGCTCCTTCACTCCCTCTCTCTGCTCCTACACTCTCTCTCTCTGCTCCGTCACTCTCTCTGCTCCTTCACTCCCTCTCTCTGCTCCTTCACGCTCTCTGCTCCTTCACTCCCTCTCTCTGCTCCTTCACTCGCTCTCTCGGCTCCTTCACTCGCTCTCTCTGCTCCTTCAGTCTCTCTCTCTGCTCCTTCGCTCTATCTCTCTGCTCCTTCACTCCCTCTCTCTGCTCCTTCACTCCCTCTCTCTGCTCCTTCACTCTCTCTCTCTGCTCCTTCACTCTCTCTCTGCTCCTTCACTCTCTCTCTCTGCTCCTTCACTCCCTCTCTCTGCTCCTTCACTCCCTCTCTCTGCTCCTTCACTCACTCTCCCTGCTCCTTCACTCTCTCTCTCTGCTCCTTCACACTCTCTCTGCTCCTTCGCTCCCTCTGCTCCTTCACTCCCTCTCTCTGCTCCTTCACTCCCTCTCTCTGCTCATTCACTCGCTCTCTCTGCTCCTTCACTCTCTCTGCTCCTTCACTCTCTCTCTCTGATCCTTCACTCCCTCTCTCTGCTCCTTCACTCCCTCTCTCTGCTCCTTAACTCCCTGTCTCTGCTCCGGCACTCTCTATCTCTGCTCTTTCACGCTCTCTCTCTGCTTCTTTACTCGCTCTCTCTGCTCCTTCACTCGCTCTTTCTGCTCCTTCAATCTCTCTCTCTCCTCCTTCACTCTCTCTCTCTGCTCCTTCTCTCCCTCTCTCTGCTCCTTCAGTCTCTCTCTCTGCTCCTTCGCTCTCTCTCTCTGCTCCTTCACTCCCTCTCTCTGCTCCGTCTCTCTCTCTCTCTCTGCTCTTTCACCTCTCTCTCTGCTCCTTCACTCCCTCTCTCTGCTCCTTCACTCTCTCTCTCTGCTCCTTCACTCTCTCTCTCTGCTCCTTCACTCTCTCCCTCTGCTCCTTCACTCCCTCTCTCTGCTCCATCACTCCCTCTCTCTGCTCCTTCACTCCCTCTCTCTGCTCCTTCACTCTCTCTCTCTGCTCCTTCACTCCCTCTCTCTGCTCCTTCACTCTCTCTCTCTGCTCCTTCATTCCCTCTCTCTGCTCCTTCACTCCCTCTCTCTGCTCCTTCATTCCCTCTCTCTGCACCTTCACCCCCTCTCA
Source organism: Scyliorhinus torazame (assembly GCF_047496885.1). Lineage (NCBI taxonomy): Eukaryota > Metazoa > Chordata > Chondrichthyes > Carcharhiniformes > Scyliorhinidae > Scyliorhinus > Scyliorhinus torazame. Next base: position 79,251,079 of record NC_092710.1, on the reverse strand, counting down.
CTGCTCCTTTTCTCTCTCTCTCTCTGCTCCTTCACTCCCTCTGCTCCTTCACTCTCTCTATCTGCTCCTTCACTCCCTCTCTCTGCTCCTTCACTCCCTCTCTCTGCTCCTTCACTCCCTCTCTCTGCTCCGTCACTCACTCTCTCTGCTCCTTCACTCCCTCTCTCTGCTCCCACACTCTCTCTCTCTGCTCCTTCACTCGCTCTTTCTGGTCCTTCAAGCTCTCTCTCTCCTCCTTCACTCTCTCTCTCTGCTCCTTCACTCCCTCTCTCTGCTCCTTCAGTCTCTCTCTCTGCTCCTTCGCTCAATCTCTCTGCTCCTTCGCTCCCTCTCTCTGCTCCGTCACTCTCTCTCTCTGCTCTTTCACTCTCTCTCTCTGCTCCTTCACTCACTCTCTCTGCTCCTACACTCTCTCTCTCTGCTCCTTCACTCTCTCTCTCTGCTCCTTCACTCTCTCTCTCTGCTCCTTCACTCCCTCTCTCTACTCCTTCACTCCCTCTCTCTGCGCCTTCACTCCCTCTCTCTGCTCCTTCACTCTCTCTCTCTGCTCCTTCACTCCCTCTCTCTGCTCCTTCACTCTCTCTCTCTGCTCCTTCACTCACTCTCTCTGCTCCTTCGCCCCCTCTCCCTGCTCCTTCACTCCCTCTCTCTGCTCCTTCATTCCCTCTCTCTGCTCCTTCACCCCCTCTCACTGCTCCTTCTCTCTCTCTCTCTGCTCCTTCACTCCCTCTGCTCCTTCACTCTCTCTATCTGCTCCTTCACTCCCTCTCTCTGCTCCTTCACTCCCTCTCTCTGCTCCTTCTCTCCCTCTCTCTGCTCCTTCAGTCTCTCTCTTTGCTCCTTCGCTCTCTTTCTCTGCTCCTTCACTCCCTCTCTCTGCTCCGTCACTCTCTCTCTCTGCTCTTTCACCTCTCTCTCTGCTCCTTCACTCCCTCTCTCTGCTCCTTCACTCTCTCTCTCTGCTCCTTCACTCTCTCTCTCTGCTCCTTCACTCTCTCCCTCTGCTCCTTCACTCCCTCTCTCTGCTCCTTCACTCCCTCTCTCTGCTCCTTCACTCCCTCTCTCTGCTCCTTCACTCTCTCTCTCTGCTCCTTCACTCCCTCTCTCTGCTCCTTCACTCTCTCTCTCTGCTCCTTCATTCCCTCTCTCTGCTCCTTCACTCCCTCTCTCTGCTCCTTCATTCCCTCTCTCTGCTCCTTCACCCCCTATCACTGCTCCTTTTCTCTCTCTCTCTCTGCTCCTTCACTCCCTCTGCTCCTTCACTCTCTCTATCTGCTCCTTCACTCCCTCTCTCTGCTCCTTCACTCCCTCTCTCTGCTCCTTCACTCCCTCTCTCTGCTCCGTCACTCACTCTCTCTGCTCCTTCACTCCCTCTCTCTGCTCCTACACTCTCTCTCTCTGCTCCGTCACTCTCTCTGCTCCTTCACTCCCTCTCTCTGCTCCTTCACGCTCTCTGCTCCTTCACTCCCTCTCTCTGCTCCTTCACTCGCTCTCTCGGCTCCTTCACTCGCTCTCAATGCTCCTTCAGTCTCTCTCTCTGCTCCTTCGCTCTATCTCTCTGCTCCTTCACTCCCTCTCTCTGCTCCTTCACTCCCTCTCTCTGCTCCTTCACTCTCTCTCTCTGCTCCTTCACTCTCTCTCTCTGCTCCTTCACTCTCTCTCTCTGCTCCTTCACTCCCTCTCTCTGCTCCTTCACTCCCTCTCTCTGCTCCTTCACTCACTCTCCCTGCTCCTTCACTCTCTCTCTCTGCTCCTTCACACTCTCTCTGCTCCTTCGCTCCCTCTGCTCCTTCACTCCCTCTCTCTGCTCCTTCACTCCCTCTCTCTGCTCATTCACTCGCTCTCTCTGCTCCTTCACTCTCTCTGCTCCTTCACTCTCTCTCTCTGATCCTTCACTCTCTCTCTCTGCTCCTTGACTCTCTCTCTGCTCCTTCACTCCCTCTCTCTGCTGCTTCACTCCCTCTCTCTGCTCCTTCACTCCCTCTCTCTGCTCCGTCACTCTCTCTCTCTGCTCTTTCACTCTCTCTCTCTGCTACTTCACTCCCTCTCTCTGCTCCTTCACTCTCTCTCTCTGCTCCTTCACTCTCTCTCTCTGCTCCTTCACTCCCTCTCTCTGCTCCTTCACTCCCTCTCTCTGCTCCTTCACTCCCTCTCTCTGCTCCTTCACTCACTCTCTCTGCTCCTTCACTCACTCTCTCTGCTCCTTCACTCTCTCTCTCTGCTCCTTCACTTCCTCTCTCTGCTCCTTCACTCCCTCTCTCTGCTCCTTCACTCCCTCTCTCTGCTCCTTCACTCCCTCTCTCTGCTCCTTCACTCCCTCTCTCTGCTCCTTCACTCTCTCTCTCTGCTCCTTCACTCCCTCTCTCTGCTCCTTCACTCCCTCTCTCTGCTCCTTAACTCCCTGTCTCTGCTCCGGCACTCTCTATCTCTGCTCTTTCACGCTCTCTCTCTGCTTCTTTACTCGCTCTCTCTGCTCCTTCACTCGCTCTTTCTGCTCCTTCAATCTCTCTCTCTCCTCCTTCACTCTCTCTCTCTGCTCCTTCTCTCCCTCTCTCTGCTCCTTCAGTCTCTCTCTCTGCTCCTTCGCTCTCTCTCTCTGCTCCTTCACTCCCTCTCTCTGCTCCGTCACTCTCTCTCTCTCTGCTCTTTCACCTCTCTCTCTGCTCCTTCACTCCCTCTCTCTGCTCCTTCACTCTCTCTCTCTGCTCCTTCACTCTCTCTCTCTGCTCCTTCACTCTCTCCCTCTGCTCCTTCACTCCCTCTCTCTGCTCCATCACTCCCTCTCTCTGCTCCTTCATTCCCTCTCTCTGCTCCTTCACTCTCTCTCTCTGCTCCTTCACTCCCTCTCTCTGCTCCTTCACACTCTCTCTCTGCTCCTTCATTCCCTCTCTCTGCTCCTTCACTCCCTCTCTCTGCTCCTTCATTCCCTCTCTCTGCACCTTCACCCCCTCTCACTGCTCCTTTTCTCTCTCTCTCTCTGCTCCTTCACTCCCTCTGCTCCTTCACTCTCTCTATCTGCTCCTTCACTCCCTCGCTCTGCTCCTTCACTCCCTCTCTCTGCTCCTTCACTCCCTCTCTCTGCTCCGTCACTCACTCTCTCTGCTCCTTCACTCCCTCTCTCTGCTCCCACACTCTCTCACTCTGCTCCGTCACTCTCTCTGCTCCTTCACTCCCTCTCTCTGCTCCTTCACGCTCTCTGCTTCTTCACTCCCTCGCTCTGCTCCTTCACTCCCTCTCTCTGCTCCTTCACTCGCTCTCTCTGCTCCTTCAGTCTCTCTCTCTGCTCCTTCGCTCTTTCTCTCTGCTCCTTCACTCCCTCTCTCTGCTCCTTCACTCCCTTTCTCTGCTCCTTCACTCTCTCTCTCTCTGCTCCTTCACTCTCTCTCTCTGCTCCTTCACTCTCTCTCTCTGCTCCTTCACTCTCTCTCTCTGCTCCTTCACTCCCTCTCTCTGCTCCTTCACTCCCTCTCTCTGCTCCTTCACTCACTCTCCCTGCTCCTTCACTCTCTCTCTCTGCTCCTTCACACTCTCTCTGCTCCTTCACTCCCTCTCTCTGCTCCTTCACTCCCTCTCTCTGCTCCTTCACTCCCTCTCTCTGCTCCTTCACTCCCTCTCTCTGCTCCTTCACTCCCTCTTTCTGCTCCTTCACTCTCTCTCTCTGCTCCTTCACTCCCATTCTCTGCTCCTTCCCTCTCTCTCTCTGCTCCTTCACTCCCTCTCTCTGCTCCTTCACTCCCTCTCTCTGCTCCTTCACTCCCTCTCTCTGCTCCTTCACTCCCTCTCTCTGCTCCGTCACTCCCTCTCTCTGTCCTTCACTCCCTCTCTCTGCTCCTTCACTCTCTCTCTCTCTGCTCCATCACTCTCTCTCTCTGCTCCTTCATTCTCTCTCTCTGCTCCTTCACTCTCTCTCTCTGCACCTTCACTCTCTCTCTCTGCTCCTTCACTCCCTCTCTCTGCTCCTTCACTCTCTCTCCCTGCTCCTTCACTCCCTCTCTCTGCTCCTTCACTCTCTCTCTCTGCTCCTTCACTCTCTCTCTCTGCTCCTTCACTCTCTCTCTGCTCCTTCACTCTCTCTCTCTGCTCCTTCACTCCCTCTCTCTGCTCCTTCACTCCCTCTCTCTGCTCCTTCACTCCCTCTCTCTGCTCCTTCACTCCCTCTCTCTGCTCCCTCACTCACTCTCTCTGCTCCTTCACTCTCTCTCTCTGCTCCTTCACTCCCTCTCTCTGCTCCTTCACTCCCTCTCTCTGCTCCTTCACTCCCTCTCTCTGCTCCTTCACTCCCTCACCCTGCTCCTTCGCTCTCTCTCTCTGCTCCTTCACTCTCTCTCTCTGCTCCTTCACTCTCTCTCTCTGCTCCTTCACTCCCTCTCTCTTCTCCATCACTCCCTCTCTGTGCTCGTTCACTCCCTCTCTCTGCTCCTTCACTCCCTCTCTCTGCTCCTTCACTCCCTCTCTCTGCTCCTTCACTCCCTCTCTGCTCCTTCACTCTCTCTCTCTGCTCCTTCACTCCCTCTCTCTGCTCCTTCACTCTCTCTCTCTGCTCCTTCACTCCCTCTCTCTGCTCCTTCGCCCCCTCTCCCTGCTCCTTCACTCCCTCTCTCTGCTCCTTCATTCCCTCTCTCTGCTCCTTCACCCCCTCTCCCTGCTCCTTCTCTCTCTCTCTCTGCTCCTTCACTCCCTCTGCTCCTTCACACTCTCTCTCTGCTCCTTCACTCCCTCTCTCTGCTCCTTCGCCCCCTCTCCCTGCTCCTTCACTCCCTCTCTCTGCTCCTTCATTCCCTCTCTCTGCTCCTTCACCCCCTCTCCCTGCTCCTTCTCTCTCTCTCTCTGCTCCTTCACTCCCTCTGCTCCTTCACTCTCTCTCTCTGCTCCTTCACTCCCTCTCTCTGCTCCTTCATTCCCTCTCTCTGCTCCTTCACCCCCTCTCCCTGCTCCTTCTCTCTCTCTCTCTGCTCCTTCACTCCCTCTGCTCCTTCACTCACTCTCTCTGCTCCGTCACTCTCTCTCTGCTCCTTCACTCCCTCTCTCTGCTCCTACACTCTCTCACTCTGCTCCGTCACTCTCTCTGCTCCTTCACTCCCTCTCTCTGCTCCTTCACTCCCTCTGCTCCTTCACTCCCTCTCTCTGCTCCTTCACTCCGTCTCTCTGCTCCTTCACTCCCTCTCTCTGCTCCTTCACTCCCTCTCTCTGCTCCTTCACTCCCTCTCTCTGCTCCTTCACTCTCTCTCTCTGCTCCTTCACTCTCTGTCTCTCTGCTCCTTCACTCTCTCTCTCTGCTCCTTCACTCCCTCTCTCTTCTCCATCACTCCCTTTCTCTGCTCGTTCACTCCCTCTCTCTGCTCCTTCACTCCCTCTCTCTGCTCCTTCACTCCCTCTCTCTGCTCCTTCACTCCCTCTCTGCTCCTTCACTCTCTCTCTCTGCTCCTTCACTCCCTCTCTCTGCTCCTTCACTCTCTCTCTCTGCTCCTTCACTCCCTCTCTCTGCTCCTTCGCCCCCTCTCCCTGCTCCTTCACTCCCTCTCTCTGCTCCTTCATTCCCTCTCTCTGCTCCTTCACCCCCTCTCCCTGCTCCTTCTCTCTCTCTCTCTGCTCCTTCACTCCCTCTGCTCCTTCACTCTCTCTCTCTGCACCTTCACTCCCTCTCTCTGCTCCTTCACTCCCTCTCTCTGCTCCTTCGCCCCCTCTCCCTGCTCCTTCACTCCCTCTCTCTGCTCCTTCATTCCGTCTCTCTGCTCCTTCACCCCTTCTCCCTGCTCCTTCTCTCTCTCTCTCTGCTCCTTCACTCCCTCTGCTCCTTCACTCTCTCTCTCTGCTCCTTCACTCCCTCTCTCTGCTCCTTCATTCCCTCTCTCTGCTCCTTCACCCCCTCTCCCTGCTCCTTCTCTCTCTCTCTCTGCTCCTTCACTCCCTCTGCTCCTTCACTCTCTCTCTCTGCACCTTCACTCCCTCTCTCTGCTCCTTCGCTCCCTCTTTCTGCTCCTTCACTCTCTCTCTCTGCTCCTTCACTCCCATTCTCTGCTCCTTCCCTCTCTCTCTCTGCTCCTTCACTCCCTCTCTCTGCTCCTTCACTCCCTCTCTCTGCTCCTTCACTCCCTCTCTCTGCTCCGTCACTCCCTCTCTCTGTCCTTGACTCCCTCTCTCTGCTCCTTCACTCTCTCTCTCTGCTCCATCACTCTCTCTCTCTGCTCCTTCACTCTCTCTCTCTGCTCCTTCACTCTCTCTCTCTGCTCCTTCACTCTCTCTCTCTGCACCTTCACTCTCTCTCTCTGCTCCTTCACTCCCTCTCTCTGCTCCTTCGCCCCCTCTACCTGCTCCTTCACTCCCTCTCTCTGTTCCTTCATTCCCTCTCTCTGCTCCTTTGCCCCCTCTCCCTGCTCCTTCTCTCTCTCTCTCTGCTCCTTCACTCCCTCTGCTCCTTCACTCTCTCTCTCTGCTCCTTCACTCCATCTCTCTGCTCCTTCACTCCCTCTCTCTTCTCCATCACTCCCTCTCTCTGCTCGTTCACTCCCTCTCTCTGCTCCTTCACTCCCTCTCTCTGCTCCTTTACTCCGTTTCTCTGCTCCTTCACTCCCTCTCTGCTCCTTCACTCTCTCTCTCTGCTCCTTCACTCCCTCTCTCTGCTCCTTCACTCCCTCTCTCTGCTCCTTCACTCCCTCTCTCTGCTCCTTCACTCTCTCTCTCTGCTCCTTCACTCTCTCTCTCTGCTCCTTCACTCTCTCTCTCTGCTCCTTCACTCCCTCTCTCTTCTCCATCACTCCCTCTCTCTGCTCGTTCACTCCCTCTCTCTGCTCCTTCACTCACTCTCTCTGCTCCTTCACTCCCTCTCTCTGCTCCTTCACTCCCTCTCTGCTCCTTCACTCTCTCTCTCTGCTCCTTCACTCCCTCTCTCTTCTCCTTCACTCCCTCTCTCTGCTCCGTCACTCACTCTCTCTGCTCCTTCACTCCCTCTCTCTGCTCCTTCACTCTCTCTCTCTGCTTCTTCACTCTCTCTCTGCTCCTTCACTCCCTCTCTCTGCTCCTTCACTCCCTCTTTCTGCTCCTTCACTCTCTCTCTCTGCTCCGTCACTCTCTCTCTCTGCTCCGTCACTCTCTCTATCTTCTCCTTCACTCCCTCTCTCTGCTCCTTCACTCCCTCTCTCTGCTTTTCACTCACTCTCTCTGCTCCTTCAGTCTCTCTCTCTGCTCCTTCGCTCTCTCTCTCTGCTCCTTCACTCCCTCTCTCTGCTCCGTCACTCTCTCTCTCTGCTCTTTCACTCTCTCTCTCTGCTACTTCACTCTCTCTCTCTGCTCCTTCACTCTCTCTCTCTGCTCCTTCACTCTCTCTCTCTGCTCCTTCACTCTCTCTCTCTGCTCCTTCACTCCCCCTCTCTGCTCCTTCACTCCCTCTCTCTGCTCCTTCACTCCCTCTCTCTGCTCCTTCACTCACTCTCTCTGCTCCTTTACTCTCTCTCTCTGCTCCTTCACTTCCTCTCTCTGTTCCTTCACTCCCTCTCTCTGCTCCTTCACTCCCTCTCTCTGCTCCTTCACTCCCTCTCTCTGCTCCTTCACTCCCTCTCTCTGCTCCTTCACTCTCTCTCTCTGCTCCTTCACTCCCTCTCTCTGCTCCTTCACTCCCTCTCTCTGCTCCTTAACTCCCTGTCTCTGCTCCGGCACTCTCTATCTCTGCTCTTTCACGCTCTCTCTCTGCTTCTATACTCGCTCTCTCTGCTCCTTCACTCGCTCTTTCTGCTCCTTCAATCTCTCTCTCTCCTCCTTCACTCTCTCTCTCTGCTCCTTCTCTCCCTCTCTCTGCTCCTTCAGTCTCTCTCTCTGCTCCTTCGCTCTCTCTCTCTGCTCCTTCACTCCCTCTCTCTGCTCCGTCACTCTCTCTCTCTGCTCTTTCACCTCTCTCTCTGCTCCTTCACTCCCTCTCTCTGCTCCTTCACTCTCTCTCTCTGCTCCTTCACTCTCTCTCTCTGCTCCTTCACTCTCTCCCTCTGCTCCTTCACTCCCTCTCTCTGCTCCATCACTCCCTCTCTCTGCTCCTTCACTCCCTCTCTCTGCTCCTTCACTCTCTCTCTCTGCTCCTTCACTCCCTCTCTCTGCTCCTTCACTCTCTCTCTCTGCTCCTTCATTCCCTCTCTCTGCTCCTTCACTCCCTCTCTCTGCTCCTTCATTCCCTCTCTCTGCACCTTCACCCCCTCTCACTGTTCCTTTTCTCTCTCTCTCTCTGCTCCTTCACTCCCTCTGCTCCTTCACTCTCTCTATCTGCTCCTTCACTCCCTCTCTCTGCTCCTTCACTCCCTCTCTCTGCTCCTTCACTCCCTCTCTCTGCTCCGTCACTCACTCTCTCTGCTCCTTCACTCCCTCTCTCTGCTCCTACACTCTCTCACTCTGCTCCGTCACTCTCTCTGCTCCTTCACTCCCTCTCTCTGCTCCTTCACTCGCTCTCTCTGCTCCTTCACTCCCTCTCTCTGCTCCTTCACTCCCTCTCTCTGCTCCTTCACTCCCTCACCCTGCTCCTTCGCTCTCTCTCTCTGCTCCTTCACTCTCTCTCTCTGCTCCTTCACTCTCTCTCTCTGCTCCTTCACTCCCTCTCTCTTCTCCATCACTCCCTCTCTCTGCTCGTTCACTCCCTCTCTCTGCTCCTTCACTCCCTCTCTCTGCTCCTTCACTCCCTCTCTCTGCTCCTTCACTCCCTCTCTCTGCTCCTTCACTCTCTCTCTCTGCTCCTTCATTCCCTCTCTCTGCTCCTTCACTCCCTCTCTCTGCTCCTTCATTCCCTCTCTCTGCACCTTCACCCCCTCTCACTGTTCCTTTTCTCTCTCTCTCTCTGCTCCTTCACTCCCTCTGCTCCTTCACTCTCTCTATCTGCTCCTTCACTCCCTCTCTCTTCTCCTTCACTCCCTCTCTCTGCTCCGTCACTCACTCTCTCTGCTCCTTCACTCCCTCTCTCTGCTCCTTCACTCTCTCTCTCTGCTTCTTCACTCTCTCTCTGCTCCTTCACTCCCTCTCTCTGCTCCTTCACTCCCTCTTTCTGCTCCTTCACTCTCTCTCTCTGCTCCGTCACTCTCTCTCTCTGCTCCGTCACTCTCTCTATCTTCTCCTTCACTCCCTCTCTCTGCTCCTTCACTCCCTCTCTCTGCTTTTCACTCACTCTCTCTGCTCCTTCAGTCTCTCTCTCTGCTCCTTCGCTCTCTCTCTCTGCTCCTTCACTCCCTCTCTCTGCTCCGTCACTCTCTCTCTCTGCTCTTTCACTCTCTCTCTCTGCTACTTCACTCTCTCTCTCTGCTCCTTCACTCTCTCTCTCTGCTCCTTCACTCTCTCTCTCTGCTCCTTCACTCTCTCTCTCTGCTCCTTCACTCCCTCTCTCTGCTCCTTCACTCCCTCTCTCTGCTCCTTCACTCCCTCTCTCTGCTCCTTCACTTCCTCTCTCTGTTCCTTCACTCCCTCTCTCTGCTCCTTCACTCCCTCTCTCTGCTCCTTCACTCCCTCTCTCTGCTCCTTCACTCCCTCTCTCTGCTCCTTCACTCTCTCTCTCTGCTCCTTCACTCCCTCTCTCTGCTCCTTCACTCCCTCTCTCTGCTCCTTCACTCCCTCTCTCTGCTCCTTAACTCCCTGTCTCTGCTCCGGCACTCTCTATCTCTGCTCTTTCACGCTCTCTCTCTGCTTCTTTACTCGCTCTCTCTGCTCCTTCACTCGCTCTTTCTGCTCCTTCAATCTCTCTCTCTCCTCCTTCACTCTCTCTCTCTGCTCCTTCTCTCCCTCTCTCTGCTCCTTCAGTCTCTCTCTCTGCTCCTTCGCTCTCTCTCTCTGCTCCTTCACTCCCTCTCTCTGCTCCGTCACTCTCTCTCTCTGCTCTTTCACCTCTCTCTCTGCTCCTTCACTCCCTCTCTCTGCTCCTTCACTCTCTCTCTCTGCTCCTTCACTCTCTCTCTCTGCTCCTTCACTCTCTCCCTCTGCTCCTTCACTCCCTCTCTCTGCTCCATCACTCCCTCTCTCTGCTCCTTCACTCCCTCTCTCTGCTCCTTCACTCTCTCTCTCTGCTCCTTCACTCCCTCTCTCTGCTCCTTCACTCTCTCTCTCTGCTCCTTCATTCCCTCTCTCTGCTCCTTCACTCCCTCTCTCTGCTCCTTCATTCCCTCTCTCTGCACCTTCACCCCCTCTCACTGTTCCTTTTCTCTCTCTCTCTCTGCTCCTTCACTCCCTCTGCTCCTTCACTCTCTCTATCTGCTCCTTCACTCCCTCTCTCTGCTCCTTCACTCCCTCTCTCTGCTCCTTCACTCCCTCTCTCTGCTCCGTCACTCACTCTCTCTGCTCCTTCACTCCCTCTCTCTGCTCCTACACTCTCTCACTCTGCTCCGTCACTCTCTCTGCTCCTTCACTCCCTCTCTCTGCTCCTTCACTCGCTCTCTCTGCTCCTTCACTCCCTCTCTCTGCTCCTTCACTCCCTCTCTCTGCTCCTTCACTCCCTCACCCTGCTCCTTCGCTCTCTCTCTCTGCTCCTTCACTCTCTCTCTCTGCTCCTTCACTCTCTCTCTCTGCTCCTTCACTCCCTCTCTCTTCTCCATCACTCCCTCTCTCTGCTCGTTCACTCCCTCTCTCTGCTCCTTCACTCCCTCTCTCTGCTCCTTCACTCCCTCTCTCTGCTCCTTCACTCCCTCTCTCTGCTCCTTCACTCTCTCTCTCTGCTCCTTCATTCCCTCTCTCTGCTCCTTCACTCCCTCTCTCTGCTCCTTCATTCCCTCTCTCTGCACCTTCACCCCCTCTCACTGTTCCTTTTCTCTCTCTCTCTCTGCTCCTTCACTCCCTCTGCTCCTTCACTCTCTCTATCTGCTCCTTCACTCCCTCTCTCTGCTCCTTCACTCCCTCTCTCTGCTCCTTCACTCCCTCTCTCTGCTCCGTCACTCACTCTCTCTGCTCCTTCACTCCCTCTCTCTGCTCCTACACTCTCTCACTCTGCTCCGTCACTCTCTCTGCTCCTTCACTCCCTCTCTCTGCTCCTTCACTCGCTCTCTCTGCTCCTTCACTCCCTCTCTCTGCTCCTTCACTCCCTCTCTCTGCTCCTTCACTCCCTCACCCTGCTCCTTCGCTCTCTCTCTCTGCTCCTTCACTCTCTCTCTCTGCTCCTTCACTCTCTCTCTCTGCTCCTTCACTCCCTCTCTCTTCTCCATCACTCCCTCTCTCTGCTCGTTCACTCCCTCTCTCTGCTCCTTCACTCCCTCTCTCTGCTCCTTCACTCCCTCTCTCTGCTCCTTCACTCCCTCTCTGCTCCTTCACTCTCTCTCTCTGCTCCTTCACTCCCTCTCTCTGCTCCTTCACTCTCTCTCTCTGCTCCTTCACTCCCTCTCTCTGCTCCTTCGCCCCCTCTCCCTGCTCCTTCACTCCCTCTCTCTGCTCCTTCATTCCCTCTCTCTGCTCCTTCACCCCCTCTCCCTGCTCCTTCTCTCTCTCTCTTTGCTCCTTCACTCCCTCTGCTCCTTCACTCTCTCTCTCTGCTCCTTCACTCCCTCTCTCTGCTCCTTCGCCCCCTCTCCCTGCTCCTTCACTCCCTCTCTCTGCTCCTTCATTCCCTCTCTCTGCTCCTTCACCCCCTCTCCCTGCTCCTTCTCTCTCTCTCTCTGCTCCTTCACTCCCTCTGCTCCTTCACTCTCTCTCTCTGCTCCTTCACTCCCTCTCTCTGCTCCTTCATTCCCTCTCTCTGCTCCTTCACCCCCTCTCCCTGCTCCTTCTCTCTCTCTCTCTGCTCCTTCACTCCCTCTGCTCCTTCACTCCCTCTCTCTGCTCCGTCACTCTCTCTCTGCTCCTTCACTCCCTCTCTCTGCTCCTACACTCTCTCACTCTGCTCCGTCACTCTCTCTGCTCCTTCACTCCCTCTCTCTGCTCCTTCACTCCCTCTGCTCCTTCACTCCCTCTCTCTGCTCCTTCACTCCGTCTCTCTGCTCCTTCACTCCCTCTCTCTGCTCCTTCACTCCCTCTCTCTGCTCCTTCACTCCCTCTCTCTGCTCCTTCACTCTCTCTCTCTGCTCCTTCACTCTCTCTCTCTGCTCCTTCACTCTCTCTCTCTGCTCCTTCACTCCCTCTCTCTTCTCCATCACTCCCTCTCTCTGCTCGTTCACTCCCTCTCTCTGCTCCTTCACTCCCTCTCTCTGCTCCTTCACTCCCTCTCTCTGCTCCTTCACTCCCTCTCTGCTCCTTCACTCTCTCTCTCTGCTCCTTCACTCCCTCTCTCTGCTCCTTCACTCTCTCTCTCTGCTCCTTCACTCCCTCTCTCTGCTCCTTCGCCCCCTCTCCCTGCTCCTTGACTCCCTCTCTCTGCTCCTTCATTCCCTCTCTCTGCTCCTTCACCCCCTCTCCCTGCTCCTTCTCTCTCTCTCTCTGCTCCTTCACTCCCTCTGCTCCTTCACTCTCTCTCTCTGCACCTTCACTCCCTCTCTCTGCTCCTTCACTCCCTCTCTCTGCTCCTTCGCCCCCTCTCCCTGCTCCTTCACTCCCTCTCTCTGCTCCTTCATTCCCTCTCTCTGCTCCTTCACTCCCGTTCTCTGCTGCTTCACTCCCTGTGTCTGCTCCTTCACTCTCTCTGCTCCTTCAATCCCTCTGTCTGCTCCTTCACTCTCCCTCTCTGCTCCTTCACTCTCTCTCTGCTCCTTCACTCCCTCTCTCTGCTCCTTCACTCCCTCTCTCTGCTCCTTCACTCCCTCTCTCTGCTCCTTCACTCTCTCTCTCTGCTCCTTCACCCCCTCTCCCTGCTCCTTCTCTCTCTCTCTCTGCTCCTTCACTCCCTCTGCTCCTTCACTCTCTCTCTCTGCTCCTTCACTCCCTCTCTCTGCTCCTTCATTCCCTCTCTCTGCTCCTTCACCCCCTCTCCCTGCTCCTTCTCTCTCTCTCTCTGCTCCTTCACTCCCTCTGCTCCTTCACTCTCTCTCTCTGCACCTTCACTCCCTCTCTCTGCTCCTTCACTCCCTCTTTCTGCTCCTTCACTCTCTCTCTCTGCTCCTTCACTCCCATTCTCTGCTCCTTCCCTCTCTCTCTCTGCTCCTTCACTCCCTCTCTCTGCTCCTTCACTCCCTCTCTCTGCTCCTTCACTCCCTCTCTCTGCTCCTTCACTCCCTCTCTCTGCTCCGTCACTCCCTCTCTCTGTCCTTCACTCCCTCTCTCTGCTCCTTCACTCTCTCTCTCTGCTCCATCACTCTCTCTCTCTGCTCCTTCACTCTCTCTCTCTGCTCCTTCACTCTCTCTCTCTGCTCCTTCACTCTCTCTCTCTGCACCTTCACTCTCTCTCTCTGCTCCTTCACTCCCTCTCTCTGCTCCTTCGCCCCCTCTCCCTGCTCCTTCACTCCCTCTCTCTGTTCCTTCATTCCCTCTCTCTGCTCCTTTGCCCCCTCTCCCTGCTCCTTCTCTCTCTCTCTCTCTGCTCCTTCACTCCCTCTGCTCCTTCACTCTCTCTCTCTGCTCCTTCACTCCATCTCTCTGCTCCTTCACTCCCTCTCTCTTCTCCATCACTCCCTCTCTCTGCTCCTTCACTCCCTCTCTCTGCTCCTTCACTCCCTCTCTCTGCTCCTTCACTCCCTCTCTCTGCTCCTTCACTCCCTCTCTGCTCCTTCACTCTCTCTCTCTGCTCCTTCACTCCCTCTCTCTGCTCCTTCACTCCCTCTCTCTGCTCCTTCACTCCCTCTCTCTGCTCCTTCACTCTCTCTCTCTGCTCCTTCACTCTCTCTCTCTGCTCCTTCACTCTCTCTCTCTGCTCCTTCACTCCCTCTCTCTTCTCCATCACTCCCTCTCTCTGCTCGTTCACTCCCTCTCTCTGCTCCTTCACTCACTCTCTCTGCTCCTTCACTCCCTCTCTCTGCTCCTTCACTCCCTCTCTGCTCCTTCACTCTCTCTCTCTGCTCCTTCACTCCCTCTCTCTGCTCCTTCACTCCCTCTCTCTGCTCCGTCACTCACTCTCTCTGCTCCTTCACTCCCTCTCTCTGCTCCTTCACTCTCTCTCTCTGCTTCTTCACTCTCTCTCTGCTCCTTCACTCCCTCTCTCTGCTCCTTCACTCCCTCTTTCTGCTCCTTCACTCTCTCTCTCTGCTCCGTCACTCTCTCTCTCTGCTCCGTCACTCTCTCTATCTTCTCCTTCACTCCCTCTCTCTGCTCCTTCACTCCCTCTCTCTGCTTTTCACTCACTCTCTCTGCTCCTTCAGTCTCTCTCTCTGCTCCTTCGCTCTCTCTCTCTGCTCCTTCACTCCCTCTCTCTGCTCCGTCACTCTCTCTCTCTGCTCTTTCACTCTCTCTCTCTGCTACTTCACTCCCTCTCTCTGCTCCTTCACTCTCTCTCTCTGCTCCTTCACTCTCTCTCTCTGCTCCTTCACTCTCTCTCTCTGCTCCTTCACTCCCTCTCTCTGCTCCTTCACTCCCTCTCTCTGCTCCTTCACTCCCTCTCTCTGCTCCTTCACTCACTCTCTCTGCTCCTTCACTCTCTCTCTCTGCTCCTTCACTTCCTCTCTCTGTTCCTTCACTCCCTCTCTCTGCTCCTTCACTCCCTCTCTCTGCTCCTTCACTCCCTCTCTCTGCTCCTTCACTCCCTCTCTCTGCTCCTTCACTCTCTCTCTCTGCTCCTTCACTCCCTCTCTCTGCTCCTTCACTCCCTCTCTCTGCTCCTTAACTCCCTCTCTCTGCTCCTTAACTCCCTGTCTCTGCTCCGGCACTCTCTATCTCTGCTCTTTCACGCTCTCTCTCTGCTTCTTTACTCGCTCTCTCTGCTCCTTCACTCGCTTTTTCTGCTCCTTCAATCTCTCTCTCTCCTCCTTCACTCTCTCTCTCTGCTCCTTCTCTCCCTCTCTCTGCTCCTTCAGTCTCTCTCTCTGCTCCTTCGCTCTCTCTCTCTGCTCCTTCACTCCCTCTCTCTGCTCCGTCACTCTCTCTCTCTGCTCTTTCACCTCTCTCTCTGCTCCTTCACTCCCTCTCTCTGCTCCTTCACTCTCTCTCTCTGCTCCTTCACTCTCTCTCTCTGCTCCTTCACTCTCTCCCTCTGCTCCTTCACTCCCTCTCTCTGCTCCATCACTCCCTCTCTCTGCTCCTTCACTCCCTCTCTCTGCTCCTTCACTCTCTCTCTCTGCTCCTTCACTCCCTCTCTCTGCTCCTTCACTCTCTCTCTCTGCTCCTTCATTCCCTCTCTCTGCTCCTTCAATCCCTCTCTCTGCTCCTTCATTCCCTCTCTCTGCACCTTCACCCCCTCTCACTGCTCCTTTTCTCTCTCTCTCTCTGCTCCTTCACTCCCTCTGCTCCTTCACTCTCTCTATCTGCTCCTTCACTCCCTCTCTCTGCTCCTTCACTCCCTCTCTCTGCTCCTTCACTCCCTCTCTCTGCTCCGTCACTCACTCTCTCTGCTCCTTCACTCCCTCTCTCTGCTCCTACACTCTCTCACTCTGCTCCGTCACTCTCTCTGCTCCTTCACTCCCTCTCTCTGCTCCTTCACGCTCTCTGCTCCTTCACTCCCTCGCTCTGCTCCTTCACTCCCTCTCTCTGCTCCTTCACTCGCTCTCTCTGCTCCTTCAGTCTCTCTCTCTGCTCCTTCGCTCTTTCTCTCTGCTCCTTCACTCCCTCTCTCTGCTCCTTCACTCCCTCTCTCTGCTCCTTCACTCTCTCTCTCTGCTCCTTCACTCTCTCTCTCTGCTCCTTCACTCTCTCTCTCTGCTCCTTCACTCTCTCTCTCTGCTCCTTCACTCTCTCTCTCTGCACCTTCACTCTCTCTCTCTGCTCCTTCACTCCCTCTCTCTGCTCCTTCACTCCCTCTCTCTGCTCCGTCACTCACTCTCTCTGCTCCTTCACTCGATCTCTCTCTGCTCCTACACTCTCTCACTCTGCTCCGTCACTCTCTCTGCTCCTTCACTCCCTCTCTCTGCTCCTTCACTCGCTCTCTCTGCTCCTTCAGTCTCTCTCTCTGCTCCTTCGCTCTTTCTCTCTGCTCCTTCACTCCCTCTCTCTGCTCCTTCACTCTCTCTCTCTGCTCCTTCACTCTCTCTCTCTGCTCCTTCACTCTCTCTCTCTGCTCCTTCACTCTCTCTCTCTGCTCCTTCACTCTCTCTCTCTGCTCCTTCACTCCCTCTCTCTGCTCCTTCACTCCCTCTCTCTGCTCCTTCACTCACTCTCCCTGCTCCTTCACTCTCTCTCTCTGCTCCTTCACACTCTCTCTGCTCCTTCACTTCCTCTCTCTGCTCCTTCACTCCCTCTCTCTGCTCCTTCACTCCCTCTCTCTGCTCCTTCACTCCCTCTTTCTGCTCCTTCACTCCCTCTCTCTGCTCCTTCACTCCCATTCTCTGCTCCTTCCCTCTCTCTCTCTGCTCCTTCACTCTCTCTCTCTGCTCCTTCACTCTCTCTCTCTGCTCCTTCACTCTCTCTCTCTGCTCCTTCACTCCCTCTCTCTGCTCCTTCACTCACTCTCCCTGCTCCTTCACTCTCTCTCTCTGCTCCTTCACACTCTCTCTGCTCCTTCACTCCCTCTCTCTGCTCCTTCACTCCCTCTCTCTGCTCCTTCACTCCCTCTCTCTGCTCCTTCACTCCCTCTTTCTGCTCCTTCACTCCCTCTCTCTGCTCCTTCACTCCCATTCTCTGCTCCTTCCCTCTCTCTCTCTGCTCCTTCACTCCCTCTCTCTGCTCCTTCACTCCCTCTCTCTGCTCCTTCACTCCCTCTCTCTGCTCCGTCACTCCCTCTCTCTGTCCTTCACTCCCTCTCTCTGCTCCTTCACTCTCTCTCTCTCTGCTCCATCACTCTCTCTCTCTGCTCCTTCACTCTCTCTCTCTGCTCCTTCACTCTCTCTCTCTGCACCTTCACTCTCTCTCTCTGCTCCTTCACTCCCTCTCTCTGCTCCTTCACTCTCTCTCCCTGCACCTTCACTCCCTCTCTCTGCTCCTTCACACTCTCTCTCTGCTCCTTCACTCTCTCTCTCTGCTCCTTCACTGTCTCTCTGTTCCTTCACTCTCTCTCTCTGGTCCTTCACTCCCTCTCTCTGCTCTTTCACTCCCTCTCTCTGCTCCTTCACTCCCTCTCTCTGCTCCTTCACTCCCTCTCTCTGCTCCCTCACTCACTCTCTCTGCTCCTTCACTCTCTCTCTCTGCTCCTTCACTCCCTCTCTCTGCTCCTTCACTCCCTCTCTCTGCTCCTTCACTCCCTCTCTCTGCTCCTTCACTCCCTCACCCTGCTCCTTCGCTCTCTCTCTCTGCTCCTTCACTCTCTCTCTCTGCTCCTTCACTCTCTCTCTCTGCTCCTTCACTCCCTCTCTCTTCTCCATCACTCCCTCTCTCTGCTCGTTCACTCCCTCTCTCTGCTCCTTCACTCCCTCTCTCTGCTCCTTCACTCCCTCTCTCTGCTCCTTCACTCCCTCTCTGCTCCTTCACTCTCTCTCTCTGCTCCTTCACTCCCTCTCTCTGCTCCTTCACTCTCTCTCTCTGCTCCTTCACTCCCTCTCTCTGCTCCTTCGCCCCCTCTCCCTGCTACCCTCTCTCTGCTCCTTCATTCCCTCTCTCTGCTCCTTCACCCCCTCTCCCTGCTCCTTCTCTCTCTCTCTCTGCTCCTTCACTCCCTCTGCTCCTTCACTCTCTCTCTCTGCTCCTTCACTCCCTCTCTCTGCTCCTTCGCCCCCTCTCCCTGCTCCTTCACTCCCTCTCTCTGCTCCTTCATTCCCTCTCTCTGCTCCTTCACCCCCTCTCCCTGCTCCTTCTCTCTCTCTCTCTGCTCCTTCACTCCCTCTGCTCCTTCACTCTCTCTCTCTGCTCCTTAACTCCCTCTCTCTGCTCCTTCATTCCCTCTCTCTGCTCCTTCACCCCCTCTCCCTGCTCCTTCTCTCTCTCTCTCTGCTCCTTCACTCCCTCTGCTCCTTCACTCCCTCTCTCTGCTCCGTCACTCTCTCTCTGCTCCTTCACTCCCTCTCTCTGCTCCTACACTCTCTCACTCTGCTCCGTCACTCTCTCTGCTCCTTCACTCCCTCTCTCTGCTCCTTCACTCCCTCTGCTCCTTCACTCCCTCTCTCTGCTCCTTCACTCCGTCTCTCTGCTCCTTCACTCCCTCTCTCTGCTCCTTCACTCCCTCTCTCTGCTCCTTCACTCCCTCTCTCTGCTCCTTCACTCTCTCTCTCTGCTCCTTCACTCTCTCTCTCTGCTCCTTCACTCTCTCTCTCTGCTCCTTCACTCCCTCTCTCTTCTCCATCACTCCCTCTCTCTGCTCGTTCACTCCCTCTCTCTGCTCCTTCACTCCCTCTCTCTGCTCCTTCACTCCCTCTCTCTGCTCCTTCACTCCCTCTCTGCTCCTTCACTCTCTCTCTCTGCTCCTTCACTCCCTCTCTCTGCTCCTTCACTCTCTCTCTCTGCTCCTTCACTCCCTCTCTCTGCTCCTTCGCCCCCTCTCCCTGCTCCTTGACTCCCTCTCTCTGCTCCTTCATTCCCTCTCTCTGCTCCTTCACCCCCTCTCCCTGCTCCTTCTCTCTCTCTCTCTGCTCCTTCACTCCCTCTGCTCCTTCACTCTCTCTCTCTGCACCTTCACTCCCTCTCTCTGCTCCTTCACTCCCTCTCTCTGCTCCTTCGCCCCCTCTCCCTGCTCCTTCACTCCCTCTCTCTGCTCCTTCATTCCCTCTCTCTGCTCCTTCACCCCCTCTCCCTGCTCCTTCTCTCTCTCTCTCTGCTCCTTCACTCCCTCTGCTCCTTCACTCTCTCTCTCTGCTCCTTCACTCCCTCTCTCTGCTCCTTCATTCCCTCTCTCTGCTCCTTCACCCCCTCTCCCTGCTCTTTCTCTCTCTCTCTCTGCTCCTTCACTCCCTCTGCTCCTTCACTCTCTCTCTCTGCATCTTCACTCCCTCTCTCTGCTCCTTCACTCCCTCTCTCTGCTCCTTCACTCCCTCTCTCTGCTCCGTCACTCCCTCTCTCTGTCCTTCACTCCCTCTCTCTGCTCCTTCACTCTCTCTCTCTGCTCCATCACTCTCTCTCTCTGCTCCTTCACTCTCTCTCTCTGCTCCTTCACTCTCTCTCTCTGCACCTTCACTCTCTCTCTCTGCTCCTTCACTCCCTCTCTCTGCTCCTTCGCCCCCTCTCCCTGCTCCTTCACTCCCTCTCTCTGTTCCTTCATTCCCTCTCTCTGCTCCTTTGCCCCCTCTCCCTGCTCCTTCTCTCTCTCTCTCTGCTCCTTCACTCCCTCTGCTCCTTCACTTTCTCTCTCTGCTCCTTCACTCCATCTCTCTGCTCCTTCTCTCTCTCTCTCTGCTCCTTCACTCCCTCTGCTCCTTCACTCCCTCTCTCTGCTCCGTCACTCTCTCTCTGCTCCTTCACTCCCTCTCTCTGCTCCTACACTCTCTCACTCTGCTCCGTCACTCTCTCTGCTCCTTCACTCCCTCTCTCTGCTCCTTCACTCCCTCTGCTCCTTCACTCCCTCTCTCTGCTCCTTCACTCCGTCTCTCTGCTCCTTCACTCCCTCTCTCTGCTCCTTCACTCCCTCTCTCTGCTCCTTCACTCCCTCTCTCTGCTCCTTCACTCCCTCTCTGCTCCTTCACTCTCTCTCTCTGCTCCTTCACTCCCTCTCTCTGCTCCTTCACTCTCTCTCTCTGCTCCTTCACTCCCTCTCTCTGCTCCTTCGCCCCCTCTCCCTGCTCCTTGACTCCCTCTCTCTGCTCCTTCATTCCCTCTCTCTGCTCCTTCACCCCCTCTCCCTGCTCCTTCTCTCTCTCTCTCTGCTCCTTCACTCCCTCTGCTCCTTCACTCTCTCTCTCTGCACCTTCACTCCCTCTCTCTGCTCCTTCACTCCCTCTCTCTGCTCCTTCGCCCCCTCTCCCTGCTCCTTCACTCCCTCTCTCTGCTCCTTCATTCCCTCTCTCTGCTCCTTCACCCCCTCTCCCTGCTCCTTCTCTCTCTCTCTCTGCTCCTTCACTCCCTCTGCTCCTTCACTCTCTCTCTCTGCTCCTTCACTCCCTCTCTCTGCTCCTTCATTCCCTCTCTCTGCTCCTTCACCCCCTCTCCCTGCTCCTTCTCTCTCTCTCTCTGCTCCTTCACTCCCTCTGCTCCTTCACTCTCTCTCTCTGCACCTTCACTCCCTCTCTCAGCTCCTTCACTCCCTCTCTCTGCTCCTTCACTCCCTCTCTCTGCTCCGTCACTCCCTCTCTCTGTCCTTCACTCCCTCTCTCTGCTCCTTCACTCTCTCTCTCTGCTCCATCACTCTCTCTCTCGGCTCCTTCACTCTCTCTCTCTGCTCCTTCACTCTCTCTCTCTGCTCCTTCACTCTCTCTCTCTGCACCTTCACTCTCTCTCTCTGCTCCTTCACTCCCTCTCTCTGCTCCTTCGCCCCCTCTCCCTGCTCCTTCACTCCCTCTCTCTGTTCCTTCATTCCCTCTCTCTGCTCCTTTGCCTCCTCTCCCTGCTCCTTCTCTCTCTCTCTCTGCTCCTTCACTCCCTCTGCTCCTTCACTTTCTCTCTCTGCTCCTTCACTCCATCTCTCTGCTCCTTCACTCCCTCTCTCTTCTCCATCACTCCCTCTCTCTGCTCGTTCACTCCCTCTCTCTGCTCCTTCACTCCCTCTCTCTGCTCCTTCACTCCCTCTCTCTGCTCCTTCACTCCCTCTCTGCTCCTTGACTCTCTCTCTCTGCTCCTTCACTCCCTCTCTCTGCTCCTTCACTCCCTCTCTCTGCTCCTTCACTCCCTCTCTCTGCTCCTTCACTCTCTCTCTCTGCTCCTTCACTCTCTCTCTCTGCTCCTTCACTCTCTCTCTCTGCTCCTTCACTCCCTCTCTCTTCTCCATCACTCCCTCTCTCTGCTCGTTCACTCCCTCTCTCTGCTCCTTCACTCACACTCTCTGCTCCTTCACTCCCTCTCTCTGCTCCTTCACTCCCTCTCTGCTCCTTCACTCTCTCTCTCTGCTCCTTCACTCCCTCTCTCTGCTCCTTCACTCCCTCTCTCTGCTCCGTCACTCACTCTCTCTGCTCCTTCACTCCCTCTCTCTGCTCCTTCACTCTCTCTCTCTGCTTCTTCACTCTCTCTCTGCTCCTTCACTCCCTCTCTCTGCTCCTTCACTCCCTCTTTCTGCTCCTTCACTCTCTCTCTCTGCTCCGTCACTCTCTCTCTCTGCTCCGTCACTCTCTCTATCTTCTCCTTCACTCCCTCTCTCTGCTCCTTCACTCCCTCTCTCTGCTTTTCACTCACTCTCTCTGCTCCTTCAGTCTCTCTCTCTGCTCCGGCACTCTCTATCTCTGCTCTTTCACGCTCTCTCTCTGCTTCTTTACTCGCTCTCTCTGCTCCTTCACTCGCTCTTTCTGCTCCTTCAATCTCTCTCTCTCCTCCTTCACTCTCTCTCTCTGCTCCTTCTCTCCCTCTCTCTGCTCCTTCAGTCTCTCTCTCTGCTCCTTCGCTCTCTCTCTCTGCTCCTTCACTCCCTCTCTCTGCTCCGTCACTCTCTCTCTCTGCTCTTTCACCTCTCTCTCTGCTCCTTCACTCTCTCTCTCTGCTCCTTCACTCTCTCTCTCTGCTCCTTCACTCTCTCTCTCTGCTCCTTCACTCTCTCCCTCTGCTCCTTCACTCCCTCTCTCTGCTCCATCACTCCCTCTCTCTGCTCCTTCACTCCCTCTCTCTGCTCCTTCACTCTCTCTCTCTGCTCCTTCACTCCCTCTCTCTGCTCCTTCACTCTCTCTCTCTGCTCCTTCATTCCCTCTCTCTGCTCCTTCACTCCCTCTCTCTGCTCCTTCATTCCCTCTCTCTGCACCTTCACCCCCTCTCACTGCTCCTTTTCTCTCTCTCTCTCTGCTCCTTCACTCCCTCTGCTCCTTCACTCTCTCTATCTGCTCCTTCACTCTCTCTCTCTGCTCCATCACTCTCTCTCTCTGCTCCTTCACTCTCTCTCTCTGCTCCTTCACTCTCTCTCTCTGCTCCTTCACTCTCTCTCTCTGCACCTTCACTCTCTCTCTCTGCTCCTTCACTCCCTCTCTCTGCTCCTTCGCCCCCTCTCCCTGCTCCTTCACTCCCTCTCTCTGTTCCTTCATTCCCTCTCTCTGCTCCTTTGCCCCCTCTCCCTGCTCCTTCTCTCTCTCTCTCTGCTCCTTCACTCCCTCTGCTCCTTCACTTTCTCTCTCTGCTCCTTCACTCCATCTCTCTGCTCCTTCTCTCTCTCTCTCTGCTCCTTCACTCCCTCTGCTCCTTCACTCCCTCTCTCTGCTCCGTCACTCTCTCTCTGCTCCTTCACTCCCTCTCTCTGCTCCTACACTCTCTCACTCTGCTCCGTCACTCTCTCTGCTCCTTCACTCCCTCTCTCTGCTCCTTCACTCCCTCTGCTCCTTCACTCCCTCTCTCTGCTCCTTCACTCCGTCTCTCTGCTCCTTCACTCCCTCTCTCTGCTCCTTCACTCCCTCTCTCTGCTCCTTCACTCCCTCTCTCTGCTCCTTCACTCCCTCTCTGCTCCTTCACTCTCTCTCTCTGCTCCTTCACTCCCTCTCTCTGCTCCTTCACTCTCTCTCTCTGCTCCTTCACTCCCTCTCTCTGCTCCTTCGCCCCCTCTCCCTGCTCCTTGACTCCCTCTCTCTGCTCCTTCATTCCCTCTCTCTGCTCCTTCACCCCCTCTCCCTGCTCCTTCTCTCTCTCTCTCTGCTCCTTCACTCCCTCTGCTCCTTCACTCTCTCTCTCTGCACCTTCACTCCCTCTCTCTGCTCCTTCACTCCCTCTCTCTGCTCCTTCGCCCCCTCTCCCTGCTCCTTCACTCCCTCTCTCTGCTCCTTCATTCCCTCTCTCTGCTCCTTCACCCCCTCTCCCTGCTCCTTCTCTCTCTCTCTCTGCTCCTTCACTCCCTCTGCTCCTTCACTCTCTCTCTCTGCTCCTTCACTCCCTCTCTCTGCTCCTTCATTCCCTCTCTCTGCTCCTTCACCCCCTCTCCCTGCTCCTTCTCTCTCTCTCTCTGCTCCTTCACTCCCTCTGCTCCTTCACTCTCTCTCTCTGCACCTTCACTCCCTCTCTCAGCTCCTTCACTCCCTCTCTCTGCTCCTTCACTCCCTCTCTCTGCTCCGTCACTCCCTCTCTCTGTCCTTCACTCCCTCTCTCTGCTCCTTCACTCTCTCTCTCTGCTCCATCACTCTCTCTCTCTGCTCCTTCACTCTCTCTCTCTGCTCCTTCACTCTCTCTCTCTGCTCCTTCACTCTCTCTCTCTGCACCTTCACTCTCTCTCTCTGCTCCTTCACTCCCTCTCTCTGCTCCTTCGCCCCCTCTCCCTGCTCCTTCACTCCCTCTCTCTGTTCCTTCATTCCCTCTCTCTGCTCCTTTGCCTCCTCTCCCTGCTCCTTCTCTCTCTCTCTCTGCTCCTTCACTCCCTCTGCTCCTTCACTTTCTCTCTCTGCTCCTTCACTCCCTCTCTCTGCTCCTTCACTCCCTCTCTCTGCTCGTTCACTCTCTCTCTCTGCTCCTTCACTCTCTCTCTCTGCTCCTTCACTCTCTCTCTCTGCTCCTTCACTCCCTCTCTCTTCTCCATCACTCCCTCTCTCTGCTCGTTCACTCCCTCTCTCTGCTCCTTCACTCACACTCTCTGCTCCTTCACTCCCTCTCTCTGCTCCTTCACTCCCTCTCTGCTCCTTCACTCTCTCTCTCTGCTCCTTCACTCCCTCTCTCTGCTCCTTCACTCCCTCTCTCTGCTCCGTCACTCACTCTCTCTGCTCCTTCACTCCCTCTCTCTGCTCCTTCACTCTCTCTCTCTGCTTCTTCACTCTCTCTCTGCTCCTTCACTCCCTCTCTCTGCTCCTTCACTCCCTCTTTCTGCTCCTTCACTCTCTCTCTCTGCTCCGTCACTCTCTCTCTCTGCTCCGTCACTCTCTCTATCTTCTCCTTCACTCCCTCTCTCTGCTCCTTCACTCCCTCTCTCTGCTTTTCACTCACTCTCTCTGCTCCTTCAGTCTCTCTCTCTGCTCCGGCACTCTCTATCTCTGCTCTTTCACGCTCTCTGCTTCTTTACTCGCTCTCTCTGCTCCTTCACTCGCTCTTTCTGCTCCTTCAATCTCTCTCTCTCCTCCTTCACTCTCTCTCTCTGCTCCTTCTCTCCCTCTCTCTGCTCCTTCAGTCTCTCTCTCTGCTCCTTCGCTCTCTCTCTCTGCTCCTTCACTCCCTCTCTCTGCTCCGTCACTCTCTCTCTCTGCTCTTTCACCTCTCTCTCTGCTCCTTCACTCTCTCTCTCTGCTCCTTCACTCTCTCTCTCTGCTCCTTCACTCTCTCTCTCTGCTCCTTCACTCTCTCCCTCTGCTCCTTCACTCCCTCTCTCTGCTCCATCACTCCCTCTCTCTGCTCCTTCACTCCCTCTCTCTGCTCCTTCACTCTCTCTCTCTGCTCCTTCACTCCCTCTCTCTGCTCCTTCACTCTCTCTCTCTGCTCCTTCATTCCCTCTCTCTGCTCCTTCACTCCCTCTCTCTGCTCCTTCATTCCCTCTCTCTGCACCTTCACCCCCTCTCACTGCTCCTTTTCTCTCTCTCTCTCTGCTCCTTCACTCCCTCTGCTCCTTCACTCTCTCTATCTGCTCCTTCACTCCCTCTCTCTGCTCCTTCACTCCCTCTCTCTGCTCCTTCACTCCCTCTCTCTGCTCCGTCACTCACTCTCTCTGCTCCTTCACTCCCTCTCTCTGCTCCTACACTCTCTCACTCTGCTCCGTCACTCACTCTGCTCCTTCACTCCCTCTCTCTGCTCCTTCACGCTCTCTGCTCCTTCACTCCCTCGCTCTGCTCCTTCACTCCCTCTCTCTGCTCCTTCACTCGCTCTCTCTGCTCCTTCAGTCTCTCTCTCTGCTCCTTCGCTCTTTCTCTCTGCTCCTTCACTCCCTCTCTCTGCTCCTTCACTCCCTCTCTCTGCTCCTTCACTCTCTCTCTCTGCTCCTTCACTCTCTCTCTCTGCTCCTTCACACTCTCTCTGCTCCTTCACTCCCTCTCTCTGCTCCTTCACTCCCTCTCTCTGCTCCTTCACTCCCTCTCTCTGCTCCTTCACTCCCTCTTTCTGCTCCTTCACTCTCTCTCTCTGCTCCTTCACTCCCATTCTCTGCTCCTTCCCTCTCTCTCTCTGCTCCTTCACTCCCTCTCTCTGCTCCTTCACTCCCTCTCTCTGCTCCTTCACTCCCTCTCTCTGCTCTGTCACTCCCTCTCTCTGTCCTTCACTCCCTCTCTCTGCTCCTTCACTCTCTCTCTCTCTGCTCCATCACTCTCTCTCTCTGCTCCTTCACTCTCTCTCTCTGCTCCTTCACTCTCTCTCTGCACCTTCACTCTCTCTCTCTGCTCCTTCACTCCCTCTCTCTGCTCCTTCACTCTCTCTCCCTGCTCCTTCACTCCCTCTCTCTGCTCCTTCACTCTCTCTCTCTGCTCCTTCACTCTCTCTCTCTGCTCCTTCACTCTCTCTCTGCTCCTTCACTCTCTCTCTCTGGTCCTTCACTCCCTCTCTCTGCTCCTTCACTCCCTCTCTCTGCTCCTTCACTCCCTCTCTCTGCTCCTTCACTCCCTCTCTCTGCTCCCTCACTCCCTCTCTCTGCTCCTTCACTCTCTCTCTCTGCTCCTTCACTCCCTCTCTCTGCTCCTTCACTCCCTCTCTCTGCTCCTTCACTCCCTCTCTCTGCTCCTTCACTCCCTCACCCTGCTCCTTCGCTCTCTCTCTCTGCTCCTTCACTCTCTCTCTCTGCTCCTTCACTCTCTCTCTCTGCTCCTTCACTCCCTCTCTCTTCTCCATCACTCTCTCTCTCTGCTCCTTCACTCTCTCTCTGCACCTTCACTCTCTCTCTCTGCTCCTTCACTCCCTCTCTCTGCTCCTTCGCCCCCTCTCCCTGCTCCTTGACTCCCTCTCTCTGCTCCTTCATTCCCTCTCTCTGCTCCTTCACCCCCTCTCCCTGCTCCTTCTCTCTCTCTCTCTGCTCCTTCACTCCCTCTGCTCCTTCACTCTCTCTCTCTGCACCTTCACTCCCTCTCTCTGCTCCTTCACTCCCTCTCTCTGCTCCTTCGCCCCCTCTCCCTGCTCCTTCACTCCCTCTCTCTGCTCCTTCATTCCCTCTCTCTGCTCCTTCACCCCCTCTCCCTGCTCCTTCTCTCTCTCTCTCTGCTCCTTCACTCCCTCTGCTCCTTCACTCTCTCTCTCTGCTCCTTCACTCCCTCTCTCTGCTCCTTCATTCCCTCTCTCTGCTCCTTCACCCCCTCTCCCTGCTCCTTCTCTCTCTCTCTCTGCTCCTTCACTCCCTCTGCTCCTTCACTCTCTCTCTCTGCACCTTCACTCCCTCTCTCTGCTCCTTCACTCCCTCTCTCTGCTCCTTCACTCCCTCTCTCTGCTCCGTCACTCCCTCTCTCTGTCCTTCACTCCCTCTCTCTGCTCCTTCACTCTCTCTCTCTGCTCCATCACTCTCTCTCTCTGCTCCTTCACTCTCTCTCTCTGCTCCTTCACTCTCTCTCTCTGCTCCTTCACTCTCTCTCTCTGCACCTTCACTCTCTCTCTCTGCTCCTTCACTCCCTCTCTCTGCTCCTTCGCCCCCTCTCCCTGCTCCTTCACTCCCTCTCTCTGTTCCTTCATTCCCTCTCTCTGCTCCTTTGCCCCCTCTCCCTGCTCCTTCTCTCTCTCTCTCTGCTCCTTCACTCCCTCTGCTCCTTCACTTTCTCTCTCTGCTCCTTCACTCCATCTCTCTGCTCCTTCACTCCCTCTCTCTTCTCCATCACTCCCTCTCTCTGCTCGTTCACTCCCTCTCTCTGCTCCTTCACTCCCTCTCTCTGCTCCTTCACTCCCTCTCTCTGCTCCTTCACTCCCTCTCTGCTCCTTCACTCTCTCTCTCTGCTCCTTCACTCCCTCTCTCTGCTCCTTCACTCCCTCTCTCTGCTCCTTCACTCCCTCTCTCTGCTCCTTCACTCTCTCTCTCTGCTCCTTCACTCTCTCTCTCTGCTCCTTCACTCTCTCTCTCTGCTCCTTCACTCCCTCTCTCTTCTCCAACACTCCCTCTCTCTGCTCGTTCACTCCCTCTCTCTGCTCCTTCACTCACACTCTCTGCTCGTTCACTCCCTCTCTCTGCTCCTACACGCCCTCTCTGCTCCTTCACTCTCTCTCTCTGCTCCTTCACTCCCTCTCTCTGCTCCTTCACTCCCTCTCTCTGCTCCGTCACTCACTCTCTCTGCTCCTTCACTCCCTCTCTCTGCTCCTTCACTCTCTCTCTCTGCTTCTTCACTCTCTCTCTGCTCCTTCACTCCCTCTCTCTGCTCCTTCACTCCCTCTTTCTGCTCCTTCACTCTCTCTCTCTGCTCCGTCACTCTCTCTCTCTGCTCCGTCACTCTCTCTATCTTCTCCTTCACTCCCTCTCTCTGCTCCTTCACTCCCTCTCTCTGCTTTTCACTCACTCTCTCTGCTCCTTCAGTCTCTCTCTCTGCTCCGGCACTCTCTATCTCTGCTCTTTCACGCTCTCTCTCTGCTTCTTTACTCGCTCTCTCTGCTCCTTCACTCGCTCTTTCTGCTCCTTCAATCTCTCTCTCTCCTCCTTCACTCTCTCTCTCTGCTCCTTCTCTCCCTCTCTCTGCTCCTTCAGTCTCTCTCTCTGCTCCTTCGCTCTCTCTCTCTGCTCCTTCACTCCCTCTCTCTGCTCCGTCACTCTCTCTCTCTGCTCTTTCACCTCTCTCTCTGCTCCTTCACTCCCTCTCTCTGCTCCTTCACTCTCTCTCTCTGCTCCTTCACTCTCTCTCTCTGCTCCTTCACTCTCTCCCTCTGCTCCTTCACTCCCTCTCTCTGCTCCATCACTCCCTCTCTCTGCTCCTTCACTCCCTCTCTCTGCTCCTTCACTCTCTCTCTCTGCTCCTTCACTCCCTCTCTCTGCTCCTTCACTCTCTCTCTCTGCTCCTTCATTCCCTCTCTCTGCTCCTTCACTCCCTCTCTCTGCTCCTTCATTCCCTCTCTCTGCACCTTCACCCCCTCTCACTGCTCCTTTTCTCTCTCTCTCTCTGCTCCTTCACTCCCTCTGCTCCTTCACTCTCTCTATCTGCTCCTTCACTCCCTCTCTCTGCTCCTTCACTCCCTCTCTCTGCTCCTTCACTCCCTCTCTCTGCTCCGTCACTCACTCTCTCTGCTCCTTCACTCCCTCTCTCTGCTCCTACACTCTCTCACTCTGCTCCGTCACTCTCTCTGCTCCTTCACTCCCTCTCTCTGCTCCTTCACGCTCTCTGCTCCTTCACTCCCTCGCTCTGCTCCTTCACTCCCTCTCTCTGCTCCTTCACTCGCTCTCTCTGCTCCTTCAGTCTCTCTCTCTGCTCCGTCGCTCTTTCTCTCTGCTCCTTCACTCCCTCTCTCTGCTCCTTCACTCCCTCTCTCTGCTCCTTCACTCTCTCTCTCTGCTCCTTCACTCTCTCTCTCTGCTCCTTCACACTCTCTCTGCTCCTTCACTCCCTCTCTCTGCTCCTTCACTCCCTCTCTCTGCTCCTTCACTCCCTCTCTCTGCTCCTTCACTCCCTCTTTCTGCTCCTTCACTCTCTCTCTCTGCTCCTTCACTCCCATTCTCTGCTCCTTCCCTCTCTCTCTCTGCTCCTTCACTCCCTCTCTCTGCTCCTTCACTCCCTCTCTCTGCTCCTTCACTCCCTCTCTCTGCTCCGTCACTCCCTCTCTCTGTCCTTCACTCCCTCTCTCTGCTCCTTCACTCTCTCTCTCTCTGCTCCATCACTCTCTCTCTCTGCTCCTTCACTCTCTCTCTCTGCTCCTTCACTCTCTCTCTGCACCTTCACTCTCTCTCTCTGCTCCTTCACTCCCTCTCTCTGCTCCTTCACTCTCTCTCCCTGCTCCTTAACTCCCTCTCTCTGCTCCTTCACTCTCTCTCTCTGCTCCTTCACTCTCTCTCTCTGCTCCTTCACTCTCTCTCTGCTCCTTCACTCTCTCTCTCTGGTCCTTCACTCCCTCTCTCTGCTCCTTCACTCCCTCTCTCTGCTCCTTCACTCCCTCTCTCTGCTCCTTCACTCCCTCTCTCTGCTCCCTCACTCCCTCTCTCTGCTCCTTCACTCTCTCTCTCTGCTCCTTCACTCCCTCTCTCTGCTCCTTCACTCCCTCTCTCTGCTCCTTCACTCCCTCTCTCTGCTCCTTCACTCCCTCACCCTGCTCCTTCGCTCTCTCTCTCTGCTCCTTCACTCTCTCTCTCTGCTCCTTCACTCTCTCTCTCTGCACCTTCACTCCCTCTCTCTGCTCCTTCACTCTCTCTCTCTGCACCTTCACTCTCTCTCTCTGCTCCTTCACTCCCTCTCTCTGCTCCTTCGCCCCCTCTCCCTGCTCCTTCACTCCCTCTATCTGTTCCTTCATTCCCTCCCTCTGCTCCTTTGCCCCCTCTCCCTGCTCCTTCTCTCTCTCTCTCTGCTCCTTCACTCCCTCTGCTCCTTCACTTTCTCTCTCTGCTCCTTCATTCCCTCTCTCTGCTCCTTCACTCCCTCTCTCTGCTCCTTCATTCCCTCTCTCTGCACCTTCACCCCCTCTCACTGCTCCTTTTCTCTCTCTCTCTCTGCTCCTTCACTCCCTCTGCTCCTTCACTCTCTCTATCTGCTCCTTCACTCCCTCTCTCTGCTCCTTCACTCCCTCTCTCTGCTCCTTCACTCCCTCTCTCTGCTCCGTCACTCACTCTCTCTGCTCCTTCACTCCCTCTCTCTGCTCCTACACTCTCTCACTCTGCTCCGTCACTCTCTCTGCTCCTTCACTCCCTCTCTCTGCTCCTTCACGCTCTCTGCTCCTTCACTCCCTCGCTCTGCTCCTTCACTCCCTCTCTCTGCTCCTTCACTCGCTCTCTCTGCTCCTTCAGTCTCTCTCTCTGCTCCGTCGCTCTTTCTCTCTGCTCCTTCACTCCCTCTCTCTGCTCCTTCACTCCCTCTCTCTGCTCCTTCACTCTCTCTCTCTGCTCCTTCACTCTCTCTCTCTGCTCCTTCACACTCTCTCTGCTCCTTCACTCCCTCTCTCTGCTCCTTCACTCCCTCTCTCTGCTCCTTCACTCCCTCTCTCTGCTCCTTCACTCCCTCTTTCTGCTCCTTCACTCTCTCTCTCTGCTCCTTCACTCCCATTCTCTGCTCCTTCCCTCTCTCTCTCTGCTCCTTCACTCCCTCTCTCTGCTCCTTCACTCCCTCTCTCTGCTCCTTCACTCCCTCTCTCTGCTCCGTCACTCCCTCTCTCTGTCCTTCACTCCCTCTCTCTGCTCCTTCACTCTCTCTCTCTCTGCTCCATCACTCTCTCTCTCTGCTCCTTCACTCTCTCTCTCTGCTCCTTCACTCTCTCTCTGCACCTTCACTCTCTCTCTCTGCTCCTTCACTCCCTCTCTCTGCTCCTTCACTCTCTCTCCCTGCTCCTTAACTCCCTCTCTCTGCTCCTTCACTCTCTCTCTCTGCTCCTTCACTCTCTCTCTCTGCTCCTTCACTCTCTCTCTGCTCCTTCACTCTCTCTCTCTGGTCCTTCACTCCCTCTCTCTGCTCCTTCACTCCCTCTCTCTGCTCCTTCACTCCCTCTCTCTGCTCCTTCACTCCCTCTCTCTGCTCCCTCACTCCCTCTCTCTGCTCCTTCACTCTCTCTCTCTGCTCCTTCACTCCCTCTCTCTGCTCCTTCACTCCCTCTCTCTGCTCCTTCACTCCCTCTCTCTGCTCCTTCACTCCCTCACCCTGCTCCTTCGCTCTCTCTCTCTGCTCCTTCACTCTCTCTCTCTGCTCCTTCACTCTCTCTCTCTGCACCTTCACTCCCTCTCTCTGCTCCTTCACTCTCTCTCTCTGCACCTTCACTCTCTCTCTCTGCTCCTTCACTCCCTCTCTCTGCTCCTTCGCCCCCTCTCCCTGCTCCTTCACTCCCTCTATCTGTTCCTTCATTCCCTCCCTCTGCTCCTTTGCCCCCTCTCCCTGCTCCTTCTCTCTCTCTCTCTGCTCCTTCACTCCCTCTGCTCCTTCACTTTCTCTCTCTGCTCCTTCACTCCATCTCTCTGCTCCTTCTCTCTCTCTCTCTGCTCCTTCACTCCCTCTGCTCCTTCACTCCCTCTCTCTGCTCAGTCACTCTCTCTCTGCTCCTTCACTCCCTCTCTCTGCTCCTACACTCTCTCACTCTGCTCCGTCACTCTCTCTGCTCCTTCACTCCCTCTCTCTGCTCCTTCACTCCCTCTGCTCCTTCACTCCCTCTCTCTGCTCCTTCACTCTGTCTCTCTGCTCCTTCACTCCCTCTCTCTGCTCCTTCACTCCCTCTCTCTGCTCCTTCACTCCCTCTCTCTGCTCCTTCACTCTCTCTCTCTGCTCCTTCACTCTCTCTCTCTGCTCCTTCACTCTCTCTCTCTGCTCCTTCACTCCCTCTCTCTTCTCCATCACTCCCTCTCTCTGCTCGTTCACTCCCTCTCTCTGCTCCTTCACTCCCTCTCTCTGCTCCTTCACTCCCTCTCTCTGCTCCTTCACTCCCTCTCTGCTCCTTCACTCTCTCTCTCTGCTCCTTCACTCCCTCTCTCTGCTCCTTCACTCTCTCTCTCTGCTCCTTCACTCCCTCTCTCTGCTCCTTCGCCCCCTCTCCCTGCTCCTTGACTCCCTCTCTCTGCTCCTTCATTCCCTCTCTCTGCTCCTTCACCCCCTCTCCCTGCTCCTTCTCTCTCTCTCTCTGCTCCTTCACTCCCTCTGCTCCTTCACTCTCTCTCTCTGCACCTTCACTCCCTCTCTCTGCTCCTTCACTCCCTCTCTCTGCTCCTTCGCCCCCTCTCCCTGCTCCTTCACTCCCTCTCTCTGCTCCTTCATTCCCTCTCTCTGCTCCTTCACCCCCTCTCCCTGCTCCTTCTCTCTCTCTCTCTGCTCCTTCACTCCCTCTGCTCCTTCACTCTCTCTCTCTGCTCCTTCACTCCCTCTCTCTGCTCCTTCATTCCCTCTCTCTGCTCCTTCACCCCCTCTCCCTGCTCCTTCTCTCTCTCTCTCTGCTCCTTCACTCCCTCTGCTCCTTCACTCTCTCTCTCTGCACCTTCACTCCCTCTCTCTGCTCCTTCACTCCCTCTCTCTGCTCCTTCACTCCCTCTCTCTGCTCCGTCACTCCCTCTCTCTGTCCTTCACTCCCTCTCTCTGCTCCTTCACTCTCTCTCTCTGCTCCATCACTCTCTCTCTCTGCTCCTTCACTCTCTCTCTCTGCTCCTTCGCTCTCTCTCTCTGCTCCTTCACTCTCTCTCTCTGCACCTTCACTCTCTCTCTCTGCTCCTTCACTCCCTCTCTCTGCTCCTTCGCCCCCTCTCCCTGCTCCTTCACTCCCTCTCTCTGTTCCTTCATTCCCTCTCTCTGCTCCTTTGCCCCCTCTCCCTGCACCTTCTCTCTCTCTCTCTGCTCCTTCACTCCCTCTGCTCCTTCACTTTCTCTCTCTGCTCCTTCACTCCATCTCTCTGCTCCTTCACTCCCTCTCTCTTCTCCATCACTCCCTCTCTCTGCTCGTTCACTCCCTCTCTCTGCTCCTTCACTCCCTCTCTCTGCTCCTTCACTCCCTCTCTCTGCTCCTTCACTCCCTCTCTGCTCCTTCACTCTCTCTCTCTGCTCCTTCACTCCCTCTCTCTGCTCCTTCACTCCCTCTCTCTGCTCCTTCACTCCCTCTCTCTGCTCCTTCACTCTCTCTCTCTGCTCCTTCACTCTCTCTCTCTGCTCCTTCACTCTCTCTCTCTGCTCCTTCACTCCCTCTCTCTTCTCCATCACTCCCTGTCTCTGCTCGTTCACTCCCTCTCTCTGCTCCTTCACTCACACTCTCTGCTCCTTCACTCCCTCTCTCTGCTCCTTCACTCCCTCTCTGCTCCTTCACTCTCTCTCTCTGCTCCTTCACTCCCTCTCTCTGCTCCTTCACTCCCTCTCTCTGCTCCGTCACTCACTCTCTCTGCTCCTTCACTCCCTCTCTCTGCTCCTTCACTCTCTCTCTCTGCTTCTTCACTCTCTCTCTGCTCCTTCACTCCCTCTCTCTGCTCCTTCACTCCCTCTTTCTGCTCCTTCACTCTCTCTCTCTGCTCCGTCATTCTCTCTCTCTGCTCCGTCACTCTCTCTATCTTCTCCTTCACTCCCTCTCTCTGCTCCTTCACTCCCTCTCACTGCTTTTCACTCACTCTCTCTGCTCCTTTAGTCTCTCTCTCTGCTCCGGCACTCTCTATCTCTGCTCTTTCACGCTCTCTCTCTGCTTCTTTACTCGCTCTCTCTGCTCCTTCACTCGCTCTTTCTGCTCCTTCAATCTCTCTCTCTCCTCCTTCACTCTCTCTCTCTGCTCCTTCTCTCCCTCTCTCTGCTCCTTCAGTCTCTCTCTCTGCTCCTTCGCTCTCTCTCTCTGCTCCTTCACTCCCTCTCTCTGCTCCGTCACTCTCTCTCTCTGCTCTTTCACCTCTCTCTCTGCTCCTTCACTCCCTCTCTCTGCTCCTTCACTCTCTCTCTCTGCTCCTTCACTCTCTCTCTCTGCTCCTTCACTCTCTCCCTCTGCTCCTTCACTCCCTCTCTCTGCTCCATCACTCCCTCTCTCTGCTCCTTCACTCCCTCTCTCTGCTCCTTCACTCTCTCTCTCTGCTCCTTCACTCCCTCTCTCTGCTCCTTCACTCTCTCTCTCTGCTCCTTCATTCCCTCTCTCTGCTCCTTCACTCCCTCTCTCTGCTCCTTCATTCCCTCTCTCTGCACCTTCACCCCCTCTCACTGCTCCTTTTCTCTCTCTCTCTCTGCTCCTTCACTCCCTCTGCTCCTTCACTCTCTCTATCTGCTCCTTCACTCCCTCTCTCTGCTCCTTCACTCCCTCTCTCTGCTCCTTCACTCCCTCTCTCTGCTCCGTCACTCACTCTCTCTGCTCCTTCACTCCCTCTCTCTGCTCCTACACTCTCTCACTCTGCTCCGTCACTCTCTCTGCTCCTTCACTCCCTCTCTCTGCTCCTTCACGCTCTCTGCTCCTTCACTCCCTCTCTCTGCTCCTTCACTCCCTCTCTCTGCTCCTTCGCCCCCTCTCCCTGCTCCTTCACTCCCTCTCTCTGCTCCTTCATTCCCTCTCTCTGCTCCTTCACCCCCTCTCCCTGCTCCTTCTCTCTCTCTCTCTGCTCCTTCACTCCCTCTGCTCCTTCACTCTCTCTCTCTGCTCCTTCACTCCCTCTCTCTGCTCCTTCATTCCCTCTCTCTGCTCCTTCACCCCCTCTCCCTGCTCCTTCTCTCTCTCTCTCTGCTCCTTCACTCCCTCTGCTCCTTCACTCTCTCTCTCTGCACCTTCACTCCCTCTCTCTGCTCCTTCACTCCCTCTCTCTGCTCCTTCACTCCCTCTCTCTGCTCCGTCACTCCCTCTCTCTGTCCTTCACTCCCTCTCTCTGCTCCTTCACTCTCTCTCTCTGCTCCATCACTCTCTCTCTCTGCTCCTTCACTCTCTCTCTCTGCTCCTTCACTCTCTCTCTCTGCTCCTTCACTCTCTCTCTCTGCACCTTCACTCTCTCTCTCTGCTCCTTCACTCCCTCTCTCTGCTCCTTCGCCCCCTCTCCCTGCTCCTTCACTCCCTCTCTCTGTTCCTTCATTCCCTCTCTCTGCTCCTTTGCCCCCTCTCCCTGCTCCTTCTCTCTCTCTCTCTGCTCCTTCACTCCCTCTGCTCCTTCACTTTCTCTCTCTGCTCCTTCACTCCATCTCTCTGCTCCTTCACTCCCTCTCTCTTCTCCATCACTCCCTCTCTCTGCTCGTTCACTCCCTCTCTCTGCTCCTTCACTCCCTCTCTCTGCTCCTTCACTCCCTCTCTCTGCTCCTTCACTCCCTCTCTGCTCCTTCACTCTCTCTCTCTGCTCCTTCACTCCCTCTCTCTGCTCCTTCACTCCCTCTCTCTGCTCCTTCACTCCCTCTCTCTGCTCCTTCACTCTCTCTCTCTGCTCCTTCACTCTCTCTCTCTGCTCCTTCACTCTCTCTCTCTGCTCCTTCACTCCCTCTCTCTTCTCCATCACTCCCTGTCTCTGCTCGTTCACTCCCTCTCTCTGCTCCTTCACTCACACTCTCTGCTCCTTCACTCCCTCTCTCTGCTCCTTCACTCCCTCTCTGCTCCTTCACTCTCTCTGCTCCTTCACTCCCTCTCTCTGCTCCTTCACTCCCTCTCTCTGCTCCGTCACTCACTCTCTCTGCTCCTTCACTCCCTCTCTCTGCTCCTTCACTCTCTCTCTCTGCTTCTTCACTCTCTCTCTGCTCCTTCACTCCCTCTCTCTGCTCCTTCACTCCCTCTTTCTGCTCCTTCACTCTCTCTCTCTGCTCCGTCATTCTCTCTCTCTGCTCCGTCACTCTCTCTATCTTCTCCTTCACTCCCTCTCTCTGCTCCTTCACTCCCTCTCACTGCTTTTCACTCACTCTCTCTGCTCCTTCAGTCTCTCTCTCTGCTCCGGCACTCTCTATCTCTGCTCTTTCACGCTCTCTCTCTGCTTCTTTACTCGCTCTCTCTGCTCCTTCACTCGCTCTTTCTGCTCCTTCAATCTCTCTCTCTCCTCCTTCACTCTCTCTCTCTGCTCCTTCTCTCCCTCTCTCTGCTCCTTCAGTCTCTCTCTCTGCTCCTTCGCTCTCTCTCTCTGCTCCTTCACTCCCTCTCTCTGCTCCGTCACTCTCTCTCTCTGCTCTTTCACCTCTCTCTCTGCTCCTTCACTCCCTCTCTCTGCTCCTTCACTCTCTCTCTCTGCTCCTTCACTCTCTCTCTCTGCTCCTTCACTCTCTCCCTCTGCTCCTTCACTCCCTCTCTCTGCTCCATCACTCCCTCTCTCTGCTCCTTCACTCCCTCTCTCTGCTCCTTCACTCTCTCTCTCTGCTCCTTCACTCCCTCTCTCTGCTCCTTCACTCTCTCTCTCTGCTCCTTCATTCCCTCTCTCTGCTCCTTCACTCCCTCTCTCTGCTCCTTCATTCCCTCTCTCTGCACCTTCACCCCCTCTCACTGCTCCTTTTCTCTCTCTCTCTCTGCTCCTTCACTCCCTCTGCTCCTTCACTCTCTCTATCTGCTCCTTCACTCCCTCTCTCTGCTCCTACACTCTCTCACTCTGCTCCGTCACTCTCTCTGCTCCTTCACTCCCTCTCTCTGCTCCTTCACGCTCTCTGCTCCTTCACTCCCTCGCTCTGCTCCTTCACTCCCTCTCTCTGCTCCTTCACTCGCTCTCTCTGCTCCTTCAGTCTCTCTCTCTGCTCCTTCGCTCTTTCTCTCTGCTCCTTCACTCCCTCTCTCTGCTCCTTCACTCCCTCTCTCTGCTCCTTCACTCTCTCTCTCTGCTCCTTCACTCTCTCTCTCTGCTCCTTCACACTCTCTCTGCTCCTTCACTCCCTCTCTCTGCTCCTTCACTCCCTCTCTCTGCTCCTTCACTCCCTCTCTCTGCTCCTTCACTCCCTCTTTCTGCTCCTTCACTCTCTCTCTCTGCTCCTTCACTCCCATTCTCTGCTCCTTCACTCCCTCTCTCTTCTCCATCACTCCCTGTCTCTGCTCGTTCACTCCCTCTCTCTGCTCCTTCACTCACACTCTCTGCTCCTTCACTCCCTCTCTCTGCTCCTTCACTCCCTCTCTGCTCCTTCACTCTCTCTCTCTGCTCCTTCACTCCCTCTCTCTGCTCCTTCACTCCCTCTCTCTGCTCCGTCACTCACTCTCTCTGCTCCTTCACTCCCTCTCTCTGCTCCTTCACTCTCTCTCTCTGCTTCTTCACTCTCTCTCTGCTCCTTCACTCCCTCTCTCTGCTCCTTCACTCCCTCTTTCTGCTCCTTCACTCTCTCTCTCTGCTCCGTCATTCTCTCTCTCTGCTCCGTCACTCTCTCTATCTTCTCCTTCACTCCCTCTCTCTGCTCCTTCACTCCCTCTCACTGCTTTTCACTCACTCTCTCTGCTCCTTCAGTCTCTCTCTCTGCTCCGGCACTCTCTATCTCTGCTCTTTCACGCTCTCTCTCTGCTTCTTTACTCGCTCTCTCTGCTCCTTCACTCGCTCTTTCTGCTCCTTCAATCTCTCTCTCTCCTCCTTCACTCTCTCTCTCTGCTCCTTCTCTCCCTCTCTCTGCTCCTTCAGTCTCTCTCTCTGCTCCTTCGCTCTCTCTCTCTGCTCCTTCACTCCCTCTCTCTGCTCCGTCACTCTCTCTCTCTGCTCTTTCACCTCTCTCTCTGCTCCTTCACTCCCTCTCTCTGCTCCTTCACTCTCTCTCTCTGCTCCTTCACTCTCTCTCTCTGCTCCTTCACTCTCTCCCTCTGCTCCTTCACTCCCTCTCTCTGCTCCATCACTCCCTCTCTCTGCTCCTTCACTCCCTCTCTCTGCTCCTTCACTCTCTCTCTCTGCTCCTTCACTCCCTCTCTCTGCTCCTTCACTCTCTCTCTCTGCTCCTTCATTCCCTCTCTCTGCTCCTTCACTCCCTCTCTCTGCTCCTTCATTCCCTCTCTCTGCACCTTCACCCCCTCTCACTGCTCCTTTTCTCTCTCTCTCTCTGCTCCTTCACTCCCTCTGCTCCTTCACTCTCTCTATCTGCTCCTTCACTCCCTCTCTCTGCTCCTACACTCTCTCACTCTGCTCCGTCACTCTCTCTGCTCCTTCACTCCCTCTCTCTGCTCCTTCACGCTCTCTGCTCCTTCACTCCCTCGCTCTGCTCCTTCACTCCCTCTCTCTGCTCCTTCACTCGCTCTCTCTGCTCCTTCAGTCTCTCTCTCTGCTCCTTCGCTCTTTCTCTCTGCTCCTTCACTCCCTCTCTCTGCTCCTTCACTCCCTCTCTCTGCTCCTTCACTCTCTCTCTCTGCTCCTTCACTCTCTCTCTCTGCTCCTTCACACTCTCTCTGCTCCTTCACTCCCTCTCTCTGCTCCTTCACTCCCTCTCTCTGCTCCTTCACTCCCTCTCTCTGCTCCTTCACTCCCTCTTTCTGCTCCTTCACTCTCTCTCTCTGCTCCTTCACTCCCATTCTCTGCTCCTTCCCTCTCTCTCTCTGCTCCTTCACTCCCTCTCTCTGCTCCTTCACTCCCTCTCTCTGCTCCTTCACTCCCTCTCTCTGCTCCGTCACTACCTCTCTCTGTCCTTCACTCCCTCTCTCTGCTCCTTCACTCTCTCTCTCTCTGCTCCATCACTCTCTCTCTCTGCTCCTTCACTCTCTCTCTCTGCTCCTTCACTCTCTCTCTGCACCTTCACTCTCTCTCTCTCCTCCTTCACTCCCTCTCTCTGCTCCTTCACTCTCTCTCCCTGCTCCTTCACTCCCTCTCTCTGCTCCTTCACTCTCTCTCTCTGCTCCTTCACTCTCTCTCTCTGCTCCTTCACTCTCTCTCTGCTCCTTCACTCTCTCTCTCTGGTCCTTCACTCCCTCTCTCTGCTCCTTCACTCCCTCTCTCTGCTCCTTCACTCCCTCTCTCTGCTCCCTCACTCCCTCTCTCTGCTCCTTCACTCTCTCTCTCTGCTCCTTCACTCCCTCTCTCTGCTCCTTCACTCCCTCTCTCTGCTCCTTCACTCCCTCTCTCTGCTCCTTCACTCCCTCACCCTGCTCCTTCGCTCTCTCTCTCTGCTCCTTCACTCTCTCTCTCTGCTCCTTCACTCTCTCTCTCTGCTCCTTCACTCCCTCTCTCTTCTCCATCACTCCCTCTCTCTGCTCGTTCACTCCCTCTCTCTGCTCCTTCACTCCCTCTCTCTGCTCCTTCACTCCCTCTCTCTGCTCCTTCACTCCCTCTCTGCTCCTTCACTCTCTCTCTCTGCTCCTTCACTCCCTCTCTCTGCTCCTTCACTCTCTCTCTCTGCTCCTTCACTCCCTCTCTCTGCTCCTTCACCCCCTCTCCCTGCTCCTTCACTCCCTCTCTCTGCTCCTTCATTCCCTCTCTCTGCTCCTTCACCCCCTCTCCCTGCTCCTTCTCTCTCTCTCTCTGCTCCTTCACTCCCTCTGCTCCTTCACTCTCTCTCTCTGCTCCTTCACTCCCTCTCTCTGCTCCTTCGCCCCCTCTCCCTGCTCCTTCACTCCCTCTCTCTGCTCCTTCATTCCCTCTCTCTGCTCCTTCACCCCCTCTCCCTGCTCCTTCTCTCTCTCTCTCTGCTCCTTCACTCCCTCTGCTCCTTCACTCTCTCTCTCTGCTCCTTCACTCCCTCTCTCTGCTCCTTCATTCCCTCTCTCTGCTCCTTCACCCCCTCTCCCTGCTCCTTCTCTCTCTCTCTCTGCTCCTTCACTCCCTCTGCTCCTTCACTCCCTCTCTCTGCTCCGTCACTCTCTCTCTGCTCCTTCACTCCCTCTCTCTGCTCCTACACTCTCTCACTCTGCTCCGTCACTCTCTCTGCTCCTTCACTCCCTCTCTCTGCTCCTTCACTCCCTCTGCTCCTTCACTCCCTCTCTCTGCTCCTTCACTCCGTCTCTCTGCTCCTTCACTCCCTCTCTCTGCTCCTTCACTCCCTCTCTCTGCTCCTTCACTCCCTCTCTCTGCTCCTTCACTCTCTCTCTCTGCTCCTTCACTCTCTCTCTCTGCTCCTTCACTCTCTCTCTCTGCTCCTTCACTCCCTCTCTCTTCTCCATCACTCCCTCTCTCTGCTCGTTCACTCCCTCTCTCTGCTCCTTCACTCCCTCTCTCTGCTCCTTCACTCCCTCTCTCTGCTCCTTCACTCCCTCTCTGCTCCTTCACTCTCTCTCTCTGCTCCTTCACTCCCTCTCTCTGCTCCTTCCCTCTCTCTCTCTGCTCCTTCACTCCCTCTCTCTGCTCCTTCACTCCCTCTCTCTGCTCCTTCGCCCCCTCTCCCTGCTCCTTCACTCCCTCTCTCTGCTCCTTCATTCCCTCTCTCTGCTCCTTCACCCCCTCTCCCTGCTCCTTCTCTCTCTCTCTCTGCTCCTTCACTCCCTCTGCTCCTTCACTCTCTCTCTCTGCACCTTCACTCCCTCTCTCTGCTCCTTCACTCCCTCTCTCTGCTCCTTCGCCCCCTCTCCCTGCTCCTTCACTCCCTCTCTCTGCTCCTTCATTCCCTCTCTCTGCTCCTTCACCCCCTCTCCCTGCTCCTTCTCTCTCTCTCTCTGCTCCTTCACTCCCTCTGCTCCTTCACTCTCTCTCTCTGCTCCTTCACTCCCTCTCTCTGCTCCTTCATTCCCTCTCTCTGCCCCTTCACCTCCTCTCCCTGCTCCTTCTCTCTCTCTCTCTGCTCCTTCACTCCCTCTGCTCCTTCACTCTCTCTCTCTGCACCTTCACTCCCTCTCTCTGCTCCTTCACTCCCTCTTTCTGCTCCTTCACTCTCTCTCTCTGCTCCTTCACTCCCATTCTCTGCTCCTTCCCTCTCTCTCTCTGCTCCTTCACTCCCTCTCTCTGCTCCTTCACTCCCTCTCTCTGCTCCTTCACTCCCTCTCTCTGCTCCGTCACTCCCTCTCTCTGTCCTTCACTCCCTCTATCTGCTCCTTCACTCTCTCTCTCTGCTCCATCACTCTCTCTCTCTGCTCCTTCACTCTCTCTCTCTGCTCCTTCACTCTCTCTCTCTGCTCCTTCACTCTCTCTCTCTGCACCTTCACTCTCTCTCTCTGCTCCTTCACTCCCTCTCTCTGCTCCTTCGCCCCCTCTCCCTGCTCCTTCACTCCCTCTCTCTGTTCCTTCATTCCCTCTCTCTGCTCCTTTGCCCCCTCTCCCTGCTCCTTCTCTCTCTCTCTCTGCTCCTTCACTCCCTCTGCTCCTTCACTCTCTCTCTCTGCTCCTTCACTCCATCTCTCTGCTCCTTCACTCCCTCTCGCTGCTCCTTCACTCCCACTCTCTGCTCCGTCACTCACTCTCTCTGCTCCTTCACTCCCTCTCTCTGCCCCTACACTCTCTCACTCTGCTCCGTCACTCTCTCTGCTCCTTCACTCCCTCTCTCTGCTCCTTCACTCCCTCTGCTCCTTCACTCTCTCTCTCTGCTCCTTCACTCCCTCTCCCTGCTCCTTCACTCCCTCTCTCCGCTCCTTCACTCCCTCTCTCCGCTCCTTCACTCCCTCTCTCTGCTCCTTCACTCCCTCTCTCTGCTCCTTCACTCCCTCTCTCTGCTCCTTCACTCTCTCTCTCTGCTCCTTCACTCACTCTCTCTACTCCGTCACTCCCTCTCTCTGCTCCGTCACTCTCTCTATCTTCTCCTTCACTCCCTCTCTCTGCTCCTTCACTCCCTCTCTCTGCTTTTCACTCACTCTCTCTGCTCCTTCAGTCTCTCTCTCTGCTCCTTCAGTCTCTCTCTCTGCTCCTTCGCTCTCTCTCTCTGCTCCTTCACTCCCTCTCTCTGCTCCGTCACTCTCTCTCTCTGCTCTTTCACTCTCTCTCTCTGCTCCTTCACTCCCTCTCTCTGCTCCTTCACTCTCTCGCTCTGCTCCTTCACTCTCTCGCTCTGCTCCTTCACTCTCTCTTTCTGCTCCTTCACTCCCTCTCTCTGCTCCTTCACTCCCTCTCTCTGCTCCTTCACTCCCTCTCTCTGCTCCTTCACTCACTCTCTCTGCTCCTTCACTCTCTCTCTCTGCTCCTTCACTCCCTCTCTCTGTTCCTTCACTCCCTCTCTCTGCTCCTTCACTCCCTCTCTCTGCTCCTTCACTCCCTCTCTCTGCTCCTTCACTCCCGCTCTCTGCTCCTTTACTCTCTCTCTCTGCTCCTTCACTCCCTCTCTCTGCTCCTTCACTCCCTCTCTCTGCTCCTTCACTCCCTCTCTCTGCTCCTTCACTCCCTCTCTCTGCTCCTTAACTCCCTCTCTCTGCTCCGGCACTCTCTATCTCTGCTCTTTCACTCTCTCTCTCTGCTCCTTCACTCTCTCTCTCTGCTCCTTCACTCGCTCTTTCTGGTCCTTCAATCTCTCTCTCTCCTCCTTCACTCTCTCTCTCTGCTCCTTCACTCCCTCTCTCTGCTCCTTCAGTCTCTCTCTCTGCTCCTTCGCTCACTCTCTCTGCTACTTTGCTCCCTCTCTCTGCTCCGTCACTCTCTCTCTCTGCTCTTTCACTCTCTCTCTCTGCTCCTTCACTCCCTCTCTCTGCTCCTACACTCTCTCTCTCTGCTCCTTCACTCTCTCTCTCTGCTCCTTCACTCTCTCTCTCTGCTCCTTCACTCCCTCTCTCTACTCCTTCACTCCCTCTCTCTGCTCCTTCACTCCCTCTCTCTGCTCCTTCACTCTCTCTCTCTGCTCCTTCACTCCCTCTCTCTGCTCCTTCACTCTCTCTCTCTGCTCCTTCACTCACTCTCTCTGCTCCTTCGCCCCCTCTCCCTGCTCCTTCACTCCCTCTCTCTGCTCCTTCATTCCCTCTCTCTGCTCCTTCACCCCCTCTCACTGCTCCTTCTCTCTCTCTCTCTGCTCCTTCACTCCCTCTGCTCCTTCACTCTCTCTATCTGCTCCTTCACTCCCTCTCTCTGCTCCTTCACTCCCTCTCTCTGCTCCTTCACTCCCTCTCTCGGCTCCTTCACTCCCTCTCTCTGCTCCGTCACTCACTCTCTCTGCTCCTTCACTCCCTCTCTCTGCCCCTACACTCTCTCACTCTGCTCGTCACTCTCTCTGCTCCTTCAATCTCTCTCTCTCCTCCTTCACTCTCTCTCTCTGCTCCTTCTCTCCCTCTCTCTGCTCCTTCAGTCTCTCTCTTTGCTCCTTCGCTCTCTCTCTCTGCTCCTTCACTCCCTCTCTCTGCTCCGTCACTCTCTCTCTCTGCTCTTTCACCTCTCTCTCTGCTCCTTCACT
Source organism: Scyliorhinus torazame (assembly GCF_047496885.1). Taxonomy (NCBI): domain Eukaryota; kingdom Metazoa; phylum Chordata; class Chondrichthyes; order Carcharhiniformes; family Scyliorhinidae; genus Scyliorhinus; species Scyliorhinus torazame. The sequence goes on along the minus strand of NC_092710.1, from coordinate 79,208,570 downwards.
CCCTCTCTCTGCTCCTTCACTCTCTCTCTCTGCTCCTTCACTCTCTCTCTCTGCTCCTTCACTCTCTCCCTCTGCTCCTTCACTCCCTCTCTCTGCTCCTTCACTCCCTCTCTCTGCTCCTTCACTCCCTCTCTCTGCACCTTCACTCTCTCTCTCTGCTCCTTCACTCCCTCTCTCTGCTCCTTCACTCTCTCTCTCTGCTCCTTCATTCCCTCTCTCTGCTCCTTCACTCCCTCTCTCTGCTCCTTCATTCCCTCTCTCTGCTCCTTCACCCCCTCTCACTGCTCCTTTTCTCTCTCTCTCTCTGCTCCTTCACTCCCTCTGCTCCTTCACTCTCTCTATCTGCTCCTTCACTCCCTCTCTCTGCTCCTTCACTCCCTCTCTCTGCTCCTTCACTCCCTCTCTCTGCTCCGTCACTCACTCTCTCTGCTCCTTCACTCCCTCTCTCTGCTCCTACACTCTCTCACTCTGCTCCGTCACTCTCTCTGCTCCTTCACTCCCTCTCTCTGCTCCTTCACTCTCTCTCTCTGCTCCTTCACTCCCTCTCTCTGCTCCTTCACTCCCTCTCTCTGCTCCTTCACTCCCTGTCTCTGCTCCTTCACTCCCTCACCCTGCTCCTTCGCTCTCTCTCTCTGCTCCTTCACTCTCTCTCTCTGCTCCTTCACTCTCTCTCTCTGCTCCTTCACTCCCTCTCTCTTCTCCATCACTCCCTCTCTCTGCTCGTTCACTCCCTCTCTCTGCTCCTTCACTCCCTCTCTCTGCTCCTTCACTCCCTCTCTCTGCTCCTTCACTCCCTCTCTGCTCCTTCACTCTCTCTCTCTGCTCCTTCACTCCCTCTCTCTGCTCCTTCACTCTCTCTCTCTGCTCCTTCACTCCCTCTCTCTGCTCCTTCGCCCCCTCTCCCTGCTCCTTCACTCACTCTCTCTGCTCCTTCATTCCCTCTCTCTGCTCCTTCACCCCCTCTCCCTGCTCCTTCTCTCTCTCTCTCTCTGCTCCTTCATTCCCTCTGCTCCTTCACTCTCTCTCTCTGCACCTTCACTTCCTCTCTCTGCTCCTTCACTCCCTCTCTCTGCTCCGTCACTCTCTCTCTGCTCCTTCACTCCCTCTCTCTGCTCCTACACTCTCTCACTCTGCTCCGTCACTCTCTCTGCTCCTTCACTCCCTCTCTCTGCTCCTTCACTCCCTCTGCTCCTTCACTCCCTCTCTCTGCTCCTTCACTCCCTCTCTCTGCACCTTCACTCCCTCTCTCTGCTCCTTCACTCCCTCTCTCTGCTCCTTCACTCCCTCTCTCTGCTCCTTCACTCTCTCTCTCTGCTCCTTCACTCCCTCTCTCTGCTCCTTGACTCCCTCTCTCTGTTCCTTCACTCCCTCTCTTTGCTCCTTCACTCCCTCACCCTGCTCCTTCGCTCTCTCACTCTGCTCCTTCACTCTCTCTCTCTGCTCCTTCACTCTCTCTCTCTGCTCCTTCACTCCCTCTCTCTTCTCCGTCACTCCTTCTCTCTGCTCGTTCACTCCCTCTCTCTGCTCCTTCACTCCCTCTCTCTGCTCCTTCACTCCCTCTCTCTGCTCCTTCACTCCCTCTCTGCTCCTTCACTCTCTCTCTCTGCTCCTTCACTCCCTCTCTCTGCTCCTTCACTCTCTCTCTCTGCTCCTTCGCCCCCTCTCCCTGCTCCTTCACTCCCTCTCTCTGCTCCTTCATTCCTTCTCTCTGCTCCTTCACCCCCTCTCCCTGCTCCTTCTCTCTCTCTCTCTGCTCCATCACTCCCTCTGCTCCTTCACTCTCTCTCTCTGCACCTTCACTCCCTCTCTCTGCTCCTTCACTCCCTCTCTCTGCTCCGTCACTCTCTCTCTGCTCCTTCACTCCCTCTCTCTGCTCCTACACTCTCTCACTCTGCTCCGTCACTCTCTCTGCTCCTTCACTCCCTCTCTCTGCTCCTTCACTCCCTCTGCTCCTTCACTCCCTCTCTCTGCTCCTTCACTTCCTCTCTCTGCTCCTTCACTCGCTCTCTCTGCTCCTTCACTCTCTCTCTCTGCTCCTTCACTCTCTCTCTCTGCTCCTTCACTCTCTCTCTCTGCTCCTTCACTCTTTCTCTGCTCCTTCACTCTCTCTCTGCTCCTTCACTCTCTCTCTGCTCCTTCACTCCCTCTCTCTGCTCCTTCACTCCCTCTCTCTGCTCCTTCACTCTCACACTGCTCCTTCACTCCCTCTCTGCTCCTTCACTCCCTGTCTCTGCTCCTACACTCCCTCTCTCTGCTCCTTCACTCCCTCTCTCTGCTCCTTCACTCCCTCTCTCTGCTCTTTCACTCCCTCTCTCTGCTCCTTCACTCTCTCTCTCTGCTCCTTCACTCCCTCTCTCTGCTCCTTCACTCTCTCTCTCTGCTCCTTCACTCCCTCTCTCTGCTCCTTCACTCTCTCTCTGCTCCTTCACTCTCTCTCTCTGCTCCTTCACTCTCTCTCTCTGCTCCTTCACTCTCTCTCTCTGCTCCTTCACTCTCTCTCTCT